>NW_020654229.1:2523462-2640198 GCF_003589595.1 Hyposmocoma kahamanoa | reverse complement strand
GCTGGCCAATCGGAGCGCAGTTGTCATCGTAATGATTTGGCATAAATGACATTTCGTCTCTATTTCTGGTTGTGTACTCGACGCACATTGGTAATGAAAAGATCAGAAAATAGTCCAATTTCCAAATAATTTATAATAACAATTTTTTTAATTATCTGAAAAGCGAACATTATAAGAAAAAAGAACCATTGAATCCAAACACATTCAAACAGTATCAGTATCGTAACTACCCCGTATCAAACTCACCCCTATTTATTTAACACATAAGGGTTGCAACCCTTATATACTGTATTGTATTTATGTACTTTAAGGGTAGGAAGTGTGGATTTTGGGGTGGTTTTTGAAGGTAGGAGTAGAAATTGATTACTTCCGTGCACGAAGGTTTTTTTTTTATTACAAAACCACGCAATTTTACAGTTTGTGTACGATACTTCATAAACCAAAATGTTAATAAAGATCATTAAAGCGATTCTGGAGCAGGTTCCTTTATTTTATATCAAATTCAAACTCAAATAACCTTATTTCATAAAGAAATTACTCTCGAAATCGTCATAATGATTAAACTCCACCGCTCATTCGTAAGACAGATTCCCCTGAGAAGAATGAGCAAGAAACTCTAGGGGTTGCTCATAGTAAATAAATTTTTTAATAAATAAATTTAAAAATTATTTAAATTTTGAAATGCCATATGATTTTTGTCATCCAAATATGCAAAAACTGTATAACCTTTAGTATAAAGTTTTTGTTTCACTGTAGGTTACTTTTAAACCTCGCAAATGGGATTGAATATCAACCGGCATATCATTATAGAAGCGTATACATTGACTGTCAAGAACAGCCAATTTCTTTTTATCGTGCAATGTCAAAGAATCATTAAATTACACTTGTAAATGTCATTTTTTAAGCTACTGTTCGTTCACTACGCTGACTTTCCTGAGAAGAACGAGCAAGAAACTCTAGGGATTGCTCTTTTCAAATAAACTTAAATGCTATGGAATACACTTTGAATCAAATTTGTGTGGAATCTAGAGCTATGTCGTCATTCCATACATCTTTATTTAACACGTACTCTTCAATTTTGTAACATGACTTTTCAATTAAAATATTTTTAATGTAAGTTTGAAATTTAGGAAATGTTAATCTTAATATATGCTCCAGACTCTTAATGTAAATGTAATTATTAACAGAGATGTTTTTTTAATTTGTTAGTGCCGGGTTTCATAGGGTTAAAACACGTTAATGAATTTTATTTTTTATTATATTCTATTTACAAGTAAATCAATTTAAAAAAATCGATTCTCATACAAATGGAATCGTAACGCATCTCTAGTAGTAAGTAAGGAGAATCCACCGTTGCCTCTTTTTCGTCTAAAATCAGTCAAAAAGCGCTAAACGACATAGTAAATCTACCATAAACTGTGTAAAGCTTTTTGTTGTACTGTATAATACTTTTTAGATCCGTATATTTAGCACCATTTAGTTATTCGTTAAAATAATTGTGCTGGCTTTCTTTTGCTACACAGAATTATCACCATTTAGTGCAATCTATTTAAATATCTTTTTCTCAAACATGCTCGGATATGTTTTCTTTACTTTCATAAGACGAAGACGGAAAGTTTGTCATTTATGGACCGTACGACATCTTCCCGGCCAAAGTCTGCAAAGTATGAATGAAAATCCATTACTGTCCACTTCTCTAAACTTTTAAATCTATTTATAATAATGAACGACGTAAACAGGCAAAAGAAAAATTCATACAGCCAACTGCCCACTGTTCGTGATTGCGAGAATTAAGAACACCTGTACTGCTTACTTTCTTTTTTTAAAAAGAAAAGGCGGTAACATAAACTAAAGTTTTTTGGTATTATTTTCTGCTTTTTTGTATTTTTGTTTTTATTGAGAAGAGCGATATCGAAAATATAGTAATTGATTGTGCTCCGCCTAATTTAAAACAAGAGGTAATATTAACCATGGAAAACTTGTTCCTGGCTTTGAGCAAAGTAAGACACATGAAAACTTATGACACTTTCATGCACTGGAGAATCACGTGAATCACATCATCAGAAGTTCCACAGTCTACTATAGACTACTAATATGTGCCTAGAAAAACAACAACATTTTCTTTCCTGTCCTAACATGACAAATATTACTTTTAATGTTTTTTTTTTTTACCTTTTGGTCTTTTAATATTTCCTTAAATGTTTGAAAAAAGCACTATACAAGTCTCGGCGGGAACCAGGAATGCTTGACTCGTATTAACACAAGGCCTCGCTAGCGCTTGCCGGCCTCTGCAGTAATGTACTATATTTTTGTACAAAGGTAAAATCTGATGGATTGTTAGGAGTCGTGAAACAAAAGTTGTTCTTTATGATGTTAGCAATATAATCCTCCAAGGTTGTTAGTATTTTAAAAATAACCTTGGACAAACAAAGGAAATGGTTACTACAGGTAATTTAAATAGAAACAATAATTAAAACCACCAATTCCCCAGCCGTCCAAAGTCGTAAAAAATAACCGAACAGTAAAAGAAAAAATTCAAAATTGGAATGGAATAGAGACTAAAACTGTAGGGCACATAAAGAGCTGAGTCATAAGAGTGATAGTCTGTCATATAGCCACCCCTTGGTCACGAGGGGGAATGCGGGGGAATGTAATCTCTTCGGGATTGTATATAGTGCGTAGTAGATTAAAGTTCTTTTTTATTCAAATGTTTGCGCTTCTGGCTCTTAGTCAAGAAACGGACCACTTTGCGAATGGATAAATATTTTCCAAAGAGATTGTCGAGTGTGATAGTACGTATACAGTGGTGATACTTTGGCGCTAGACAACGAGTTTCCGGTTCGATTACCAGTAGGAATAGCAGTCTGACATCCGCCCGAAATAATTTGCGCGTTTGCGGACTACATTCCATTCGTATTCGTTCCAAATTCGAGACTATACAAATCTAGAAAACTCGGACCAATTTCGGATTTCACTGGTGCACTTAGTCCGTATTGAATCCGAGAAAATACGTGTCGCTTGTACACATAGAGATCACTAAATGATCACTGTTACATTTTGGACCGTCGTTTCTTGGATTCGGAACTGGGGTCTACCCTCATTCTCCGTCCGACATCCTCACCAAATTAAAAGACAACGTAAGTGTGGAGCTTCACTTGCATCATGCGTCTTTTAATTTGGTCGAGTATTACTTATTTGACAGTTATTTTTTCGGACGGACGTCAAATAAGTAAACACTCGGCCAAAATAAAACACAATGTCAAGCATGAAGTTTCATTCGCATCATCATATCACAATAATTGTTTCGGACGAATGTTGGTGGTAGAATGGGCTGATCTGGAACTAACTTCGTTGCTTTGGTACACAAAGCACAAGAAACGTATCCGTCAAAATATGTACGGCACTCATTTCTTATCTAAACTAATATTATAAATGAGAAACTAACTCTCTCTAACTGTGTGTCCATTACGTTTTCAAGCCTAAACCGCAGAACCGAATTTCGATGAATTTTGGTATAGAGACGATGGAAAACCAATAAAACTATGAAAATTAGTATATAACGCTTTTGCGTAGCATAAATATTTAGCTGCTCTAAATATTTATTCTACGCATGCGAAGTCTCGGGCACCAGCTAGTTATATGTACATTTAAAAAAAAGAATACCAAACTTCGTTTCTCGACGTGAATTAAAAACAAAAGACGAACCGATTTTTCGAATGGGCGGGAAAATCTCATCTTAAAGTTGGAATGATATAAAAAAAGGAATCATTAATAATAAAATATGCATTAGAAAAGCCGAAAGTTATCATCGAAAACCGAACTTGGACGGAAAAAAAAACGATTATTTTAAATTTCAAAAAGACACGTCTGCTTGTAATGAGCTGCGTCCAAACCATTTTATGTTGAACTGCCACATTGACTTGGTATTCCTTTACTCACGATGCTTCTATATTAGTTTCCACAGTCCATGTCCACATTATACCTTATCTTTCAAGTCTTATACGAACCATCTCCGGCATCTTTTAAAACTAGATTATCGAATGCGATACTACATCTACAAGTACTCTTTCCTATATTTTGAAACTGTGTCCTTTTTTTTAATACTCTTAGACTCTTTTTTTAGACTTTTGTAAACGCACTAGTTAGTTACAAAATCAATAATAAACTTAAATCCGATGCGTGCATGTATAAGTATAAATGGACGCGTAGCTGTAGCTTCAAAAGTCACGTTCTTTCCAATTTTAAAATATTTTTAAAATAAATTCCGAGATCTGAACAAAACGGTTCCACCCCGCCAAAGTGACAGCGGCGTTCGAAATACGAAAAGGAATCATTCTTTTTTCGAAAGCGACTTTTCCGCGAGTCATCGTGCGGCCAGTGTTCTCTGATTAATACTTTGGGTCTTTTTTCGGGCAAGGATCGTAGGGTGTGTCGGCCTGTTTTTGCCTCTATAAAGAATAAATTTTAATTTATTTCCCGTAATATACTAACATTAGTGCTTGTATCTACAGACCAATAAAGGAGTTACCGCATCTAGCGACACATAATCAGTTTGAGCCACATATATTTTCGCTCTTATTGTATAGACACATCGAGTATTTAACCAGAAATAGAGACAAAATGTCATTTAATGTGTTTGAAACCTATTCTGGCAAATCATTACGGTGACAACTGCGCTCCGATTGGCCAGCCCGAATTCGGAACAATTGACGGGTGTCGTCAATTGTTTCACTTCAAATCGACCAGTTTAACTTGAGCTTTGCTATAATGGATGAAAATTTAAAAATTACATATTTAATATTTAATTACCAATGAAATGTGATTCCGTTTGCTTTGTAATTAGATGTTTTGCTGTTTTTCCCACACTACCGAATGGAACAGCTCCCCATTGTTAGAGATATTATCTTTGTTACAATAAATACAGAATATTTTTGGAATATACGGAGACATACACACAGGTCAGTTGTTGGCGCTGTACTATTTCAGATTTTTAATTTGTGATTTCAGTGCAAACGAGAGTTGATATTTAAAAGTGATATAAGGCCCATTTACCTGATTAGTTTCCGGTGATGGACGACCCTTATTTCGCCTCTATTTCTGGTTATATACTCGATGGTACCCGCCATTGCCCCTTCAGATTTTCACTTGTTTTTGTCTTTACAAAATTCTTTGAATGGACACGACTATAATAAAGATATCATCAAACGACACTTTGAGCTTCTGAAAAGTCCGTTGCTTCTAACGAAAATCGATTCCTCCTCATGCCAACCAATTGGCCACAGGGGTTGTAGATTTTATATAAACACAAAGTGGTTAACTGTGCGCGTTACCCTACAATTTTTTGTTCCAGCACGATAACATATTTCGAAAATATCAAAATTGGTTATATTATGGACATTCTTTTTATTTGACATCAAAAAAGACCTTTGTAAGGCCATTGTTGATTGTAACTATGGCATCTGCCGTCTTTTGTTGAATATTATTCTACAATTAAGAAATCACATTTAATTATAAATCGATATTTTCTATAATTTTATGAATAGAAATTAGTCGTGATAAAATAATCGATTTAAAAAAGACACTCTTTCTCCACGCTTTTTGAGTGACCCGTCACTCACACGAACAAGTCGTGCACCTGATGGTAAGACACACGCCTGTCTACTACAGTTGCAATGTCGCTCAGAGCTTTAAACCACAAAGATCTTAGGGGCACTGCCATTGCGCCCGTCACCCTGAGACATTAGTTGATAAGTCCCATGTGGCTGTAATTTCACCAACTTTCAAAACCGGAACACAGTGGAGCATGTGAACATTGTTATTTTAAGGGAATAAATAAAGATTTACTTATCACTTAGTAATTTCAATTTAGTAGAATAAATTAAGTATTCGCCATACAAATTAGAATAATATATATATGTGTATATATATAATATGTATCACAAGAATATTCTGCATATTGTATGTGTATATAGTTATATATTTGGTATGTAGCAATGTGTATGAATGTTATAATATATACGTAGTACGTTTTTAATTTGTACATTGTTTAGCTGCTTTTTGCACCATTAATTGCCCTTCACCTAAAACTCCGTAATAATTTGTAAAGTTGACTGGATGAGATCGCTGTCTAGAGATAAGGCCGCCGATTGTACCTTTAACTATGTTTTATCTTTTTTGTATTGTCACTGTTTATTATTTTGTGTGCGATAAAGCTTTCCGAAAGACTAATATAATTTAGCTTGAAATAATAACGCATAGAAACCTAGTCCGCACACCCTAAGTGAGGCAAATTGTAGGGACCCAAATAGGCTTACACGAGCGGGCGGGCCGTCAGTGCTCAAGGTCAACTTGCACAGCGAACAGATCAAGCATTTTAGCTAAAAATGACGAAATGTGCGGTAAATGAGTGTAAAAATACGTCAGACAAACATAAAATAGATACTAACATCACATTCCACAAGGAAGTAAAGCGTTTCAACTTGTATTTTTATGTAAATATTCACTAAAATAGAAAATTAATTTCGTTGCAACAAGACACGAAAATGTTGCAAAGTAACGGATTTTTTCTCCCGATTTTGCTATTCTGTTTCAAAATAATTATATTACGTAATTTTTTGATAATAGGCGATATCGCGACAGTTGCAGAATTTCTACAAATGTAAGCTATTTTTCCCGAATATATTTAATATTTGCCTTCATTAGTTTCATGTCAAAATCATTATTCTTGTTCATCATACACGACTCTTGTACTTGACTAAAAAGTTATCTTCAGGTCTCCCAAGCTTTCAGGTTCCGGTTCTTTAATGTTATCATGTACTTTCATGTGTTTATCCACAGATATTTATATATCCAAATTTTCATGAACTAAAATCTAATTCGATGGTGGCACTTAAACTCGCTTTTAGGTTTTTGTTCATATATGAATTAAATAAAAATTGGGCAGTATTTCTTAACTTAATGATTAGTTAAGCAAGAGATAATTTCCCCACTTTTGATGGAAATGTTATTCCATGGCATCATTATTTGTATATTTACGAGCGTAAAAACAAGTTGCTGACGCCTAAATGAATTTGATTTTTGCCTCACTTGTGACAGTTCGTTTGATATGAAACTATCATTCTGTGCGTTATTATTCTAAGTAATTTAGTATATTATTCGGAAGTACGGATTTTTAACTACAGTCTCTGCTGTCTGTGTCTCGGGATTGTAGATGGGTCAGATTAGTACATAATGGTGAGGGATGGCACAAACTGCCTCTGGGTTATTGTATAGTATTCCACGCTAGCCTGAACAATGCCATATCTTTTCTACATAAGTTTTGTTTATAGTGACCCTATCAGCCTCTTGGTTGTTTGATAAGGGCACTATAACCTGTGCAAGCAAGCCTGCTCAGATTAGCTTGTTTGCATGGACTGCATTCGGTTCTGAAAAGGCTAGAGCCTTGGGTGAGCTGCCCTGCTGCTGGTGCACGTACGCTATTCTCCCTATTTCCAGATAGGTACCGGAGCTGCAGGCATGCTCACTTCCCGTTGGCTATTGCACAACTAAGGGTTGCCACCGCTAAGCCGTTGACTCTTAAAGTACACTACCATATTTCTTCTTTGGTGGCGGAGCTGTAGGCACGCTCACTTCCCGACGCCGGAAAACGAGTAACCTATCACAAACTTGAAAATTTTTTTGACCGAAATAACCGTTTGTTCGAATTTTCATTACACCGAAAACCGAATTATAACGAAACAGTTGTTCTTTCAGGATATGTTAAATGTTTGTCGGAAAGACACGTTTAGGTTCGGTTAGCTTAGGTTAAGTTTGGTTTAAAAGAAAAACATTGTATAAACATATTGGTAGCTGTAAAGGTACTAACTGGGTGATAAATCTGACATAGATTTCTCATAGATGGCGCTACGACTAAAAAGTCGTTGAAAGACCAAGTACAAAGACACGACGCAAGCACATAGAAGAATTCGTGAGGTCCGTTGGTTCGTTCCGTGGCTTAGTTGGTATAGCGTCTGGCACGGTATGCAAGAAGACGTCGGTTCGAATCCGACCGGATCGAAGGAATTTTTTCTGAGTGTTTTTTCTGAGTGTTCGATCTTTGTATTAATAATTATAACAAAAAACATTGTCCTCTCAAAGTTACTTTCGAGATTATGAAATTTCGACCAAACCTTATTTCTGGAGAATGTCATTTCGCACTCCTGATAGGTAACCCGTCAAACGGCGTCTCTCCAGTTCAAGAAACAATATTAATAAAGTCGAAACTCCTTTTTTGAGGTCGGTTCAAAAATTTAAGATGCACGAATTGTTCGTCCTACCACTTGATGGTATCATAAAAGAAAACATGTTATGATTAAAAATTTCTCCGCTTCATTTCCTGCATTAAGTTAGTATCCGATAGTACCACTTAAGTTCTTAGGCCAGGGTTTTAACTTACCTACTTCTAGCACATAATAACTTTATATAAACGTATTTGAAAAGATACATAAGTCCTTTTCCTTGGTATTAAGCTGTCGTCATGATTAATACTGTGCCTCATAACTACAATAAATAATAACTACTTATTCTAAAGTTTGACGTCTCTATCCCCCGGGACTTAGGATCATTAATAACGCTTTGTTGCATTAAAATCAATTCAGCCGTCTGTACTGCCGTAGTACACAATTGTTCGTGTTACTCGAGTGGAGGGAGGAATTCGTTTTGGTGTAACACTTAGGGATACTTTTAAGTTCGATGCCCGGCACAAGCTCTGCAACATTGAATATTTGCGAATCTAAATAACGGAAGTCTATCCATAACAGGCAAGTTGTCATTCAGGTTTTTTAAATCAAAAACTGAGGGACACCGCCACTGCGCCCGTCACCCTGAGACATAAGTTGACAAGTCCCATGTGTCTGTGATTTTACTAGCACACTTGCCCACATTACTGCGTAGCGGTAGAAATAGGTGACACTTTAGATTTTGGAAACAGGCCTGATAGCACAACCGTCAAAGTCAAAGAATCATTTATTGCGTAGGTAACATTTTTACACTTGAAAACATAATTCTATAAGCTACTGCTCGTTCACTATGCTGACTTCCCTGAGAAGAACGATCAAGAAACTAATCATATTTTGTGGAATTTAGACTCATGTTGTCTTTCCATAGATCTTTATCTAACACATACTCTTCAATTTTGTAATAAGACTTTTCAATTAAAGCGCTTTTAATGTAAGTTTTAAACTTAGGAAATGATAATCTTGATGTATGCTGCGGAATCTTATTGTAAAAACATATACTGTTCCCCAAAATAGAATCGGTTACCTTAGTTAAACGAAATTAATCTGCCTGTGTATCCCAGAACCGCAAAAGATGTTAGCTTTGTGTCTTTTATAGTGAAACCCCAGAGTCCCTGGAGGCCACAGGTGAGATTTTTTTAATGTAATGTTAAGTGACGGAATGAACAAAACGTGCATCATCATCAACCCATTCCGGATCTCTCTGGCGAGGCTTTTGGACCTAGTCCACCACGCTGGCCTAATGCGGATGGGGCCTTCACACGTTTCCCGAGGGTTGTGAATCTTCTTCGCAGGTTGCATTATGATGTTTTTCTTCACCGAAAATCTCAACTTAAATTTCAATTTGCAACTTTGCAACTTGAAAAAAAAATGAGCAACAGTAGCAACAGCATCCTCAAAATGATTGCTGATAGAGTGGAGGGGCCTCTAATGAGGCACCTCATAAATTGTACTAGATCTAAGTTAGAAATAATTTACTAACATAGTTTATAAGTCTGTTACTAATACAAAGTGGGCCTTGTTGTCTTTAATAAACGATATTATTATTATTATTATTATAAATAACGCACGAAAGTCAGAGGTGCCAGTCCGGTTCGAACCCACGGCCTCGTGGGAGGCGGTAGAAGAAACCATTAGACTACCACCAAGACGTGCAGTGCCCACTTTAAATCACAAAGGTCTGAGTAAGTAGACAAGTCCTGTATCGACTGTGAACTGGCAACCGTTACTATCTCAATTTTAACAACTTTACAGAATAGAGAAGAAATCATTTATATAGCATCTGTTTTATTAAATAAAAATACATAGTGTACACACGTACATGTGTAATAAAAGTATTACAGAACTACGTATTTTTATTTAATAATCTGGTTTATTAAATAAATGACGCAAACAATTTTTTTCTTCATCCTGTGAAGTTGTCAAAATTGAGATAGTACCGATTGCCAGTTCACAGTCGATATGCCATGATGAGAGATCCAAAGGAAAAGGTATCTGGGTCAAAACAATTCAACCTGAGCCATTGTAAGTTCCATGGATTGGACAACTGTATGCTGGTCACACTTAGGGTCGTATTCCAGAACTCTACTCACTTCTCAAGTCAGGACCTGAGTATGATTTCAGGCACTGGAAATACGACCTTAGTGGCAAGGATTTGAGTATGATTTCTAGTTCTTGAAAGCATACTCAAGTCCTGACTTGAGCATTGCATAGTTCTTCAATACGACTCTTAGTCTTGTGACGGCCCTGAAGATGCGCTGCACATTCCTTCAAAGAAGTTAACCTTTTTGATGGGAAATTACATCAACTCCATATTGTAACAATTGCGGCGTCATTGAAGACGTTTACCACGTTTTGATGGAATATGTTCGGACCGAGAAACTCAAGAGACAGTTGGGTAGTGTGGTTAACATACGACAGACTGGGTAGTGTAACAGTATACTGGCCGTTCCTACGTCAAACGAAGCCAAAATACTGTTCAAAATGTATTTGATAGTCTTAATCTAGGTTAGATGTATAAATTAAGTAGCATTATTTAGCTCATGTACAGTTAATTGATCTAATAAAAAAATCTAAATTATGTCATCAGAATCACTGTGACCTACAAAAATTTGATAAACAACCGTGCACAACGATGGCACTTAAAGAAATTAAACACGTTGTTGAAGATACGAAGTCAAAAGCTATTGCAAAAACTTTAAACCGAAATTGAACGTTTTTAAAAGGGTTACCATTTAGAAAAAAACACTACAAAAACCAAAAAATTAGCAACACCATTAACACGTTCGCAATGGGTTTCAAATGTTAAACAAAAGACGGCAGCTTGTGGACATTTTTTTGTGCGGTACCCGTTTGAAAAAAGAAATTTAGCGAAAAGATTTTAACAATAATTTCTGAACCTTTTAAGATAATAACTATTACTATTCTGTGGTTTTAAAAAAAATGTTCAAAGATCGGCAAAACAGATTAGGCTTTTGCCGACACATTAGGTTATTGACAATTATTTGTTTTATCGACAGTGAACATTATTCTAGTCTTAGTTTGTCCTTATATTTATCTAAGGAATGAATTTTGGTAGATTGACGGCAGAAATTTAAAGAGCGAATGTGGTTGGAGGCGTGAGGACAAGTAGACCTTGGGGTATGTATCTCGATCAGATTGGGGAATGCGTTAAAAGTACGAAGAACAAACGGAAATGTATTAATACATTGATGGTAATGGAGAAGGGGAAGGAATTTTGTCAGGAGCGTTGGTAGAAGTCCATAATCACTGCCTACCCCGGGGGAGACATGCGTGTATGTATGTATCTATTTATTTATACGTTTTAAACGTAACTGTATGTATTTAATAAATAAATGAATAATAATTGAATCTTGACATTATAATTCGGCCAGAAACAATACAGTGTTCAGCACAATAATGCTGATGGGGTTGCCACGGTCTTGTAGCGCTGAATTTTGTGATCCACATACGTTTATAAAAGAAACTGACCCCAAAAATTCGTAGAATTACGTCTATTTGCCAAGTTTTATTAAAATCGGTTACCGGAAAGTGCGCGAAACCGGATTCTTTTTTGTTGGAAAGACGGTACCCCAGTATAGATCCCATTTCAATTTGAAGAAAATCCACCTCTAAGGGTAACAAACTAGGGGATGAATCCGGTTTTGCTCACTTTCCGGTAACCGATTACAATAAAACTTGGCAAATAGATGTAATTAATCGAACTTTTCACGTCGTTTTTTTTAAATATGAATTATAATTTTCATTATATATGATTTTTATTGGTCCTGTGTGATAAATAAATAAATAAATTAGTTACTATGCAAAGTCTGCAAAACGACAAAGGTTCAAATGTAACTTATCAACGATAATCACGTCGTAGTTAAAACGCTAAACCACGATGATAACTCGTTTTGGAATAGACAGTCATGGTAGGACGATGAACTTTGAAAATAATAACAACAAGTTACTCTGTTTATTCATAAGCTAGCTTTAACCGTGAACGTTCAACTACTGGGCACTTGACTCAGAGGATTGGCTACTTATGCTCAGTTTACATTGACGCGGTGAAAAACTAGATACAATTCACAACAGGTAGAGACTGCAAAACAGCACTACAATGAGGCGTCGTCCTTTTCATACATCAACATATTAGAAATAGAAATCAGATTAGGTTGTGGTTCTTCAACACAAAACATAGGAGTATAACATTTAAGAAAAAACAATTGAAAAAATTAGTGCAGAAATAGATTTCTCACAGATGGTCGTACGGCAAAGGTCTGTAACAAGCATGCCGTCTAGCACGGTTTGCTAGAAGAAATTTTTTCTTAGTGTTCGATCTTTGTATTATAATAAATAAAATATAGTTGAATTTAAAAAATCTCAACGTCCTCAAAAGTTACGAAATCTGTCTTTAAAACAAAGGGTCAAACGTTATGAAAAATGTAAGATATGTAACCATCTGGCAACACTGATCATACATCATCGACTATACTGCATTTCTCAGAAAAGAGTATTAGGTACTGTGCAGGTACGTGTATCATGTGTTTTTTATGAATACCTAGGGGGCATTCAAAATATTATGCGAAGAAGTTTTTTTTTTGTATGAAACACTGGCCAGTTATAATTTGTTTTGAAAATATGTTTATTCTAGTAAAAATCCGAATGTTTCAATTTCAAATTTCCCTCAGGGAAGATTTTGATCACTAGTTTTTATTTTTATTTTTACGAGGTATCTGGTATCAATTAGTAACAGTAATAATGAATGCCAAATGTTTGCCAGAAATGTTCAATGCTGTAAGCATAAGAGTAACAAGCGATCGAACACGGAGCTCCGCGAGCTATGCTTCACAATGACAACGCACCCGCGCTCTCGGCGCTTAAAACAGAGAACTTCTTAAACTTTTGGGACACCATCCTTACAGTCCTGATTAGGCACGGTGTGACTTCTTTCTATTTCCTGAAATAAAAAATCAACTCAAAGGGATGCAGTTTTCATCGTCGAAGAGGTGTCTGAGGCGGACTACAATAAGTGTTCCGAAAATTGGTGCAGACGCTTGAAACTTTGCGTAGGCAGTGTTAGAAAGTTCTACGAAAGCATGTAATAAGAAAAATAATTCCCATAAAATTTTTTTTTACTTTTGCAACACTTTCTGAGTATGTGTCTTTGATGAACGAAGTCCTATTTAATTTAAATTTAATATGACAACTGTAGGATTTTTTGTGGCTTGTATCTAGTTAATAATTGTAAAATATAACTAGACGTCAAAATTGTAATTTAAATAACTTCCAAATAAGTATACAGTATATAAATATAATGCATTTTTATACATCACGCCTGTAGTGGTGGCAGTGGCACTCAGAGCTGAAAGATCCGAGGGGCACTGCCAGTCTCTTTTACAAAGTTACAATTAAGAAGTAAAACTAAACGTCTAAAAAAAATGAAACGAATACAAAAATTATACACTATATCAAAAAGTAATGAGCTGCTGATGTTCACGCACACCAGTCTAGATACAGCAGGAGCAGTAGAAAGAGTTTGTCCAGGATAGTACTGCCACCTTACCTATTTCTGCCGCCAAGCAGTAATGTCAGCATTAATGTGTTCCGGTTTAGAAGGGTAAGGGTGCTGGTGAAATTACAGGCACATGAGACTTAACCTATGTCTCAGGGTGACGGGCGCAGTGGCAATGCCCCTCAGAGCTTTGTGCTTTAAAGCTCTGAGTGGCACTACAACTGCTATGGGCAGGCGTGTCGCTTACCATCAGGCGCACGACTTGCTCGTCCCGTCACTTGGTATATAAAGGGTTTTTCAACAAGAACTTTGTTTTGTAAATCAAAATGAAACAATACATTTAGATGCCAATGATTCAAATTAATATTGTATTAAAAAAGTAAGGTTTGGCAATTTTGAATGAAAAATGATATCTGATAAATGTCCACCACAATTATAGATGTCGATTCTTTCATCAAAGTTTTTAATCACTTTTTGACAAAGTGGTGGTTCTATTTCGTTAATGACTTCACGAATTTTGAGTTTTAAGGCTGCAATCGATTCTTTTGGCTCCGTACAGACTCTGTCTTTAACATGACCCCATAAAAAAGAATCCAGCGTTTTTAAATCACATGATCGAGCTACCCACTTAACGGCTTAATTTCGTGAAATTATGCGATCGGGAAACTTGGTTTGCAATAAATTCATTGTTTTGATGGCTGTGTGACTTGTGGCACAAAACCTTTATAAATAAACCTACATATGAAATATATTATCTGAAAAAATAATTCTTTACTCCACCCAAGTCCGAAACCTGTTCAAAGACTAGGAGATCGACAATGGTACTGTAGCGCAGGCTGGATAGATTAGATATATTATTATAGGAAATGAAACTATTTTTCCGGTATTGAATGGCGTATATTTGTTTTTTCAAATAAACCGACGTTTCGGGCCCTTTACAGGTCCCATGGTCACGGTTGACTGATAATAATGTGTACCAATCGCGAAAATCTAAGAACTATATATATAATTATATTATATTTAGAATTGCCTAAAAATAAGAGGGTGGTTTTGTATTTAGAACTAGATAAAAAAGAGGGTGGTTGTCTAAGGAACTTTGGTTAATATTCCTCGTTTAATATTAAATAGTACCTCTCACTACACTGTTGCCAAGGCTACATTTCCAAAGTACCTACCTAATTCACATTCAGGAGCGAAAACTATAGTGATGACACCCTATCGTCAAAGAAGATTCATAAACCCTTAGAAAACGCGTGAAGTCCTAGCGTGACAGTCTATGGCCTAAAATCCTTTCACTAGCGGAGACCCGTGTTCAGCAGTGTGAGTTTTCAGCGTAACAATAGGGCGTGATCAGCGCGAGAATATACATTATGTACTTACTTTTTATTACGTCGAATTGAGAACCTCCTCCTTTATTTTAGCCGGTTAAAAATATATTTTTCTTCGAAATAGATTAACCTTCCACCCTCCGAAAGTAACCTAACAAAGTTGAACTACCAAAGCGAACCCTAACACTTCATGAATAGAGTCGGATTCAACATGAAAAGGATCACGTAGTAACGTCCTTTTAGTTTGAAATAAGAATATTATTGATCGCGAGCGAGCGGGCCAATAAAGGGCCGGCTCGTTTCAAAATGGCGGACAAGGGTAGCTCCCTAAATTCATACCATTATAATTTATTACGTATTGTGGAGGCCAAACATTAATCTTTTTCTTCTATTACTTGTTCTTTTATTTTAATGAAATGCCTTTCCCGCGCTTTTCGGACGGCCATCTTGGTTTTCGTATTGATTTTTCGCTTTTTGGTTTAGGTATTTTAAATAACAGTCCAATCGGATCGAAGCTACTTTTCTTTGTATTTGTTCGGTCTACGTATTAATAATGATAACAAAGTAGTTGTGTATTTTCACAAAAAATAAATGAATATCATGGTAGTAAAAACATCATGGTATTCAAGAAAAGAAATATTATTTTAAATATTGTTTTTATAAGGAATTACGAGGTCTGGAAATCATAATCGTCGTAGAAAAAGCATCTTTATTATTATATTAAAATAGAGTTCCCAAGATTTATGCAAATTGTAGGCGTTTAGTATTACTGTACTGTTTTTTTTTTTATAGAAAAATAAACTAGGATCTGAATTGCGTGCCGTAACCATGTGTTAACTTATCCAATAGATTCGGTATAAGAAAGAACCAATGAATGATCTCTGCAGACTTTAATTTTTAATAACACGAACCCGTCCGATGACTTGCCGTCACACCCAGTGTTGTCATTTTTATTTTTTAAATTCCCCATCCTAACGAAATTGACAACTAATTTTCCAAATTTAGTAATTCTTGTAAGTAGTGATGAGCATTTTAAAGTAAATAATAGATTAAACAATAGTTTTTGCTAACACATGGGACCTTTAAAGGGCCCGAAATGTTAGTTTTATTTGTTCTATAAATACCTATATTTAGATAATTTTTGTTTCGTTATTAATTATTTTCAAATTTCTTTTACAACTATGTAACAAATTTCAAAAAGGTTCCGTTTCTGGTTTGACAGTTTCGGTTGGTTTTGGAAAATAGTAGCCATACCCCAAAAACCTTGTTTTTGTGGCTGCCACAGCTTTACATAGCTACATAGAAGTACTTACACGATCTTGCAAATCTACAGATAGGCTATTTTGTCATCAATTATAGAATTGTCTTTAAATGTAGGGAAACCCAAAAATTTGTACGTTTTCGTTATGGTACGTAAATTTGGACTTTTCGTTATCCTGACCACAAAAACGAAAGAAATAAATGAAATAATGGTTTTTTTCATGTTTTTATGTTAGAACCAATTAGAAAAAGATATTGATAACCCAAAAACGTAATGTTATGTGTCAATTTTTTTTTAAAGTTTGTAAAACTAAAAGCATTAAGACGCGTTAGGAAATTCAATCTAAGGCTGAATAACATTTAATAGGATGAATTAAGTCCCCTCGGTATAACACATCTAAATACTGGCAGTCTTATCCCTCTACATTGGCTATGCTATATGGTCAGTGCACAGCTGCAAAGAAATATCCGGAGTCCTCTTATCGGTCTTTATTTTTACGTATGTGAAGTCCAAATTCGGCCCTTTTATTGGGCAATTTTTATTATTTAGGTATTCGAGTATGCCATCCGCTAACTAACGGGGCTAAATGACAAAAATATTTTTTAGGATATTGACATTGTTTAATGATGTTTCTGTCTATGCGTCGTTAGGGTAAGTTCCGATAAGTCAAACACGTTAACTAATTTTAACTGTTTTTAAAAGATAATGTTGTGCTCTATTTTGCGCTATTTAAAACGGATATTTGACCATTTGTCACCATCAGACCACGACCAGTCGTCAAATATTGAAAATGAAAATGTCTTTATTACCTTCACAAAAGAAACTTATATGCCTGTGTGAAAGTCTGGTGTCCATACTAGGATTAACCTGTGTTATAGAGCACCAGGCTCTCACCCTTACAAGCAGATGCAAGAAAGATAGGCATAAGAGAGGAAGACACGTTTACATAAGCATAAGACAAAAGGATATGTGTCCTTATGTAGTTACCAAGTAAGCAAAATGAACATTAACTGTTGTCAAATTAACTATAAATACATTGGAAAACGATTGTTAGTATGTTTTGTTGTAAGTGCGTCAACATCTGGGCCTGTATTTATATGTACTAAATATTATATATATATATATATATATAATCAACCATAATTAAACATTCTTAAGTAATAAAACATTTGTTTGTGTGAAGGCTGGAGCCTAAACTAGGATACCCTGTGCTATAGGTCTCCAGGCCTCCGCCTACGGATAAAGTATCAATAAAACATTAACTGCGTCACGAATGATTGCTATGAGAGAAAGTTACTCAAAATTTGGTTTATACAAATCAAAAAATTATAAATATAAATAAAATTCAAGACTAGAGGGCAAGTATTTTATTGTGTATGTGTGAGAGTGTGTGTTTGTGTGGGAATTAACTATAATGGAACATGAAGGAGGTTTTCGGTTTCCTCATAAGACAAAGTCAATAGCCTTTTAGTGACCACGTTCTTACATTCAAACTTGTTTAGAGGATAAATATGCTAATATATAAATATGGATAAATATAAAATGCATTTATATGTATGTGTGTGTGAATATTATTTAAGTAATATTTCGGAATATTACCTATTTCTGCCGCCAAGCAGTAATGTCAGCATTACTGTGTTACCGGTTTTGAAGGGTAAGGGTGCTGGTGAAATTACAGGCACATGGGTCTTGTCAACTTGTGTCTCAAGGTGACGGGCGCAGTGGCAGTGCCCATCTTTGCAATTTAAAGCTCTGAGTGCCACTGCAATTGTTATCAACAGGCGTGTATCTTAAGAGTAATACTCCAGGATAATATTCTAAAATATTTCAATAATAAAAATTTCCTGAGAAGTACCCCATTTCTTTCAAATAAGTTTTAATTTTATTTTGGCAATATTTTGTTGTGTATTGTATTGGTATGATAACCAGATCAACACTGTGAGATGGGCTGACAGACTCTCAGAGCAATATTGGTTGGAATGCGGGGTAAGACAGGGCGGACTGACTTCGCCCAGGCTTTTCAATCTGTACATAAATGACTTGATTGCGCAACTCAGTTTCATGCGCATGGGTTGCTACGTGGATGATGTCTGCGTAAATAATTTAAGCTACGCAGACGACATGGTGCTGTTGGCTCCGTCAGTTGGCGCATTAAGGAAACTCGTGGCAGTCTGTGAGTCATATGCCGCGTCACACGGTCTGGTTTATAATGTAAAAAAGTCTGTGGTCATGGTATTTCCAGCAGGACGTAAATGTCCTGTGGATGTTCCACCGATCACTCTAAAAGGGATTGTTCTGGACAGAGTGCATAATTTTAAGTATTTGGGACATGTCGTTAGGCCTGATCTCAAAGATGATAATGATATGGAAAGGGAGCGGAGAGCTTTGTCAGTAAGAGCGAATATGCTGGTTCACAGGTTTGCTCGATGCTCTGCTGAAGTTAAGGTAACTCTTTTCAAAGCCTATTGTACATCTTTTTACGCGGGCAGCCTATGGAATAGGCACACGCAAAAGTCGTACATTGCTCTCCGCACCCAATACAACAATGCTTTTAGGATGCTGTTGCGTCTGCCGAAGTTCTGTAGCGCTTCTTCCATGTTTGCTGAGGCGCGGACGTATTCTTTCGCAGCAATTATAAGAAAGAAATCAGCTTCTCTGCTGAACAGACTTCGCAACAGTGGCAACAGCATCCTCAAAATGATTGCTGATAGAGTGGAGGGGCCTCTAATGAGGCACCTCATAAATTGTACTAGATCTAAGTTAGAAATAATTTACTAACATAGTTTATAAGTCTGTTACTAATACAAAGTGGGCCTTGTTGTCTTTAATAAACGATATTATTATTATTATTATTATTTTGTTGGTTTTTTTTTATAGAAACTATTATTGTTTAAATCAATGATGATTATATTGCGCCTAACATTATGTTTTATAATTATAATATAGTGACATTGATGTCCCGTATACGTTCTATTGCTTTTAGGTTGTCCAAGATTTTTTAAAATCACTAAAGTCAAAATCAAGTAATCATTTATTCCATAGGTAAAAGTTTTACACTTGGAAACGTCATTTTTTAAACTACTGCGCGTTCACTACGTTGACCTCACTGAGAAGAACGACCAAGAGACTAGGGATTGCTCTTTTCAAATAAACTTTACTACACTTTGAATCATAATTGTGTGGAATCTAGAGTCACGTTGTCTTTCCATAATTCTTTATCTAAAACATACTATTTAGTTTTCTAATATGACTTTAAAATTAACTTCCTTTTAATGTAAGTTTTAAACTTAGGAAATGATAATCTTAATATATGCTCCGGAATCTTATTTAAAAAACGTATGCAGTTCCCTATAAAATAATCGTTTACCTTAGTTAAGCGAAATCGTGGTACCATGAGTTTGGACTTAGTTCTAAGGTTAATATTATGGATATCTTCTTTCTTAATGAAATTATGTATATTTTTACGGGCATGCAAAATATTTGAGTAAATGTACTGTGATGCCACAGTCATGATACCAGTCTCTTTAAACTTTTCTCTGAGAGAAACCCGAGAACCTAAACGGTACACACAACGAATCGCTCGTTATTGCAACACAAATAAATGGTTTGTATATCTGCCGCTTTACCCCACATGACAATCCCGTAGGACATTATACTATGAAAGTAACTAAAGTAAACAGTTTAGCAATAGCAACATTGGTAAGCTCACGTATTCTACGGACTGCGTATGCAGCAGAGCTTAATCTGAACAAATCTAAAATTATCAAGTGGGCAAGTTGTTTTAACTGTGTCTGTAGCCGAAAAAGCGATTCTTTTGCAGATGCATTTCACCGTGTGGCTTTCTTTTGTTACAACAAATGTGTCTACAGTCGAAAAAGACAGCCAACATCAGTTTTCACTTTCAGTGGCATCGCTACGCACGCCGGCTACAGCAAGTATCAATGGTTTTGTTTTATGTAGGACCAGTGACCGTAGCATCGCAGTATATATGTGATAAACCCCCCCGTGATAATATTTATTTTAGTTGTTAAAGCGAAGTTTGCGTATTTGATAATGAACTATTGTTATAAATTTTGAAGAACCAGGGCAACGATATGTAATTGCGCATATAGCTATCTTTGTCGATGAAACAAAACTGTCGTGTTTTTGTAGTTTCTGCCTTACACATTTTACATTATATTAGGTATTGAACAATATTAAAAAAAATTTCTTGCCTTTTTCGAATAATTTATACCTGTATATAAATTTGTTTGTTTTTATTATTTCTTTTCATGTCGTTTGTCGCGCTCAATTTTTTACGTCGATAAACTCGCGATGACATGATAATGTGACGTCACGGTGCTCGCCATAACTATTGTGATAAAATTGTCAGCTAAAGGTGGATATAACAGTTTTATCGAGGCAGCATACTACGGGGGCAGTGGTAATTAACGTAACTTGTACTTGCTTTAACATTGAAGGGAAATGAAAATCAAATCGTATAAGAAATGAATCGCAATTGAAGCTGCATGTTAAAAACATGTTCACCAATCAGAGGCCTGGATAACGAGCTGACATGTGCCTTACGTATATTAAATTCTAAATTGCATCAAGTAAAATGCAATTGTAATTTTCAGGTAAGTTTTTTGTACTCAATTTTGGTGACAATTTCTTTTTATTTGAATATTAATAGAATAACATCATGAAGTATTATTTAATATTCGAGTGTGGTAACCTGAAATATTATTTAATATTTCACGATGATATATTCGAGTAATTAAATACTAAAAATTGTCAACAAAATTGAGTACAAAAAACTTACCAGAAAATATCTTTTTGTCATACGTAAGCAAATTACAATAGAAATCGTTACATTGATTAAACTCCACAATTCATTCGTAAAGCAGAAGAATAATTAAGGAAAATCTAAGGGTTGTATTTTCTAAGTAAATTTTTACAATTTTTTCTTATTTACAATATTTATTACAAATGACGTATTATTATCGTCGGGGATTGTACAAATCCGCGTATGTAGTATTGGTAAAAAGCGCGTACCTACACTAAACCAAATTACGACAGGAAAAGGTCATAACGTTAATATTACTTTGTTATTTCAACGGCTACGACTTTCAATTTTGCACGTAAGGCGATTAACACACTGCACCGCGACAGAATCACGCAGATTGCGTCTCCGTCAACGCGCGGTTTAATCCGCGCGGGGGCAGCGGTTTAGCGGCCCCGCGCCACTTATGTGCTCCCTTTCTAGTTGATCGCTGTAGTGATTGTACTTGTAGCCGAGATCCTTCTTTGACAAGAATGGTTAATAATACAGAACTCATTCAAGACGCTGCAGTTATACTGTCGATTTGGTTTTTGTTTACTCAAATAAAAAGACACCGAAGATATTGGATACATCCCTTTTTAGGAAAGCCCCCGTATCTCTCTCTCTCTATCATCTCTCTCTCGATCAGATCTAATTTAGATAGCCAATAGCGCGCGTTTATTTCAGTTTTATCGCGCGCGTCACGAGTATCATGTGTGGCCATGCTACGGGGGCTCATCGATAAATGGATAATTTTAACTTCATTACAAAGATTTAAGAAAATATGAAGGTATATTTGGTCGATTTTCAATAGCAAATATACTCCATCCACTGTAGAAAGCTGAACACTCCCTTACGCTTAAAAATCTGCGCGGTAGTGCGGAGCGCAGTGTGCTATAACCCTGCGGTTCGTCGCGCCGCTCGGCGCGGGAGTGCGGTAAAACCGAGAGAAGTGTTGTCAGTACGTTCGACGGCGCGTGTCTTCCATACAACCGGAGGTACTTCAGTACAACGTTAAAAAATGCAGCTCCGCGCTCCGTCGCAGGCCGCGGTGCTGTGTGAATCGTATCATTCATTTATGTTATCTATGGACTGATAACAATAGATTATAGAATAGACATGTACGTGGATTTGATTGGGCCACTAAATTACCGAAATAGAGACTCATAATTAATTGCTAGTTACGCGTAATTGTGCTATCCCGACGTTAGATAACAATCTCAGCACATAGTACGAAAAAACCAACCTCACAAGTTCCTGGAATTGGTTAGACGTGGAATATTTTCTTCTAATTTAAATGCGACCAATACTGCGGTATGTAGGATAGTGAATGCGACCCTCTTTCCAACAAAAAAAGGATGATCAAAATCGGTTCACAAATGGCCGGACTTAACGCGTAACATACATACAAAAGAAAATACAGACGAATTCAGAACCTCCTCCTTTTTTTGAAGTCGGTTAAAACAACTAAAGTACGAAGTAACAGTGTTATAATATTCAGTATACCTAAGGTTTTTGTTTTAATATGGTTTTACATGTCATTTTATATATCATTCGGTATCTTATTATAGAAACGTATACGTAAATTTGTGATTTTTGAAATTACGATTCTCCTAAACACTTGTACCAAAAAAAACTACATTGCGTTCTAATAGTAATATAGGCATTGATATAGTTGTGAAAAACAAAATGATAGTTGAGAACTTTGGCCATTATCAAAGCGCTGCAACAATAGACTGCCTTGAACTCCGTTTTGACCATACCGCGTCACGATGACGTCACAACATGGCCGCCACGTCATCATCTATCAGCGCTTTCGTTTTAAACACTCCCAAATACGGAACAGGTTTGACACGGTAAGGCCCACTCCAAGGTACACTAATATCGCCCTCTGCCTAATTACCGGAACTGATATTTGGCAGATTTTTCAGAATAACGTAACGAAGAGTTGTACCTCGTGTCAAATTATGAAAGACATTCGACAATTAATGGAGAATGTAAGCTTTTGAAAGCTGTGTAAGATAATCGTACATGTCTTAGTTATGACAAAAACTTCCCGTACTAATACGGTTTTTTTTTATTTTGCTTGGGTCTAGCGGAAGGGACACTGGCTTTGTTTCAGAATTATTTTTTTTACGAACGAAATTAATGCCATTTGAAAACTATTTGATATAAAAAAAACATTATTATATGTAATGTATCTTTTGACACAGCAGCAGTAATGCTCACATTACTGCTCAGTGGCAGAAATAGGTAAGATGGGAGTACTTTCCTGGACGAACTCTTTCACAAGAAGCTCTACTGCTACTAATAATATTTAGCGGAGTTTTACAGAACTAAGTTCTTCTAATGACCCTATGAAATTTAATTTCAAAAATTGAGGCGACTATATACAACTTCTGCATACTTTGACAACCAAATCCATGATGGTGACCCATTTAACTCTTTCAGATTGTATCTATTAAAGATATTTTTACAAAGAGCAACCCTTAGAGTGCCTTGCTCATTCTTCTCAGGGTAATCTGCGTTATGAATGAGTATGTCAGAGACTTCATGATATTTAGGCTTACTGCCACCAGATTCCTCTTCATCTTGAGCTTGATCCTGATTATCATCAGTACCAAGGTCCGTTAGGTCCTTCTGGACTGCGGTATTTGGATCGCATTTAGTACAACCAAAGCAGGGTCTTAAACACCGCTGTAAAGTTACCTGCTTATCGCTATTCTACAGGATGTATCACGGAGAGTGTGCGATGAAATTGCACGATTTAGTTTCGCCTTGCCCTTTCCATCGTTGGGGGATTGGACGTAAGCTAGGATCACCCCTATGTTGTAAATATTCCATAGATTCTCACGACGCGTTACGCTTCCACATGTACATGGCGAACGGCTATGGAGTGGAATTCCCTGTCCTCATTTTGTTTCCTGAACGCTTTAACTTGGGCCTTTTCAAAGCGGGATAGAATAAGTATTATTTAGGTGTGTATGCTCCACCTTATCGTCACTTTTCGTCACGTACCAGGATCCAAGTTGCTCCATCTTTTTGTTGTCTCGGTCGTACTGGCTTATACTGGAAATCTAAGTTTCGCTTAGACAGTTTCTAGAGCTACATAGTATTCTTCTAACTAACATACATCCTACTCCTATACTCGGATCTCTTCTAAAATAACATAATTGTAACCACTGACAAATATATTGAGACAGCCAATGACAAGGTGCTGCATCAGCGTTTTAAAAACCGAACATGTTCGATGTTTGAACGAAAAACGCTGATTGGTGATGACTGGCGGCCATATTTTGACGTCACGGTGACTACCGCTTCCGATGTGAAAGTGTAAACATGGTTTAGCAAGGTTATTGAACAGTTTTCGAAAAAATTCTTAGACTGAATCGATCCACGACTATGTGCCAACCTCTAATCTCTATTTACACTTGAAATCGTCATAGTGATTAAACTCTACTGCTGGTTCGTAAGGCAGATTCCCCTGAGAAAAATGGTCAAGAAATTCTAGGGGTTGCTCTAGATATATAGATGTTTGTACACATTTATCATTTGCAATAATTATTTCAAATTAATATATAACGACAACCTGGAGCTAAACTGGTCACTACCACGGATTTTTATCATCCAAGTACGCGGAAGCTGTATGCGAGTTCTTAGGTTTTCGCGATCGCGACAACTATTTTTCCGGATTTAAATCGCATAGGTATATTTGTTTTTTCAAACAAACTAACGTTTCGGTCCTTTTACAGTCCCATGGTCACGGTTGACTGAGTTGGTACAGTCATCAACCAGTTATGTCTTATTAATGCAAACCACTCTATTTTTTCACTATAGCTACAAAAGTTATTAATTAAATTCCTATTTTCAATTTTACGAAGAAACATTCCAATTTAGGCTACATTACGTTTTACAAATTATTTTTTTGAATGAATTTTTATAAAATTAAATTTATTACTAATTAATAATAGAAATTAGAATAAATTTAAACATATTAATTAGTAGTTAAAAAACTTTCTTACTCTACTTTATTACCTGTCTCTCATTGTTTTGTTTCCTGTGTTTAAGATTGCTATATACAGTGAAATATTTTTTTGGCTGTACCTGTGGTATCTCAATGTGTTATATTATGTTGTTTACATTTCAATAATAATGTTTTAGTATCTACTGACTAAAAATGTAATAACTTATTGTTTGTGCCACTTGTGGAGATTTGTAATTAGCACTTTCACCTGTTACTTAACATATATTTAATGTTAAAAGTTTGCTGAAAAACATTAAAAACTAAATAAATAAAATTTTGAATATATCGACACCAGAAGTATCGACCTTTGCAATAAAATTACGTATAATTTTCTATTTCTCTTCCTGCTTACACTATGCTCGACGGTTTACACATAAAATATTGGTAACGTAACGCACAACTAAACACCTTTATTTTAATGTAAGGGACATGCTATATTTTAAACCACTGGGCATTCTTAAACATTTCATTTACAGCATGAAAGAAGAGGAAACTCTAAGCAACTTTGCTATAGACACTATCGAAAATGGAGCAGACAGTAAAAAGTTATAGACAGATTTAAAAAAATTAAATCGTTTTTTTGGCTCTCCTGAAAAACCGTGGTTTGTCCCCTAAATTAATTGATACTTCTGGTATCAATATAGCATATTGCCCCTTAAATGAATTTGTTAGCTTGGGAAGACGATTGTCAAAAACTGTCTTTAGGCAGATTCCCCTGAGAAAAATTAGTAAGAAATATACAATATTTATTTCAAATATCATAAACGGGTTGCTACCATCATGGATCAATCGATCGTAACTCTGAATAACCTAACCTCAGTACATAGTACTAAAAAACCGATCTCAAGTCATTCATCCCCTAGTTTAAAATTTAAATGGGACCACTCTCTAGGTACCCTCTTTCCAACAAAAAAAGAATCATCAAAATCGGTTCGTAAATGGCGGAGTTATCGCGTAACATACACAGTCGAATAGAGAACCTCCATTTTTTGATGTCGCTATGTCGGTAACCAATAGCCTGAACGTAGTTTGTAATGTAAATGGCCGTGGATATCAACTAATTCTTCTTTAATATGAAATACAAATAGTCGGTTTTTTCCTCGTAATATTTTTTCTCTATTGTGAAAATTTTTAGGAACCGTGTTTTCACACCGTATACTAATCAGTGTATATCCGCAATTTTACTATAGATTTTTTCCACAGTAATTAATTTAACCCTTTCATTGTTATGCGGAACCCACCAAAGCCATTTGAGGTTGTATAGACTCTAAAGAGAAATATCACCGTATAAAAATTATGAGCTAGGTTCATTGACTTACAATTATATGGACGTCGTCGGGTCCGCGCTAAAAAGTGTCCGCACTTGTAAGGCGCTAAAATCGTATACAGAGCGCAACACTCCGCTTTAGTCTTCATTTGTTCTACTGACAGCGCGATACTGCGATGACATTACAATTTAAATTTCGAATGGGTTGACTTGGGACATTTTTTTCGTGGTTTTTGTATTAGACCCGTCGTCCATTTATTTCTAAGTCATTTGCTAGGTTAGATATTTTGTTTTTGTTTTTGGCTTTTCTTTTAGGGTTTTATATGATTGGGTAAAGTACACCTTATCGTTTAACAAATTAGCACATTCTTTAGACAATATCCTTAGGTGTATTACATATTTTTAACCGACTTCAAAAAAGCAGGAGGTTCTCAATTCGACTTAATTTTGAAAAAAATCATACACCTCTAAGGGTGGCTGTTCACGCATGAAGAATCATTTTTATAAATAGCGCCTAAATTTTATTATAAGGACCAATTATTTTAATGGTTGATTGTGCTATTCTCCAATTCAAGGCGTTTTTCTCTCAATATACTTTGAGTAGTGAGAACCGATTTTTATTATCTCCCGTGTCAAGTCCCGTTTAGTGGCGAACTAGGTGATGAATCCGGGTTTGCGCATTTTCCGGTAACCAATTTCAATAAAACTTGGCAAATAGGTGTAATTCCACGCACTTTTGAGATCGGTTTTTTTAGTATTCTGTACTGATTATTTGTTATACCGTTATATGTAAACCATTTCACCTAGCAAAACAATTTTTCTCGCTTCTCCTGTGACTCGTCTTAAACGTTCTGTGGCTAATGGTTTAAGGAGAACATTCTTCTTCTTAATATGTCCAGGAGTGTATAGTAAGCATGTGCACCCTCTGTTTTATTATTTTTTAAGTCTACCTTTCACTTTGAAGAGGTGGTTATTATTATTGGTGGATGTTACAGAAGGAATGTTTTAGTTGGTTATGGTCCAGGTAAACCTTGGAGGTAGGCATTGTAGTGTTGTGTGTGGACAGTGCTCTGTGTGTAACAGTAATGAAAAAATCTATGTAACGATTCATGTGTGTGGTAAATGTCTAATAATTAGCTTGAAATCTTAGAACTAGAATGATAATGTGTGTTAGTTCTTCTTTTTATGAACATGGCAAGCTGTAACAGAATATCAGCGGCTTTATGAAACACTCCGCCATTGTGCTGAGCTACAAACCTTTTTATCTCACACCACTTTTGTTACTAAACACTGTATAGAGCTTTATATTTTTATTTTTACTTATTAATGTGTCAAGATAAATAAACGATTATATTATTATTATTTAGAAATAAATCCGCCTCTTGTATTGTCTTCACTTTTCATGCTCTGAAAGTACGTCAATATTTTTTTTTATATAGATTATAAGTGCGCATTTGACCTCCATCTATGGAAAGTGACGATGAGGTCGATGATGGAGCGTGCACACCTAAATAATGCTTTCTCGCCTTGAAAAGGCCCAAGTTATAACGTTCAAGGAACAAGTCTGCAGCCAGGGAATTTCACTCCATAACCGTTCGCCATATAAATATGGAAGCATAATGCTTCGTGCGAATCTTTAGAATATCTACAACATAGGAGTGGAACCCAAGCCTACGCCTAGTCCCCCGATGATGGAAAGGGGAAGGCGGAATTAAATCGTGCAATTCAATCGCACACTCTCCGTGATATATCCAATAAAATACCGATAAGCTGGCAACTTTACGGCGTTGTTCAAGGCGCTGCAGCATCGCCTCCACTAATTCCGAGTCACCTATAGTGTCACATATAGTGGCCAGTTGATAAGTCGCAGAGCTAACCCAAAGGTGGCAGCAGTACTCCATGCACTATCGGACTTGTGCTTGGTACAGCTGAAGCAACTGTCCTGGTGTAAAGTAACGCCTCACCCTGGAAAGGATGCCAAGCTTCCTTGCTGCATTTTTGGCTATGGATTCAATGTATCTGCCGAAGTTCAAATTGAACGACAGGTCCATTCCATGTAGCTGAGATATATCACAAAAAGTCGTAGCTCTACGTAGCGGGAGTAGGGTGCATAATTTAATTCCTAGGGAGTAAAAAGTACTTCGTTTTTTAAATTAAACAGCCAGTACTTATGAAAGATCGCTCGGTTTTTGTTCCGTGCTTTTTCCGCATGGACGGCCATATTATTTTCCTGCGTTAATGCATTTGTGGGTGGATCAATTTAGTGACGCGACTTGGCACTTAAATCGTTCCAAAGACTCTCATGATTGCCAAAGACAGCTAATCGTGTGGTTTTGTTGCGTTTGTTGTATCTGTGTCTGGTTGAAAAAAAAAAACAAAGTACCGCGACCGTAAACGATTGAAATTAATAAATTATTTTTAACCGACTTCGCAAAAACGAGGTTCTCAATTCGACTGTAATTTTTTTTTATGTATATATGTTACTCAATAAATCAGGCACTTGTGAACCGATTTTGATGATTCTTTTTTTGTTGCAAAGTGGGTACCTCAGTAGTAGTCCCGGACGAATAACTTTTGAGGTCGGTTTTTTTAGTATACTCTGTACTGTGATTATGTCGTACTTAATTGATTATTATTTGTTCGCAATCCAAGTGAAAAGTACAGTTTTCGTCTCAAGACTAAATACTTATATAAACCCTCGGAGTAATAGGCAACCTTCGCTAAAACTCGGGTGGCTAACCACCTCGGGTCCCACTATCCATAATATAAACCTTAGAACTAAGTCCAAACTCATGGTACCACGATTTCGTTTAACTAAGGTAAACGATTCTTTTATGGGGAACTGTATACGTTTTTACAATAAGATTCCGGAGCATATATTAGGATAATCATTTCCCATTAAAAGTATTTTAATTGAAAAGTAAATCCGAAGAAAAGTCATATTACAAAATTGAAGAGTATGTTTTAGATAAAGAACTATGGAAAGACAACAAGAGTCTAGATTCCACACAATTATGATTCAAAATGTATTACATAGCATTTAAATTCATTTGAAAAGAGCAATCCCTAGAGTTTCGTTCTTCTCAGGGAGGTAGTGAACGAGCAGTAGCTTAAAAAGTAGTTTAAAAATGACGCTTTCAAGTGCTAGAATTTCTCCTATGTAATAAATTACTATTTGACTTGACTTGACTTATCAACGGGCTTTACACAGACACTCTATCGCGCGTGATACAGGAATCGTGCGCGATTGAGCGCGCGTGTAAAAATGCGCAATGCGCTCACCAGTCACGCACTCCAATACGCGCCAGTTTCACGCGATCTACCCTGCGCTTATTAATTTACACGGACGCTCTTTCCATTGTAACAAAAACGAACAGCATTCGCGAAGAACGTTAAAAATTTCAAACAGGCAATCGCTCACGATTGCTCTGGCTTGTTTTAGTCACTCGATAAAAAATACACTTGCTATTTTATTCTTGCATGCAATGAAAATTATTTGTATAGTATTGTATTTTATATTTTTTTCTTTATTAAGCATAATTAGTGCTACATGATCTACGTACTTGTATTAATAAACCTTTTTTATTTGTTATTTGAGAGATAGTACCTATATTTGTTGAATATGGAGAGACTAACTGGTGCCAGCGACTTCGTCTGCGTAGCCTACTGTACTATACAAACTTTCATTTATGTTTGTGTCGAAAAGTAGCCTATGTCCTTCTCCTAGGTCCCCTCTATTTCTATTACCAAAGTTTATTAAAATTGGTTTAGCCGTTTAGGCTTGAAAGCGCAACACACAGAGTTACTTTAATATTGGTATGGATTCTAAAATAAAATTATAATGATTAAATTTATATAGGTAAATTGGTGCAATATTCTTTATAGGGACGTGTTTAGTAATAGCACATAATGTATATAACTTGTTAAAGAAACTTACGTTTCGAATATTTTTTCGATTCATAAAAACAACATGGCCGCCCATTTTCTGATTAATATGATACGTACGTTTCGGTTATTTTATTTCCAAATTTTTTTCAATTATTTTTGTTTTGTTATAGAAATATAGTGTAAACGCTTTTCATGCAAATTCCTCGGTTTTCATTTTCTTTTATAATAACGTAAGTACCGTTGTATGAATTTTTATAAAAACAATTTAATATTTCAAAAAACTACACAATGTACACCTAATCATAAAATTCCTCATGCCCAAAATTAAAATTTTGTTCACAAATCAACGCGTTAAAATCTCACGGTCCATAAAATAAACAAAAGAAAATCTATACCTAAGCCTGATAGCCTGTATAACTTGTATCCTGTGCCCGGAAAGAAAAAACATTACGCAAAATCAGATCTCCAAGCCGCCACACAGAGAAATATAACCATCCTTGTCGCACATATGAGATTACCGCGAGTTGGAAAAAGAGAGGCATGTTGAACGCGTGCGTCTACACGTTCGAAGTTCGAACTCGAGAGCGCTCCGCCTACAGGCGTTTTAACGTAGGCCGCTATGCCGGTTGGCCGAGACAATAAAAAAAAACTCGCATTACGTATGGAGCAAGGGACAAAAAGGTTCTATCCAGGCTCCATTATTCGTACGGGGCTGTAAGGAGACGTATCCTTTGCCTGAGAAAAAGTGAAATTCATAGTGCTAAATTTATTGCCAGGTCATCTGTGGTTAGCATTTTTAAGTGGCCAGTCATTGGAAAAAAATTGAACAATTTCACTGTTACAGTGACAGTGTGGTTTTGAACGGAACCAATAAATAGTGAATGTGCTTGTAGTGCTTTTTTAAAGTGACGAGACGGTGGGTATTTTCTTTTTTTTGACGACAGTGATAGATTCAGTCAAAGGCTGAAACGCGTGGAACGTGTGCCTTTTCATTTTTAAAATTATATTTTAATTGCTCTTTAAATTAAGACTTTGCTGCTTGGAATTTATTTTACGAGTCATACTAATATTTACCTTGACTACAAGGAATTAATACACAGAGTCGAAAACACCTCTCTCTAGAATCTAAGGATGTTTAAAATGAAAAAGCAAAAAATATCTTTTCAACTAAATTTTACGAGTAAAAGAAAATTGATGGGTTTTTGTTGTTACAGTGTTTACACGAAATAATTTTTATTTTAAGTATATTACGTTTTGAGTTCCTTAATTATCTCTTACTTTTTTAAGCTCTTGGCTCTATAGCCAATGCTCAATAGATAAATAAAAAACAAAACTTTTTTACATTACCACAGTAAAGAAAAAGAAAATACAATGATTCCGAAACATTCTGCCTATATCTCTACTAATTATAGAAGTATATAAAGCAAAAATTGTAATAGGTTTCAAAATCAATACTGTGTGACGAGGAAGCTTAAAGCGTAATTAATTTACCTCTAAATTGCGAATTAATATAAAAACTATAGTCGTTGTAGCAGACAACTTCCTTTTTTTAATGGGGAGAATTTTATTTAGACTCAAATTTCACAAATCTTGTTGTATGAAGTTGTTCTTGACGCTAATATTGCCTTGTCATAAACTAACGCATAATTGCATTTCGGTAACTTTCGATATTATCTGTGGAAGCTTGTAATTGGCAGTCTGTATTTATTTTTTTGTATGTACTTGTACCTAGCTGTTAGTTTCCCTACAAATGTAAAATAAAATAATAAAATAAAATTGGCACCATAACTTTTTTTTTCTTTGAAGAATGTAATTAACGCTGATTTCGCAATACAGTAAAACTGAAACTAAATAAGGCAAAGTCAAAGATAAATAATAATTTATTCCATAGGTAAAAATTTTACACTTGAAAAAACGTCATTTTTTAAGCTACAGCTCGTTCAGTGCTGACTTCCTTGAGAAGAACGCGCAAAAACTCTAGGGATTGATTGCTCTTTTCAAATAAACTTAAATGCTATGGAATACACTTTGAATCATAATTGTGTGGAATAATATAATATATATAAACTCATGTTGTCTTTCCATACATCTTTATCTAACACATACTGTTCATATGAAATTAAACTATTTTTCCGAATTTGTTTTTTTCAAACAAACCAACGTGTCGGGCCCTTTACGGGTCCCATAGTCACAGTTGACTGTGTGTAAAAATCGCATAAAACCTAAGAACTCGATACGTACTCTTCAATTATGTAATATGACTTTTCAATTAAAATACTTTTAATGCAAGTTTCAAACTTAAGAATTGATAATATTAGTATATACTCCGGAATCTTATTGTAAAAACGCATACAGTTCCATATAAAAGAAACGTTTACCTTAGTTAAACGAAATCGTGGTACTATGAGGTTGGACTTAGTTCTAAGGTTAATATTTTATCTTCTTTCTTAATAAAGCTATATGTATTTTTACGGGCATACTAAATATTTGAGTAAGTGTACTGTGATGCCACAGTCATGATACCAGTCTCCTTAAACTTTTCTCTGAGAGAAACCCGATATAAGAAACAAGATATAAAAAAACCGATTAGCGGGGGTTGTAGATCTCGTGATTCACTGATTCCAGACATATTAACAACTCGAATTCGTCAAAAATGACGATATCGTTAGTTTTGATAAGGAGTGCAGCATAACTGTATAGCATAGTGGTAAAACGGTGGCCTCTCCATTCAGAGGCCAGCAGATTGAATCCCTAAAACGACATGTACCTCTTAAGCTTTGGTTTCTAATTTACGTAATTACATTTAATTTTTTTTATAATATCAAGTGACGGGACGAGCAAGTTGAGCTTTAAATCGCAAAGATCTGAGGGGCCCGTCACTCTGAGACATAAGCTGACAAGTCGCATGTACCTGTAATTTCACCAGCACCCTTACCCTTCAAAACTGGAACACAGTAATGTGACCATTACTGCTTGGCTGAAGAAATAGGTAAGGCAGTACTTCCCTAGACGAATTCTTCCACAAGGACCTCTACTGCTACTGGAAGATTCAAATACATATAGTTTCAATCCTATCCATAACAGTTGCAGTGTCACTTAAAGCTTTTAATCGCATAGGTCTTGGAGGCACTGCCACTGTGCCCGTCCCCTTAAAAGCATTTTCGCTCTATATCCGATTCATATTAGGTTGGAATTCGACAAATGAAAATCCGAAATGTCAAAGGGATCGTTTTATCTCTAGGTGTGCAAGCGTTATTCGTATTTTCTGGGATTCGAATAGGACTTAGTGCACAAGCGACATTTAAAGTGGGTCTGAGGTTCCTAGATTAGTATAGTCTCGGAATGAATACAAACCGGATGCAGTGCACAACTTACAACACAACTTACTCTTCCTTACCAGTAGCGCTATATAATGATCTTACAGAATCTACAAACAGTATTTTATGCAGTCGTTGTATAATAAAGGTTCTTAAGGTCTAGTACTTAGGTAATAGGTACGAGATTTTAAGACCTAACTATGTAATTATTGCATGCAATGCTTTTTCTACAAGTAAATTAAAAATAATCAAACACAACCGATATTTAAAGATTATTTCTCGATAACAAACTCGTGCGACAGCCAAACAAACGCTGCGAAACATAAAACCAAAGAGATGGAATAGAAACAGCCTGTGACTTTGAATAGCGTTGTGTTTTATATTGTTTTCAAATAGTTATTTTTTGCCAAATGGTTACGCCTTCGTACATGTAATGTATGACATACTAGTTTCACAAATATAGTGTCGTACATCTATTTTTAAGTTTCAGGCTTCCCTTGAAGAGTTTTGCCAATGTCGTGTCAATCATGGCAGTTACACATTCGTTTTTTAGATGTTTAATTAATTAACACTGCTCTTTAGTCTATTCCGGCTTCTGGAACAATTCAAAACAACACGATATACGATGACCGTTACAGATATTTAAATAAATAAGTTTTATAATTTAAGTTTCTTAGCACTAAAAACAGAAACTTGAAATAAACGGAGCGAGGAATAGAAGAAGAAGAAGAACCCTTAAATTTATTTATTAATAATTTTGGCTTGGATATAAGTCCTTAGAGCCATGTCTTCGTTTAATTATGTTTCTGTAAATATGGCCGCCACAAAGATGATAGGCAATTTGAGGCGGCGTGTTTGGATTCACTCGGGATTCCATAGAACGGGCCGATACGGGTATTTTAGTTCGACATTCGTATAATTTCGCATTTTAATCTTCGAGTAAGGCACAATAGCACTATCCTATTCCACTTTAAACTAGATTTCACAAAATAATTGAAAGTCAAAATAAAAACGACACTTTTCCCCCCAAAAGGCCCAGAGCGAATCCAAGAACCCTTAGTGACGTTATTCTGTTCAGAAACGCAGTGACGTGTTTAAGGAGACTCTTTTAATTAGTAAAAATACGACGTTCTGTTGTTTTAACTCACTCTAGTTCTTCTAATGAGATTCTGCAGTTCAGGAGCGCTTACCGTAGACAATAGAATTTTGATTCGGAGCTAAAAAGAGCGCTTTTGTGATGTGGTTTATGAAATTATAATTGACAGATTAAAATATACATGAGTAAAAAAAATACTTTAAAAAATCCAAATTACGTTTTTACTTGGTCATGAAGTGTGTAAATATATTTAATGCATTTTAATGTAGTCGTACTTTGGGGGTTTAGGCCCATTCCCATTGTACTTTGCTAGGTTTTAAGACGATCTCACACTCGACAGGGCGTTTAAATTAAATCAAATTGATATCATCAAACAAACCACGTATCGTGCTCTTTATACAAGTCCCAGGAAACGTTAATTTGTTTGAAAAAAAAATATATATACCAATTTTATATATTTTTTAAATTATTTACGATACCAAAGTAACGGGACATACAAGTCGTGTACCTAGTGGTATGCGACACGCCTGTCCATAACAGTGGCAGTGCCACTCAGAGCTTTAATTCGCAAAAATCTGACGGACACTGCCACTGCGACCGAAATCCGTGATTGTCCCGGAATTTTTCGTCTTGTCCCATGTCCAATAATTAGACTTTACTGGCCCGCATGCCAAATACTAAATTTTTATTTTACCTTTATTTATTTAGGAACTTTTATACAATGTATATGCCAGCTCCATCGTACCCTAAACTATAGCTTACATTTCTGGGCGGCGCTGTTGGCTAGCCGATCCAACAAATAGCAAGTCTTTTTGCCTGTTTCGTGTGGGCATTGCTTAATATACAATTTATAGCATCTAAGGATGTTCGGTTGATCTGCAGGTCTCTCATCAACGCCGCCCTCTGTTCGTACCGGACACATTCCAGTAACAAATGATGTGCATCTTCCACTACTCCACACTCGCAATTAGGAGAACTGTTTTTTTTTTTTCAAGCAAAACTGTTTAACAAAAACGTGTCCGGTTCTCATCCTTACGATGCCAACCATTTTTCTACCATAGTCGCACTCTGCAAACCAAGGTAAACGAGGAGACTAACACTGAATTATAGAAGATACCTTTTTCCCTTGACCTGATGATGAAACTTATTAGAGTCCTAAGAAGTCTCCCAGACACAGCGATGTAGTCGTGCGAAGAAATGTCGAAATATTGATTGCGAAGGACGTAAAATTTTTAACTATTAAAAACTTCCAATAGATGACAGAAAACAATGTTATGACCGTCAAATTAGACAGATGGCCATCTAACAAATTAGTTCTAATAGTAGACGACCCGTCTCCCGTACCCTAGAAGAAATGTCCCGGAAATGATAAATCAGTAGGTATCTGGCACCTCTACCTGAACGCGGTAATGCTCACATTGCTTGGAGGCAGAAATAGTTAAGGCAGTACTTCCTTAGACGAACTCTTCCACATGAACCTCTACTGCTACTGGAAGATTCAAATATATATAGTTTCAATATCAAATTATAATTTTCTGTAGTAATCTCATTCGTTCATTCTTCTTGTTTAAAATAAACCATCATAAATAAATAAACTCCATCATCGCATCAAAGCCCAGTCGAATCATTAATATAAATTTGATTTAAATTAAAATAATCCGCAGTTAGAAAGTACACAAGCACGCGTGGAGTTAACTTAAGAGCAATGACTGTACTTTCATCTTATTTAATAAAACCTCCGGCGGCAGCAACGCCATTTTGAAAAATAAAATTATGTAACGTAATTTTTGATATTCTTTTCAAAAGATATTTTGAATTACGCGGCCATAGTGATGTTTGTTGTTCGTAGTGTTTTGTTTGGAACTTGTCGTTGCTCTAAATGTTCTTGTTAATAGATTGAAGCCGTTGTATTTTAGATTATTTAACCTTTTTTTCTATTTTAGTTTCATTTGTATTACGAAAACAAAGCTTCAGTAAGCCATCTTTAAGAAGCAATCTTTGCACATTTGAGGCAGACGTTATGTGGCAATTGCGTGCGTCATTCTATATATTTAAATCACATTGTTGTTAATTGACAATACGTCATATGCAATCGATCAAAATTGACAGTTGTAATGTCACAATATTTTATGATAAATTCCAGGATAGATCGATCGGTATTCCTCGGGGAATTCAGATGCATTTCTATGTAAAGCTGGATTTTTATTAAAGATTGGCTGGGTTTTTTATGAGCTAGAATATAGAAGAACAAGTTTTCCAGTAAGCCTTATTTATTTATTTATTTATTTATTCATTGCTTGCTACATGGTTTTCTTAGATCTAAATTTTACATTTTTTCCTTATACATATAGCACCCCGGTAGGGCGTTGCAACGTCTGAGAGAGAGCACACTTTACAATATTCCATTTACATATCTATTACATTACATGTCATATTTATTGTCAAAAATTATACATTACTAAAATAGTCAATATAATAATAGTAATTAAAAAAAAAAATTGTCATATAATTACCCAATATCAAAAATAAAACTTACATTAAACAATTCAAAACTAGTACAGTATTTGAGTGTTATTTTCTGAGAAAAAATCTTGTAATGTATAAAATGCGTTGTCCAGAAGATATTTTTTGAGGTGATTTTCAAACTTTTTTATATTTGGTTGACTTTTTATACTATTTGGTACAGCATTAAATATTTGGATTGCCATAGAGTGAGATCCTGTCCTATATAATCTTAGGGTAGAAAAGGGTAATTTTAGTTTGTTTAAGCCGCGATTATTTCGTTTTACTATGGTAATGGGGGAATAAAGTTCAAAATGTTTAAGGACAAATTTGCCTTTTTCTAGAGAAATTAAGTTCGGTCTGATTTTCGGCGCAATATTACTATTGCGCGTCTATACAACCTCAAATGGCTTTAATTGATTCCGCATAAGAGTGAAAGTGTTGAATCAAACTTGGAAAAAAATATTTAGTAAAATTGAGGGTTATACACTGATTACTATACGGTGTGAAAACACGAGTCCTAAAAATTTTCACGATAGAAAAAAAACACAATCTTACCTCGAAATTTGACAAGAAAACCGCCGTATTCAATAGGTACTTTACATACACCCGTAGAATAATAACGCATAGAAACCTAGTCCGCACACGCTAAGTGATTTGATTGCACGCAAGTGATTTGAAGCAAATTGAAGCGCGCCTAAAGGGCCTACACGAGCGGGCGGGCCTTCAGTGCTCAAGGTCAACTTGCACCGCGAACAGATCAAGAATTTTAGCTAAAAATGACGAAATGTGCGGTAAATGAGTGTAAAAATACGTCAGACAAACATAAAAGAGATACTAACATCACATTCCACAAGGAAGTAACGCGTTTCAACTTGTATTTTTATATAAATATTCACTAAAACCGAAAATTAACCTACTACTAAAACTAGCCTACATGAATACGATTTTTGCCTCACTTGTGACAGTTCGTTTGATATGAAACTATCATTCTATGCGTTATTATTCTAAGCATACACCAATGTTTTTTTTATATATCAACTGTCCTAAATAGAATACGTATAGTATACGATATACATTTTTCAAAGGCTTTAATTCCGTTGGTGAAAAAATACATTCTGATATAAAGTTTGTCCTTGCCGCTCGACCCAAGAAAATAGAATTCGAGCTTAAAAAAAAATGTTTTCCAAAAGGCCTTTTTCTAGTGAAAATAAATTCTATCTGATGTAATATTAAGTTACTTAAACCGCACGATGTTTTGCTATCATAATATTCAATTATTATTCTTTTGTGAAATTACTCCAATAGTTTGTTATAGTTATTAATACAACTAACGAACACTGTGAAAAATTGCGTCGATACGGCTGGACTCGAACCACCGAGTTCATACCGTGGCCGACGTTCTCCCAACTGATATACGGAGCGAACCAGCAGATCCTACGAATTTGTCTGTGTGCTGGTTGCAGATCTGTTTTCAACGACTTTTTTCCCCATCTGCAGAAATCTATGAAAGTGAAGAAAATTCACTCAGTTACCTCGGTACCTACGCTAACTTTATTTTTTGTAATTATATATACATATATATATATATATTTACTAATATTACGCTCCCCAAATTTTGAGAAAAAAATAAAAAACAAAATTCGAAAAATAATCAAAAAACAAAATAAAAACAGAACAGGTCAAAAAATTAAGCTGACGTAGTGTTCATTGGTGCTATCGATCTAATTTGCACTGTAAGAGAAAGGGAAAATATAAAAATAAATTAGCGCTTATCATAACAGCTTAAAAAACAGTTTTTATTTTTAATTTGTATTATTTGTAAAATACGTCGTATTTATTTGCAAAGAATGAGCAATCAATAATGAAACAAAGTTTATTTGTACTTTAACAGTGTAAATTCATAGGCTCGGCGTCAGTTTTAATATTTTGTCTTGTCTGTGGTTTTTTTTTTATTATAAAAATTGAAGTCAAGCTACACAGTGCACCGGCCATTGTTAGTCTTCCGAAAAAGAATAAAAAATTAAAAAGTTACAAAATGGAATTCAAAATGAGAACATCCCACACTCGAGTTCAGTCTCAAGAGGCTGTGCGGTTAGTACCCCATACCTTTGCCTTTAAAAAGAAAAAACTTCTTTATTCAAATTGAATAGTGGGTGTAGGATCGTGGCTGACAACTTTTAAGAATTTTCGAAAGAAAAGTCTTTTAAATTAAGACATAGGTGTTAGCGAATAAGGAAATTAAATAAGTAGTTTTTGTTTGTCAAACAAAATCAGGACATATTCTGTATTATATTCTACATTCTAATATATTATATTTTTTAACTTGTTGACGTTTAATCAAATAATTATTGCGGGCGGGTTGTTCTGCATATATCTTAGCAAAGTTGTAAGTGCATCAATAAAATCAATTCTACAAATTAATAAACGTTTTTACCAGTCAATGTTTACACTTGAACTTACATAAAATTAAATGTTAAAATGCATTATGCTAGAGCCATGTCAATCGCAGTGGGGTACCGACATTGAATAGCATTCGAATTTCGAACACTTGACCCTGACCGTGTCTTGTTCACACCCTTTTTAAAGGTTTCTTTTTCTGAGAAAAATTACTTTATTGTATATACTATGTAGAATATAAAATAGAATAGAAAAAAGACTAACAAGTCACTATATTTGGACTGTCACTTTCTTATTTATCTTCTAGGAACTATAAAATTTGATAATCATAGCATTATTAAAATATTCCAGTTCTCCACAAAATTGTACCAGTGTACGACAGACAAAATATATATTGTCCCAATAGTTGACTATGGCAATATTTGACAGGACATTATGTTAAGGTTTCATAATTATTTTACTGCATTGACTAATTTGCAGCCTTTATTTGCCAGGGCGCATATGACATTTTCCGCAATCAGGAAAAGACATCTATCCACATTGACTTACAAATAAATGGACGACGGGTCTAATACAAAAACCACGAAAAAAATGTCCCAAGTCAACCTATTTAAACGTAGTGACATGTAAAGGAATATGAAAAAGCTAAAACGTTGAATTTAAATTGTAATGTCATCGCAGTACTGCCTAATTTTGCTTGCTTCGCTGTCAGTCGAACAAACGAAGACTAAAGCTTGAATGACGCTCTGTTTACGATTTTAACGCCCTATAAGTTCGGACACTTTTTAGCGCGGACCCGACGTCCATATAATTGTAAGTCAATGTCTATCCACGACTGTTTTTATTTTAGTCCTATGTAGATAAAGTATATATGTTACCGTAAGAGAAAATTTCTACCATTTCACTGTTTTAAACATTTATTTTCTCGATTTGAGAATTTGTCACGAGCGCCCTTGCAAGTAAATGGTAGCAGAATTTGTAACAATAAATTTAAAAAATAACAAAAATCAAGCAAGATGCTTTTATTAAAATTTGTAAGTGACATTTAAATGTCACACGATCATAACATGTTTAAGTAAATTAATGTAAAATTTTTATAAATATAATTTCATTATAATATTTTAAGTAATTCTACTTTACAAGCTTTACGAGCGCCCTCGCGAGGTCCGCCATATATGATCCGAGTACAATATGGTGTTGTCAAGTTGTGATCAAGAGAAACCAATTAAAGATATAGTAGAAGTCTTTATCGTGTTTGTTTGTGTAAATCTATACCAATATTATAAACGCTAAAGTAACCCTTAAACTGCGAAACCACTATTGATGAATTTTTGTATAGATTTTTTTTATTCATGTAATTCAGTCCTCACGACCCATGTATTATATATTCTTATATATAATACGTGTATTCAAATTAAAATGACTGGTTGATTCCACATAAAAGTGAAAGTGTTGAACCAATCGCTTTGGAAAGAAAATATAGTAAAATTGACGATGTACACTGATTACTACACGGTTTGAAAACGCGATTCGTAAAAATTTACACGGTAGAAAAAAAACACAAACTTATCGTCGTATTTAATAGGTACCTATTATGTATACATATACCCTTACAATAATAACGCATAGAATGATAGTTTCATATCAAACGAACTGTCACAAGTGAGGCAAAAATCAAATTCATGTAGGCTAGTTTTAGTAGTAGGTTCATTTTTGGTTTTAGTGAATATTTATATAAAAATACAAGTTGAAACGCGTTACTTCCTTGTGGAATGTGATGTTAGTGTCTATTTTATGTTTGTCTGACGTATTTTTACACTCATTTACCGCACATTTCGTCATTTTTAGCTAAAATTCTTGAGCTGTTCGCGGTGCAAGTTGACCTTGAGCACGGAAGGCCCGCCCGCTCGTGTAGGCCCATTGGGAGCGCTTCAATTTGCCTCACTTAGCGTGTGCGGACTAGGTTTCTATGCGTTATTATTCTAAGCATATACCTATTTTTTTTAGAACACGTATACGATACGATACGATGTACATTTTTTCAAATGGCCTTAAATTCGTTTGTAAAAAAAAAATGCTGAAATAAAGCCAGTAACCCTGCCGATCGACCATAGCAAAATGAACCGTATTAAAATTAGAATTCGAGCTGAAGTAGTATCAACCCTTAAGGACACATTATTACTACTACATTAAGACTATTAAGTAACACACATACCATTTTGATATAACAATATAATAAACTAAATAACTGACACGAATCGCACTTGTCGGCGACGTGTGACGCAATCCGGTGTCAGGTAACCAGCCGCGGAATCGCCGATATATGACACCCTTCGGCCAAAACTCTTCCTTCAGAAGAAGAAGGTCGACATATGTACGGTCGGCACTCTCACCACAAGCGAATTAAAATTCACGTTGTGGCGGGACTCGCTTTTAGCCTGATGTACTCCACTATCCCCTCAGACTTCGTGAAGTAATGTAGGTACAGAAAGTTCGATCCTGTCGGTGCTGTGCTACACAGATTGCGGCTGGTGGGCTTCTTCTTCCTCTTCACCACCTTTGTGAAGCCGTCCTTGTCGCACTGGTCCACAGACATAGATGGGATCTAAGTCTAATATTTATGAAGAACATAAATCTTTAAGGGGGTAAAATAGGGGATGAAATTTTGTATGGAGAACCAATAAATAGTACATTATGCTACTCGAAGCACTTATTACGCAAACGAAGTCGCGGGCAACAGCTAGTTAGAAATAGTTTCTATTAAAACAATTAATCTCTAAATTGACAAATAACAGTTCCCACTAGGCATTATACTACAAACATAAGAATAATAAATAAACAACAAAAATTAAACCCAATTCCAATTTCTGAACACAAAGCTTTTCCAACCATCAATTTCAATTCATATACATACTTTATTACAATTGTTTCTAATCTAACTTCATTAAGCCGCCATCTTGGATCCCAACCCACTGCGACCACATTCCGATATTAAATTGACCCACGATCTTTTCTCTCTTTTTTCCATATGCGTCAAAGCGGGACGGATATAAGTTTTTTGTTCACAAAAATTCGAATGGTTTTAAATTGGAAGACCGAAAGACGAAAGATCTTTTCGTGAACGTTGTTTCTTTTTTTTTAACAAGAGGCAGCGGTTTCGTCCTTTACAGCTTTGTGGTTCGCCGCATGTTCTTTTTTTTAGGTATTTAGAGTCCGTCTAATGAGTATGTATTAGCGTTGAGGGGTATATAATTAAATTCATTCATACTGTCTGGGTTTTAGATTGAAATTGCTTTGTTCGTGTGAAAGTTTTCTTACATTGCATGGAAATAACTTATAATGGAGAAAATTAACATAATGCTTTCATAATAAGATCAGATGATATAAAAAAATCCATTTACGAAATTTAGAACTCTCGTAAAGTGAAATCTTTTTAGTAGCTGCATCACATATGCGATATTTTAAATGAATAAGCTTCTCTAAGATTTCGGAGCATATATTGAGATTACCATTTCCTAAGTTTAAAACTTACATTAAAAGTATTTTAATTGGAAAGTCATATTACAAAATTGTAGACTACGTGTTAGACAAATATGTATGGAAAGACAACATGAGTCTAGATTCCACACAAATGTGATTGAAAACTAACTATAGCATTTAAGTTTATTTAATAATAATAATAATAATAACGCACACACTCAACATAGCCCCGCACTAGGGAAACCCTGTGTCGCGGGTGCCATGGACACACACATAGACAACCACAAATTACACCCAAACTCACGAGAGAAATAATTGTAGGCCATACAACTATTTCTCCCGGCCCGGGAATCGAACCTGGGACCTCTGCGTGGCAGTCCGGCATGGTAACCGTTCGGCCACGGAGGCAGTTGCAGATTTAAGTTTATTTGAAAAGAGAAATCTTTAGAGTTTCTTGCACGTTCTTTTCAGGGAAGTCGGGACAGTGAACGAGCAGTAGCTTAAAAATGACGCTATCTCGTGTAAAAATTGCTATCTATGAAATAAATGATTACTTGAATTTGACTTGGATAATTTGAAAACGTTGATTTCAAAATTCGACTCTAGCGCCTCCATCTTTTTTATGATATCAAATGACGAATCGAATAAATGCGACTGGTGGTAAACGACACGTCTGAGCATAGTGATGCAATGCCACTCAGAATTTTAAAATGCAAAGATTTGAGGTACCACTGACTAGCAGTGGTCCCTGTAGTTTTATTTATTTTATTTATTTATTTATTTACAAAAAGTATACTTGTGAATATACCTACTTATACATTAACAAACACATGCTTCCTGACCGGCGTCGCAACTTGGTAATGGAGAGGAACGGATCTCGGGGATACCCGTCCACCACGTAATAACTTTTAGAAATTAATAGGTTTTTCAACACATTTCGTATTTATTGTAATAAAGATAATATCTCTAACAATGGGGGCTGTTCCATATGGTGGTGTGCCAAAAACAGCAAAACATGTAATTACAAAACTAACGGAATCACATTTCATTGGTAATTATAATATTAAATAATGTAATTTTTCAATTTTCGTCCATTATAGCAAAGCTCAAGTTAAACTGATCGATTTGAAGTGAAACAATTGACGACACCCGTCAATTCATTCGAATTCGGGCTGGCCAATCGGAGCGCAGTTGTCACATGGCATAATACTTTTCAAACAAATTAAATGACATTTCGTCTCTATTTCTGGTTATATATTCGATGGAGAAAGTATACAATTTGTTAATTGTTTCATGCTTGGGAAAACCATGTTAAATCAAAAGATTGTATCATGAAAATGGGTGAGAATATAGTAATAATAGAAATGTGGATTGGATAACGTCGCACAAAATTCAATGAGACCTTTCTGTTCAAAGAAAGAAAGGAAAACATAATACTCTCATTTTTAAATGGAGTAATTACAAATTCGGCGCCTTTGCCGGTGTATTTTTGTGTCTGTGGCATCGTAGTTACCAAATGGATATAAAGATTTCAAAGCGGTTTTCTATTAATTTCAAGGCTGTTTTAATAAAGATGTTTCGTAATTATGTGAAGATAAAGATCTGTTCAACTGTTTGAAGATCATCAACACTAGTTAGCGTAGGGACCTGAAGTCATAAAATGGATACTTATTTATTAACCGACTTGGAAAAAAGGAGGAGGTGCTCAATCCCAATGTATCTATGTATGTTACGCGATTTTGATTCTTTTTTGTTGGAAAGAGGGTACCTCAATATTGGTCCCATTTAAATTTGAAGAAAGTGTTCCACCTCTAAGGATGGCAAACTAGGTGATGAATCTGGTTATCACACTTTCCGGTAACCAATTTCAATAAAACTTCCACGAACTTTTAAGGTCGGTTTTTTTTAATAATCTCAGCGTTAGGTTCTCAGTCATAAAATGAGTATTTATTTTACTTTATTGTCCGATCGGCTTGAAATTTGTTACACTATGGAAGTTCGATAGCATTATAATAACATGCCTCGAGATCAACCACGTTTTTGCAAAATACTGAAAACCTGGTGTTTGGTGCTTCGTTCCTAGACACTTTTATTATTATTATTTTTATAATAATAATATATATATATATAAACGAATAACTCGTGCGCCACACAGAGCTTTAAATCACAAAGATATTAGGGGCACTGCCACTGCGCCCGTCACCCTGAGACATAAGTTGACAAGTCCTATGTGCCTGTAATGTCACCAGCACCCTTACCCTTCGAAACCAGAATGCATTAATGCTGTTCCCTGGACGAACTATTTATCAAGCCTATATGTCACCAGGGCAGACTATCACGTTTGAGCTCATTAATACATATGTAGATAGATAGATAACACGTTTATTCAGCACATATACAAATAGAAACAAAACGTTTACAATCACTTCACAAAGTATAACACAAAATCACATAGAACATACATTATTAATTTACTTAATACACATTTGTATCAAACACAACTGTGATAAACACAAATACGGTGAGAGAAAGAAACAAATAAATACTATGAGAATTAACAAAATTTTATGTATGACTACAGTTTGTGCTGAAATGGCCCTGAGTCAGCATAAATACTGTAGACCGTGAAAAGTTAAACAGAGCTGGTTTTCTGCCATGCCACACGCAAATACATATACCTAGATCTCGGGGGATTTGTAATTACGTCGGGATAGGAACGAATTGTGTTCTCCACGATGTGCTGTAGCCACAGAACAATAAATACAGTGGAAGTGTTTGGTTAGCGCCTGACGCGTGCCAACAGTAGGTCTTGTTTGTCCTATTTGAGCACAGTCCGCCATTTACGCTTTGTATGGTATGGTTGTCATTCTTTCGTGTGAATTCTCTAAAATCATAGCAAAGTGCCTTATTATACCGTCTTAGAGTGCAAAATTGATAGCCAAAAAATATTATCCGTGGTGGTATTTCATATCATCGGAAAGTCTTATTATAAGTTTTCTGTTTATCGAAATATTTTTTTGTTACAAGAAAGTAAAGTAAAGCTTATACCCCTGCAATATGGTCGATTCTTGTTTGGAAAACTAAATTAGTAACTCCAATTTGTTGTCGTTCAGGAATTAATCGCTAGAAGGCAGTACATTTATTGAAATTTCAATATAATATCAAAACGTCGTAACATGTAATAATGGATATTGAACGTTCAACGATATGCCAACAGGGTAAAGTTTAAACTATATTAACAATCCAGGATTTGTTACTTCTTTTTAAATTTGAAACTACGACCAATCAATATCAAGATTTTGTAGTATTTCAAATTAACAATGTGTGAGTTCTCATAGTAATCGAGGCTTAAGGCGCTTCCATTGTTTTTTTCTTCCGTGGCTGTAACCATTTATCAACCAAGACTATTCCCGTCTGCACGTTAAATTGCTAAAAACAAACAAAAGCCTCTAACACGATATGGCAAGTTTCACTTTAGCTCACAATCCATAAGGAAAACTCGAATTGATCGCAAAAACTGACGTATTTCCTTTTTAACATTGCAAAAAGAGGAAATAAAAAATGTTCACACGTGAAAAAATGGTGTATCTAAGCGAATCGATTGAACATTCAACGCCCGTCCGGCCGCCATCTTGTTGATACAAATTCCGCCATTTTGACCTTCACGGCTCATTTCATAGGTTATTTCAGGTCTTTTAATCTATTTGTATTTGACTAATATTGACCGACTTAAAAAAGAGAGGCGCAAGATCTTGTGTTACTATGAAAAATACGGAATAGCTTGGGGCTTGAGTAACTTGAACACGTACCCTTGTACGTGCGTACATAGGGTTTTTCAACAAGAACTTTGTTTTGTAAATCAAAATAAAACAATACATTTAGATGACAATGATTCCAATTTTTATTGTATTAAAAAAAGTAAGGTTTGGCAATTTTGAATGAAAAATGATATCTGATAAATGTCCACCACGACCACACTTACAGATATCGATTCTTTCATCAAAGTTTTTCATCACTTTTTGACTAAATGGTGGGTGTAGTTCGTACTCACTTCACGAATTTTGAGTTTTAAGGCTGCAATCTATTCGATGGGCGCCGTTTAGACTCTGTCTTTAACATAACCCCATAAAAAATAATCCAGCGGTGTCAAAAATCACATGATCGAGCTGGCCACTTAACGGCTGCATTTCGTGAATTTATGCGATCAGGAAATTTGGTTTGCAATAAATTCATTGTTTCGGTGGCTGTGTGACTTGTGTCGTTGGCCGAAAATTCGGCTGGAAATGCTGTTACGGTCAATGGATTACGCTATCGAGAGATGTTAACAACTCAATTTTGGCCCATTATTGATGATATGGATATCACTAACGTGTGGTTTCAACAAGACGGTGACACAAGTCACACAGCCACCGAAACAATTAATTTATTAAAACCCCTTATAATATACTCGTAAGTCAAATATTTTTCCAAGTATATCAAACACCCAATAGCGAACACAAGTACCCATGTGACGTGCCGCCATTAAATCTACGGGAAATTGGAAGTTACGTCCGTCTATGATTAGAGTAAACCTCTTATGTAGACGGCAAGAAAAACGACTGCTGTTTTTCTAACACGGCCGACCATTGCAAATAAGTTTAAAAAACTTCAACAATACCATTACATAAGCAGTAGTAGCCTTGACAGTGACTGTGGCGTGCGCAGGCGTCGAAAGTGAATTGATCGATAGATCATGGATCATTGTTGATTTGTTTAGCTTTAACGCACCAGTGGTTTCGAGTAATGATTGCTATTTGAGCGAATTTGAATTTCAGCACGAGTTCCCTGGTTCGTAGTCTGGTGGTAGTAAATATGGGGACGATTTTTCGTAAATTTCTGGCTAGGGCTTTTAGTGCTCATTTGGAAGCTCATTTGTTTCACAGAGAACAACAAGCAGGCAACACAAAGTGATGCTCAAAACGGAATATTGGCGGCCTGTGTCGTACCTTTCTTTCTTTCATTATTTTTGGCCCTTGATTTTCAAATATAGTTCCATTTTTATGTATATCTTCCTTATGTGCCTATAGCCACCGGACGAACATATCGTGTTGGTGGTAGGTAACCTATCACAAACTCGAATTTTTTTTCCGAAATAACGTTAGTTCGAATTTTCATTACACAGAAAACCGAATTATAACGAAACCGTTGTTCTTTCAAGATATGTTAGATGTCTATCGCAAAGACACAATTAGGTTCGGTTAAGTTAGGTTTAAAAGAAAAAACATTTTCGTCTCAAAATTACTTTCGAGGTTATGAAAATTCGACCAAACGTTATTTCTGGAAAATGTAATTTCGGCCTACGGATAGGTAACCTGCTGGTAAACGACTCGCCTGTCCATAACAGTTGCAATATCACTCAGAGCTTTCAATCGCAAAGATCTGAGGCGCACTGCCATTGCACCTGTCACCTTCAAACATATGTTACACCGAATCGCGGTAGTTTTTTTCTTGTAATATCAAGTGACGGGATGAACAAGTGCGCCTGATGGTAAGCTACACACCTGTCCATAATAATTTCAGTGCCACTCAGAGCTTTAAATCACAAAGATTTGACTGATGAATAGGTGACTGCCACTGCGCCCGTCTCCCTGAGACGTAAGTTGACAAGTCCCATGTGCCTATAATTTCACCAGCAACCGTATCACCGTACCGTTTAAAAACTACATTAAAAATATTTTGATCGAAAAATTATATTACAAAATTGTAGACTACCTGTTAGATAAAGATGTATGGATAGACGTCATGGCTCCAGAATCCACACAAATTTGATTCAAAGTGTATTCCATAGCATTTATGTTTATTTGAAAAGAGCAATCCCTAGAGTTTCTTGCTCGTTCTTCTCAGGGAGGTCAGCGTAGTGAACGAGCAGTAGCTTAAATGTGACGTTTTCAAGTGTAAATTTATTTTACCTATGGAATAAATAATCTTTGACTTTGACTTTGATTTTGCAAAACCGGAACACAGTAATGCTGACATTACTGCTTGGCGGCAGAAATAGGTAAGGTGGCAGTACTTCCCTGGACGAATTCTTTCACAAGTAGGTTATGCGCAGTTTGCTGTTCGAGTTAAAACACTCAGGGCTTGAAATCGCAAATATCTAAGGGGCACTGCCACCGGACCCTTCTTAGTCATAATTTTAGTAAAATATTTAAACCATGAATACCGTTAAACACAAACGCCTCGTTGTAAAAGCAACAATGGCAGGATTAAGTTCTTAAGACCATTGTGCACTAAATGACAAAGTGCCATTGCCACTGTGGTAGACCATTATTGACAAGTTGTCAATTGTTACTGTCAAAGTGGGGTGTTTTTGGATTATTAACAGGTAAAAAACATTTTTTTTTTAAGTGACCCTGACATATGCACTTTGTTAACACAGTATCATATCATAGACAGACTGTTTGAGGTGTCACTACATATATCAACAAATAATCGTATAAAGGTCAGGACTTATTGAAACATTTAACAACCTCAAATGGCTTTGGTTGATTTCGCATAACAGTGAAAGTGAAGAAATGTATAGTAAAATTGATGATATATACTTATTAATATACGGTGTGAAAACACGATTGAACAAAAACTTACTTCGAAATTTTACAAGAAAACCACTGTATTAAATAGATACTTTATATATACCAATCATTGACTTACAAATAAATGGACGACGGGTCTAATACAAAAACCACGAAAAAAATGTCCCAAGTCAACCTATTTAAACGTAGTGACATGTAAAGGAATATGAAAAAGCTAAAACGTTGAATTTAAATTGTAATGCCATCGCAGTACTGTCTAATTTTGCTTGCTTCGCTGTCAGTCGAACAAACGAAGACTAAAGCGTGAATGACGCTCTGTATACGATTTTAACGCCCTATAAGTTCGGACACTTTTTAGCGCGGACCCGACGTCCATATAATTGTAAGTCAATGATACCAATGATTCTTTTAAATATCAACTTAACTAAATATGACACTATAGTATACGATATATATTTTTGAAATGACTTTATTTTTGTTTCTCAAAAAATAAATTCTGAAATAAATTACTAGTCCATTAACTAAAACTGGCTAAGTGAGAAATGGTCAGATAACCGTTTCAAATAGAAAAATATAGAGCACAAAATTCTGTTTGAAAAACATTTAAAATTAGTTAACGTGTTCAACTTATCGGAATTTACCCTAACGATGCATAGCTGAAATATCATTAAACAATCTCGACCCGCGCAATAGAACCAGTATGGGACAAATGGTTTGGTAATTTAAGTTATAATTTATTAATTGCAATCTCTAAATTAAATTTAATAAAATTTTATATCCAGCTGAGGTAATATCGATTCTTAAAAAAACCTTTACGAGCAGTTGTAGCATAAAGCTTATTACAGTGTCCAATGAAATTTTGCAATTTTTTATTCATTTATTTATTTATGTTCAGGTTACAAAAGACCCATAAATACATACCTTATAGAATAACATACGTAATAATATAATAAAACTATAACACTGTTTATTTATTTACACGTATGGCGACGTGTGACGCAACGTGGGTGTCCGGTAGCCGGTTATTATTATACGGGGTTATTTTTAAAACGCTAGTAACCTCGCAGGACCTATTACTAACATCATAAACAACATCTTTTGTTTCATAACTCTTATGCTCGCTCTACACGGTGATAACTCTGTGCCGTAACAAAAGAAAGCGGTGTAGTAAATACCATTACGATGCAAAACGCATTAGCAGTTGGGGTGGAAGCTTGCACATTTGAACATACTACCTACTCACAACTAGTTTTTTCTACACACATATCACAAAACTTGTATGATGTGTTCATAAACCACAAATTACGACCAGCATAAAGATAAACTGTTTTGTGAGAACAAATTTCTTATCTGTGAAAATGTTGTTATTGCTTAATAACATCAAATTCGATTTTATTATGACATTAAAATTTCGAACATCTCTGAAAAACAAAACAATTTGATTCGACCTCAATTCTAATATCAGTCGAGATGAAGTTTTGACAAATTTCACACGTTACTTGATATCGAACGATATGGTAGTTGGGGCCGACTCTAGTTTGTCTATGAATTAAAAAAAACTACGGTTGTGTGACATGCGTGAGAAAAGTTTTTATTTGCCGCCATTTCGCCAATCGTAACATGCAGTTCCTGAACACACTACAGAGAGCTTATAATATGTGTATAGATCAAGCAGTGTATGTAACTTTACATAATTAGGCATTAAAACACTCGTGTGTGAACTCACACTCGTATTTTAATGCATTTCGTTATATAACCGTCACAAGAAAAATTTTACTATTTTATTTATTTATTATCAAGACAACTAGCAGGTCCACAATCGTGTTATTTCTTGGCCTACTTTAGTACTTAATAATTCTCATTCATTTATTTTTCACGATATTTTAAACTCCAGTTGTATTGACGTGTAGAGATTCAAATTTTACCTTCAGCAACAGTATGATCTTGTATTTCACATATTTTGAGTTAGAACATTATTGTAATAACAGTGCGGTATCATCACACCTGTCTCCCACCGGGAGAGGCAGAGACCGTGGATCTCCACCTACTACGCTCCCAACAAAACTCCTTAATAATTATTTGTTATGCAAGGATGCAAAGTTGTTGTTTGATTCTGAAATTCTAATCGTAGCAAGGGTTTCAAACATCGAGTATATAACGAGAAATAGAGACGAAATAAGGGCTATATATTCCTGGTAACTCATCAGTGATACTTCACTTATAAATATCAACTCTCGTTTGTACTGAAATATAGACAGGCCAACTACTGACCTGTGTGTACGTCTCCGTATATTCCAAAAAATATTCTGTATTGTAATTTTTTAATTTTCGTCCATTATAGCAAACTTAAAGTTAACTGGTCGATTTGAAGTGAAACAGTTGACGACACCCATTGACGACACCCGTGAATTGTTTCGAATTCGGGCTGTCCAATCGGAACGCAGTTGTCACAGTAATGATATGGCAGACTTCAATTAATTCAAACAAATTAAATGACATTTCGGCACGAGACGCAAAACAACTTTACTGCCGAGCGAAACACACAACTTTTCACCTCACTACAGCGAGGAAAATGGTAGATGAAAGAAAAATAGTTGAACTATAACAAATCAGTTTTAATAAACAATATTAGGTATCATTGTCAATTTAACATCTACAATAATGAGAATAAAATAGACCAACGAATTTATATTACGTAAATAATGTACAATAAATCGCGTAATTGAAAGTGTCATTATGTTTTTTTTTCATCGAAAGAAAAAATTTGGTGCGCCACAGGCCATCGTCAAGTCCGAATTCAAAAACCTTTTCCACGCTAGCGTGCATAAAACGCTGTTACACGCAGATTTCTAATGAGAAAGAAAGCCTTTCCGAGCTAGTGAGGTGAAAAATAAATTATGCATTATACTTCTAAAACACTCTGATTTAAAGCCTTCTTTGTCAAAATCGGTTAACAAAATGCATTTGAAAAGATAAAAGGGTTAACTGTGTCGCCCACCGTGCCTAATCCTGAACAGTAGCAAAGGGTTTAACTTTAACTATACCAGTTATAAATCATAACTGACAGAGGGACTGCAGTTAAAGACTTTACGGTTAACGCTTATTGTTTTTTTTTATTGTTAATATTTAACTAAAGAGTACAAATTGGATTACGAGTTACTTTAAGAAATGTTTAAACAAAGTATTCCGTATTTGGTTAACTACATACAGTTTTTTGTTAATGAAAATGCAAGGGCGTTTCTTAACTATTATGAATAAAGGCTGCGTGTGTCTCTGGGGGCCCCAGGCGAAACTTGTCGTTAAGGACCTCAAAGAAATATTTATTTCATAAGCAAACAAATTACCTAGAAATCGTCACATTATTAAACCCTATTACTCATTCTTAAGACAGATTCCCCTGAGAAGAATTGGGTAAGAAACTCAAGGGCAAGATTTCTTAACCTGCGGTCCATGGGGGGGTCCGTGTAATTAACGCCGGGGGTCCATAACGAGCCTACTTACAGTATTACATTAATGTAAAAATTAGTAAACAATATGTTGTGAGTAAATAGACGCAGTGCACGTGACCTTTTTGAATTTTCGCGCCGTTTGACGGCGATTCATTGTAGGAAGGAGCCAGGCGAGCGTCAATACAACACGCGAGTTTTTCTTAATCTATTTATTATTAAAAAAATATATAGAAAGAATACTTAAATTTTAATTGAATTGATATTCAATTATTTTTTATGTGAAATTACTCCACTACTTAAAAATAAATTATTAATACACACTCAGAAAAGTTCCTTCGATCCGACCGAATTCGAACCGACGTCTTCTAGCATACCGTGGCAGACGCTATACCGACTAAGCCACACACAATTCAATAAAAATTTAAATACAATGAATAGCGATATCTCTAGCCAGGGCTGGTAGCTGTAAAGATATCTAACTAGGTTTAATAAATGTCGCACTAATATTACAATAGTGTTGTAATTCAAACTGTGTTAATTTCAGGCTTAAATCGTTGATGGAACGAAAATTTAATTCTCTACACGTCAATAAAACGGTAAAAAGTTATCTACTTAACTCAAAATGAGACAATCTCTATGTGTGCTAGCTCTGGCCAATACATACAATCCTTGCTCAAAAATATGAAATAATTTCTTCTCTTTTATTTTTGAAGAATTGGGCCAGTAGGAAATTGTTTAGAGGTCAGTAATAAACTTTACCCTATATTACACCCCGGACACTCCATACAACGGTCGAAAGTTATTTACCTACTATTACTACTACATACAACAAGGCGCTATCTGCACACACGCAAATGTGTGCGTGAAGTGGCAGGGTTTCCCATCACTTTCTCTATTATGTTACGTGGTCCGAGCGGCAACATAGCAAAAATTGTAATGCGAATCTGTTATCTATGATTTTATTAATAGAATCCTAATAATTATACATGTCTATTAGGTATTTATATCGATATATTATTATATTTTTAATTAATTCACTAACTAGAGTAATGTTGAAGATTTATTTCAAAAATATATTAAAAGCACTTAAATGTTATATTTCGTAAGTAAATAAGGTAACCAAGGTATTTGAAATTGCTTGTCCAAGTTTAATTAATAATTAGATATAATCACTACCTACGTAATATTTATCGGCAATACGAATAGAAAATTCGCGAACACTTGTCTACTAGCTCACGAAGTCATAGCGTCTCATTACATTGATATAATAAATCAGTATTTGTATATCTGCAGTAAATAAATGAAGAAAACAATAACTGAATGAGTCTCAGTCATAAGTTTTTTTTTTACTTCGTTTCATCTTTCGGAAAATTATAATAAACAGCCGTACACAGCACAATTCATGACCATTATAAATAGTAACGTAACATGATGTTTTATATTGCCGTACATGTTTCGTAATGAAAACTATATTCAAATATCACAGCCGTCTTCGCGCGAAAACGGCTCGCCGGCAGCCTTATTGTCGTTCAATCCTTGTGACCGGCAATGTGCGGGGGCGTGGTGCGGTCTCTAAGACTAGGGAGGGTCGGAGAGTGCCCGTTCTCTTTTTATCTGTCCTTACATAAACTTTAATGATCTTTCACGGGAAGTGAGTATTTGTTATTTATCGATTCTGAAAAATTACACTTTTTGAGTTAATAAACAATCTTTTATATTAACTTAACACGAAATATCACAAGGAAATACGTTACATATTTGTAGTGTAGTTTTTATAAATAATTCAGGGTTATTTTTTCAAGTCTGCCGTCCCCTAACTAAAACGCTGCGAAGTGACAAAAGGTCAAATAACCATTTTAAATAGCAAATCAGTACAGAGTACTAAAAAAACCGACCTCAAAAGTACGTGGAATTACGTGTATAATAAAAATCGGTTCTCACTACTCAAAGTATATTGAGAGAAAAATGCCTCCTAAATTAAAGTTAGTCGCTATATAAAAATGAATCTACATGCGTGTACAGCCACCCTTAGAGGTGGATGATTTTCTTCAAAATGAAATGGGACCACTATGGAAGTACCCCCTTTCAAACAAAAATGAATCATGAAAATCGGTTCACAAATACCGGAGTTATCGCGTAACATACATACATACAAAAAAAAGAACATACAGTCGAATTGAGAACCTCCTTTTTTGAAGTCGGTTAACAAAACTGTACTGAGATTATTATGTCAATTGTAATTTAAAAGTTTGTCCTTGTAACAATTTAATTTCGTTTGGTAAGTTGCTGTAAATAATTATACACATGTTGAAGCAGTTATAAATTACTTCATGGCAACGAGGTTGGTATAAAAGATTCATAATTTTTGCTCTAGTTTGCCTTTGAACGACTTCACCGCGTGTTTTAAAATATTGAAGATGAGAGTTCACAAATGCGCTAATATCCCTAATGTAATGCATGACAAAGTCAATATCTTTGGCCTTTTGAACAGCGGGTTGCAACTGTCATCGAACCACGCACCTCAATTCACTCGAGTACACTTCTTCTGGACTTAAAAGCTCTTTCTAAGACTACTGAGTTGCCTTACAGTACAAGACCGTAGCTGAGCACGGACGAAACGTAGCTATGAGAGGCCGTCAACGCAGCTTCTCGCGAGACAGTTTGCCTTAGTCTTCGTAGAGCGTAAACAAATCTGTAGCGTAAACAAAAAGTAGTTTGCTCGGGCAGGCTCGGTTTGATTGTGTTTTTATTTTCGCTTGTCGTTACCACCTTCGTGTTGTTCAGGATATCGTTTTCTCAAATACGCTTTCCTGTTTTTCCTTATAATTGCCCACGCTACGCCTCTGGCATGTGTAACTAACTATTAGCCTATTCGACAAATACAGCAAACACCAGACTCGCGTTACTGCACACTGGTTTCTCTGTACGTTCTCAGTGCGTCTAGTACGGTTTACTGGAAGACGCTATGGATATATATAATCGAAGGATTTTTCTTTTTGTTCGATCTTTGTATTAACATAATGTTAGTAGCAGTAGAGATCCTTCAGAAAGAGTTAGTCCAGGGAAGTACTGCCAGTTTACTTATTTTAGTAATACGGGTATTACTGTGTTCCGATTCGGAAGGGTAAGGGTGCTGGTGAAGTTACAGGCATATGGGACTTTTCAACTTATCAACATTGAACTGGCAATCAGCACTATCTCAATTTCGACAACTTCAACAGGATGAGGAAAAAAAATTGCACATGCATGTATGTACACTACGTATTTTTATTTTATCACAATGATGGGTGACAGGCGCTGTGGCATCTTTGCGATTTAAAGCTCGGAACGGCACTGCATCTGTTGTGGATAGTCATGTTGCTTTGGCATTGTAAAAAAATTGAGTTCCAAGACGAGAAACTATCTACATACTTTTATTTATCTATATCGTTATTGTTCTCAGGCGAGTACGTGCTGCAAGGCGATCTTCCCGGCGAGTTACTTGGCGGTGAAGAAACGCACTTCGACTTACTCGAGGACGCTCTTCAACTGGTCGACTTGGGAGAGAAGGATGAACCGCAGGTATTCTTCCACCTAAGCGCATTTGCGCAATGAATCCAATTCGTATTTATTTTTTCCCGTACTAATACGGTTCATTTTGCTTGGGTCGAACGGCAGGGACATATTACTACAATAATATGTGTTCTATTTAGTTGAGTTGATATAAAAAAAATTGGTATATGTATAATATTTTTTTTTTCTATCGTGAAAATTTTTAGAAATCGTGTTTTCACACCGTATGCTAATTAGTCTATATCCTCAATTAGACTTTATATTTTTTCCAAAGTGACTAATTTGTCACTTTCACTGTTTTGCGGAATCAACCAAAGCCATTTGTATGGACTCTTAAAAACTTACAATCCCTCTTTTTTGCGTCGGGGTTTAAAAATGTCAAATTACTTAAAAAGCCAATACACGGTATTTGAACCCGACTGTTATCGGATATCTGGGGTGCCTCCCATCAGACTGTGTGGTCTTCCACTAGAGAGACTGACCTGAAGGACGACGATATCGAGCGGGAACGGAGGGCTCTATCGGTTAGGGCCAATATGATCTTCCGTAAATTTGCTCGTTGTACTAGGGAAGTTAAAATAACATTGTTTAGAGCATATTATACCTCCCTATACAGGTGCAGTTTGTGGAGATATTCAATATAATAATGCGTTCCGGGTGCTGGTGGGGCTGCCCCGCTTTTGTAAAGCGTCAGGGATGTTCGTAGAAGCAAGAGTTGACTGCTTCCACGCGACGCATGGTCTGCAAAGCGCGTATCTGGTGCGCCGAATGCGGGCCAGCCTCAACCCCATCCTGCGCTCGATAGCGGACAGGTTCGACTGTCCATACGTGAGGCGCTGCAGTGTCTCACGTATAATTTTGTACTTACTAAAATTAGCATTAAGCGATTTTACTAACAAACAACATGTGTCAATGTTACATGAAATAAAATAAATTATTATTACTATTAACACTTCTGTTTTCGTTCTTAGGCGGTAGAGGGTAGCAGCGGTGAGATGCTGCACCCGGCGATGCGGCATGTGCCGCACCACCCGCTCGCCCATTACCACAACCAGGTATGTGATTTATATGACATACAAAGAACATTAGCAACAGATGATTTAAAATACTACGTACGATCAGCACCGTCGTTTCCACACGCGCTTCTGTCCGTCTAGGCTTGTTGCTGACGTAGGTGTTTTACACATCAGCGCATGCTGATTTCATCTTGCTCGGTATTCTGCTGTGTTATTCAGTCTACAATGATATCGAATGCCCTGCGTACTGACTGGAAAAATAACTGGGTGCGTAGTGTCATCGGTGTTGATGCAGTGTCGCTGAAAATATCCAACTTGTACTTGAAATGTTATAATTATTCCTTTTCGTTTTATCTCTTCTATCACTGCTACTGATCACGTTATAAATAAACGGAAAAGACTGTGCCATCTTCCTGCCCAGTTGAAGACTCGCACCCGCGCCGCTATCGTCGTAGTGAAGGGAGGAACGCGTTAGTACTTCAATATCGTTTTAGCCAGGATAGCACAGGCAAAGAATTACTAGCGCCCTAAGTACAGTCCACCTACAGCCGCGTGGCTCAGCTTCCTTACGCCACACACACAAATGTACATCTCTACTGAATCTGTCTACATGAAAAAGCTTTCTTTTTTCTTTGGTATTGTAATAAAAAATTATTTCAATGATCTTGTGACATTTATTAACAAAAGAATAAATCTCAAAATCTGCCTATCACACGACAACTTTTAGCAAGCGATGCAAACGCGATGCAGTAGCGATGCAGTCGCGCGTTTGTATCGATGAAGTCACGCGTTTGCATCGAAGCAAGCGCACATAAATCGCAAGTGTAGTCTGTTTCTAGAAGAGTTGTAAATTATTCCAGCGTGCTTTTTAGATCAATTCCCGACTCGAATATCAGCATCGATGAATGCGGATGCTGATGCAGATACTGATATATATGATATGATATATAACCCTGTTTCCGCCGTCTGCGCGCGTCGCATTTCATACGTCCAATACGCACATTAAAACTGAAGTATACGTTTTATTTGTTAACCGATTTAAATGTACCATTGAAATCTAGACCTAACTAGGTTCCGCTATTGTGGGTATTAGCGTGTGGACTAACGCAAACAGACAAATATTCCGAAATAGTCTTTTTTTATAATATCAAGTGACGAACAAGTCGTGCGCCTGATGGTATGCGACACGCCTGTCCATAACAGTTGCAGTGCCACTCAGAGCTTGAAATCGCAAAGGGCTCAGGGCTCATTGAAAACCAGCGCCACAGCCAATCATGGCTGTCAAGCATAGCTTATGCCGAATGAAGTCCTTTTGCGTAAGCCACAACCACACATATGACAGTACAAAATTTGTCTGATTTGTATTATTGTGTTGTGGCGTTCCAATAAATGTCTATTCTATTCTATTCAAAGATCTTGCGGGCACTGCCACTGCGCCCGTCACCCTGAGACATAAGTTGACAAGTCCCATGTGCCTGTAAATTCACCAGCACCCTCACCCTTCAAAACCGGAATACAGTGATGCTGACATTACTGTTTGGCGGCAGAAATAGGTAAGTGGCAGTACTTCCCTGAACTTGGGGCTTTTCAAGGCGAGAATGAATAGACATACATCGTCGACCTCTTTCCATCAGGTGAGATAGAGGTCAAATGCGCATTTGTTTTTTATAAAAAAAATGGCATATCAAAAAAATTTGAAAATTTCTCTCGAAAATCAAAAAAACTCCGTCGGCATGTCAAAAATTACGTCAATACATATTTAAAAACACGAAGTGATAAATGGTTGTATGTCAAAAAGATCTCTTGCCACACACGTTGACGGACCTAAGCGGCGTTTGGCGCAAGTCAATCGCTCGGTTCAACTTATCTACCAACTTCTTTTTTATCATGTAACACTCTACTAAACAAACAAAGTGTGTTACATTTTAATTATTATATGATTATATTTATATACTATTTAATAATAAGTGGAATTGTTGCCGTTTAGAATAGAATAGACTAGAATCCATTTATTACATAACGCCACAAAACAATAATACACAGTAAAAAATAAAAGGTTAAAAAAAATAAAAAAATTAAACAGAACTAAATTAAAACTAAAACAAACAGAAAATAGAATAACAAAAAAGAAAACTAAATAAAATTAATTAAAAATAAAATCTTAGCAATAAATAATTATGCGACCACAAAACTAGTCAACACTATTGTTGTACTAAGTAGTTGTCATGTGTGCAGCTGTGGCGTATGTAATAGGATCCACTCAGCTAATGTCACCGCCAGGAAAAGGCTGTGACGCTGATTTTCAGTGGACCCTAAAGTTTTATGAAAAGATCCCTAATTCGATTTTTAGTAGCAAATTCTTATATATTATAGGCACATACGACATGTCAACCACTTGTCAACCTTCTCACGGGCGTAGTGGTAGTGTCAATTACCACCAGGCTCACGACTTGTACGTCCCGTCACTTGATCGTCATAAATTGACGACCAATGCTCTGCGTGTTCAATATAATAAAGGGTTGAGGATATTGTTGGGACTGCCACGCTTTTGCTGCTCTTCTGCAGCTTGATTTTGATTGCCTCTCCCGATCGGAAACTGCGCCTCTTCCGAGTCGAGGCGCATAATTGCGATTCACAACTGGCCGATCGGAAACTTGACATTTCTAATCGGAACAATAGTTTATTTAACTCACAAATTAGAAAGATATAGTAGGTATCAGGTTCACCTTCTCGCTCGGCAACCCGATGGGCCCGGGTAGCCCATCGATTCCAATTTAAATTAAAATCAGCCTGCATGTTCGCGGAACCGCTTATTGACAGCTACTGGCAGATTTAATTCTATGTCATCATTGACTTACAAATAAACGGACGACGGGTCTAATACAAAAACCACGAAAAAAATGTCCCAAGTCAACCAATTTAAACGTAGTGACATGTCAAGGAATATGAAAAAGCTAAAACGTTGAATTTAAATTGTAATGTCATCGCAGTACTGTCTAATTTTGCTTGCTTCGCTGTCAGTCGAACAAACGAAGACTAAAGCGTGAATGACGCTCTGTATACGATTTTAACGCCCTGTAAGTTCGGACACTTTTTAGCGCGGACCCGACGTCCATATAATTGCAAGTCAATGTATGTCATGATCATTTTCATTACTGACATAGGCTATTTATTATTATTTTTTTGTAAAAAACATATATGGTAAAAAAAATGTTTTTGGCATTTTTGTTATTCGTATCTTTTATAAACGTCAGGAAATCCACGTAGATACCCCCCGCTTGGGGACAGCGAAGATTTACGTCTGATTCGCTTCCGCTCCTAACTTAACAAAGTCCCAGTTAAGCAACCAAGTTAACACAACATCGATCAAACGTTGACAATTATAGATGTTTGGACAAATCGGTACCTCCATTATCACTCATTGTTTAATGCTACTGACAGAGAACAGGTTATATTGTTTACTGGATTACGTCGCGAAAAGTTGTGCAATATTCGTGACATGTGCCAGTTTGTTATAATTATTAATAAAAATTGTGGGAGAGTCATGAAAATCTTTCGTCATTCAGCCTGGTAGCCAGTTTTATTTCGAATCTCGTTAGTATTATTAATATTTCTTATGATAAAGGACGCATTGGATGTATTTGTCGAATTAAATTTAAACACATTTATTTACGAATTCAGAATTTGTAGCTTGTGCCTTTCTTTCTTCCGAAGGCAGTACTTTAGAAACAGACTCGGAAAAGGTACGAATACGAAAGCCCTATCTACTATTAACTCCCAAAGCAATGTAAAACGTCTCTTCTACTTCTAAACTGCTAACCAGTCTCTAGTAGGTGACCTGTGTTCAACAGTACATATATCAGTCGCTTTCATTACAGGATATTCTTTGGTTGCACGCCCCTTTCCAACTCTTAAATTTCTGTCCTAAGGTTGGCCGGAAGAATTGCTACTTAGCGATAAGGCCGTCTGTTGTACACTGGCTTTAATGTGCAATAAAGAATATTGCATTCATTCATTTCGTTACATATTAATAAACAAAACATCTTTGCGCGGGAGTAGTATTTTATGCAATCGTTGCATAATGCGGGTACTAAATGCAAGTACCCGGTTTAAACCGTGTAGTAAGTAACAGGTACGAGATTTTAAAACTTAATTATGTGATCGCATGCGGGTAAATTAAAACAATTAAACACAACCAATAGTTAATGTGTGTTTTCGATACCTCCAATTAACCATACGCCGATTTCATGTTTTGGTCATTTTCTGTTATTTTATGTAAACAGCCATATTTATTTACTAATTATATGCTTCCAGAATTTTGTGAAAAAAAGGAATAAATAAGAAACAAAAATAAAAGAAAACGATGAAACGGATTTTGTTAAAACAAAACAGGCAAACGTTACAAAACAAAAAACCAAAGATGTAGAACAGACCAAGTATACTGTTTATAATTTAACCAATGATTTATTTTTATAAAGGTTTAAGGCCCGCTTGCAATGACTTTAGGCCAATTTGACCAATCAGGAGGCAGTAACACGTTTGAATAGCGTCGTGTTTGATATTAATTAGCAAAAATTGGACGTTCTTTTTTTGAAATAATTCAGTCCATACACAATGGAATTTTGATTCACAACTAAAAAGAGCGCCTAGATATGGCTTATGAAATTATAGAAAAACATATTTTGGTTCTCGTGTACCGGATTTTAAAAGACTACTTTCGAAAGAATACGAATCGATCACTTGTCGATATTGTACCGATACGTCCGACGTCGATTAATGATCTCCATATCGATTTAATCGTAAACATTCCTTAGATCAGTTTTGTTAGTACTAAAATTCCTTTTGGGTCCTGATTTATTTTTTCGTAAACTTAAAAAAATTAACTCTTTATTGCACCAAATAAAAACAAAATGAATATTGTATATATAAAAGGTGAACTTATCTCTAAAAGAGATCTCTTGAGAAAAGTGAGTTTTTTATGATACTGTCCACAACAGTTGTAGTGTCAATCAGAGCTTTAAATCGCAAAGGTCTGCCTCTGCGCCCATCAATCTGAGACTTAAATTGAGAAGACCCATGTGCCTGTAATTTCAGAACTCCTTGTGAAAGTGTTTGTCCAGGGAAGTACTGCCACCTTACCTATTTCTGCCGCCAAGCAGTAATGGGAGCATTACTGCGTTCCTGTTTTGAAGGGTAAGGGTGCTGGTGATATTACAAGCACATGGGGCTTATCAACTTACGTCTCTATTATTGTTTTAAGTACACTATCATTTATTAATTGATTACAAAATCAAATTACAAACGCTAAATACATCTCAAATATATCGTATTGTTACAGTCAATAAAGGGCTTATCTACCTATGATAAGAGAGTTCAAAATCCAAAGTGCAAAACACAGCGATCAATGTATCTATTTCTTGAAAGTGCCGCAACACGACAAGGGTTCAAAACTCAGTTGGACGTGCAACACATCAAGCTCAAAATGTCACATCTGAGTCACACTTTAAAAAAGATGTGGACATGCGCAGTAGAATTCAAGTGGAGCCTAAATCAACACTTGAGTGGTCCACGAAATTATGGTAGGGACGAACAAAATCGTAGTTTTGATATTCTAGTGATGGGATATTGTCGATAATTAAAATTCCGAGCATCGATGAAGTAGATGCAAAAAATGTAACTAAAAAAATGCCAATGCGGGTGCCATGGACACACACATAGACAACCACAAATGACACCCAAACTCACGAGACAAATAAATGTAGGCCATACAAAAATTTCTATCTGTCCAGGAATCGAACCCGGGACTTCTGCGTGGCAGTCCAGCGTAGTACCCGTTCGGCCAGTAAGACATTTGACCTCCATTTCACCTGATGAAATGTGTCTATGAGTTCGACGATGGAGCATGTACACCTAAATAATGCCTACTCACTCTCGCCTTCAAAAGGCTCAAGTTACGGCTTTCAGGGAATAAATCTGCAGGCTGGGTATTCCACTTCATAGTCATTCGCCATGTAAATGTGGAAGCGTAACGCTTTCTGAGAGTCTTTGAAATTTTTATAATGAAGCACATCCACAGAATACATATGACACTTTCCTAAAAACTTAAATAATTATTTGAATTACACTGACTAACAAAATTTCTTGGTAGTGGCCCGTTTAGCTCTTGCAGGTATTCTCGATCTGAGATGTTTGAAATAATTATTGTAAATGATAAATGTATTCAAATGTATATTTACAAAGTGCAACCACTAGAGTTTCTTGCTCATTCTTCTCAGGGGAATCTGCCTCACGAATGAGCAGTAGAGTTATGACGATTTCGAGTATAATTTGCTTATCTATGATATAAACATGATTTGACATTGACTTTGAAAAACGTTGTAAAAATTGAAAGTGAAATTTGGTCAGTCGTATTTCGTGCGCCACAGTTGACGGTGTCCGGAATCCTAGTATTCCGGAAAAATAGTTTCATTTCCTATGTGTAACAATCGCGAAAACCTAAGAACTCGATATATATAACATTTTTATAAAAAACAAACACTGTCATAAGATTTTCCTTGTCAGCTTGCTTTGTGTTCGTACAACGACAATTGAAACGTGTGAGTGTTGAAACCTCCTTTTGCTAACACATTTTCTATGAAAATTATCTATGACCCGTAATTTGAAATTGATTTCAGTTTTTATGTTCAAAAGATTTACAAAAGAGACATTGTTTTTCCTCGTCAAGACAACTCGTGTTGTTTTTATTTTTGTCCTTTTTGTGGGAAAGAAATGAGCTCAAATACAAGGCTGTAGCGCTGTTGAGAAGATCCTCTTATCTGTCTACGATTCCCATCATCAGATCATATATTTTTTAATTTAAAAATAAGGTGAATTTGCATTTTTTAAAGACGAAAGCCCGATTTTGGTGTGGTCGAAATACGTCAAAACATAGTATTTTGTATCTCAATTCACCTTAAGATAAATTACCAGTTACAGGTTTTTTTACCGCATAGTATAACTTACCATGAAGCATAGAAACCTGTAACTAAGGATAACCCTTTACGCCCTGAAGAAATTATCGATAAATTCTTTTCCCAACACTAAAAACTAATACAAAAAGTTAATTCTGGCTACCGTATTCCGTCCACATATTTTGTATTTGTGAATATTTAACATTCCTCGGGTTTATACAAACAGTATTGACAGTTTTGACAGAGATTACGGATTTTGTTGGAATTGGAGCAAAAAAGTATTTTGTGCCTCTTTCCACCCCTGCTAGTGAAATCATAGGCACATGGAACTTGTTGACTTATGTCTCTGGGTGAAGGCGCACTGGCAGTGTCCTTCAGATCTTTGCGATTTAAAGTGACTGCAACAGCAATGGACAGGCGTGTCTTTTACCAACAGGCGCACGACTTGTTCATCATAAAAGGCGAATTATTGCAATGCGAAAAATAAACGAATACATCTTAAACTGCATTAACATTTGCAATTGAAGGCTGGTGTTTAAATATCGATATTCCAAGACAGACGGACGGACGGACAGCTCAAAGGGCTTATAATGTATTGCTTTAGCCGCGTCATGATAGCACCTTAGTCATTCAGGTGTTGCCTGAGCCCTATGGGCGGGGCTTGCCCTTTTCCGATCCGGGCTTGATATGGGGACTTGACAATATGCGTATTATCGACAAGTTACAACACTGCTGGATATAAGACGAGGGTATGAGGTTCCGCTTTCATTCTCAAATTGATTTGCCAGTTACCTATAAATATCCCCGAAAACCATTTAAAGTCAAAGTCAAAATATTTATTACTTTCATGTGTTACATAATGTTCTTAAAATTAAAATAATATCAACATGACCCTGTTAGGGCGCCGCTATTAAAAAAGAACAAAATAATAAAGCAATTTTTAACAAAAGCTAATAAATTAAACAATAATAACATAGCATGATTGATACTTTTGATGCAGAATGGTACAAAAATGAGTAGGTTGATAGTCAGTCATTCTTCAAAAAACTGCTTCAGACTTGTAGTAACATTTTTCTATTAAATATGCCTTTAGTTTTTTGATGAATAAATAATATTGGGTCTGGGATGATATATCCTTAGGAACTCTGTTGTACATTTTAACAGCCAGTACATAAGGTCCCTGATGGTGCAATTGAACTTGAACTTGACATAAAACTTTGCATGTTCCCTATTGTCGTACTAATATTAATTTACAACGGAAGAAATGTTAGCAGGCCTGATTTAGATACATTTAGTAATAATATAGATTCCTTCAAAAGTAAATTAGATAGATATTTAATATATAATAAAAAATAATAGGTAGTTTTTTTTTTTTTTTTTTTTTTATGTTACCAGTAGGCAAACGAGCAGACAAGCCACTTGATGGGAGGTGGTCATTGTCGACAAAGCACACACATTACATGACGCCTGAATTAATTAACATAATAATTAACTAAAATAAATTTGCAATAATTATTATTATTTTTTTATAATATCAAGTGACGGGAGGCGATTGTTACTTTAGAATGATGTGTCAACATAAGTAGGGTTATAATCTAGTACAGAACTTTGTTATATCATATTTAATTTGTATCAATGTAATTTGATTGTTATCTGTTTTGTTGTCCATATAATAAATAAACAAGCTTGCGTTTTTTGATAGTACACAAGACCTCTAATGTCTTATTCACCATCTGCAATACTCTTTCATTGCTATCTATGATATTTTCAAAAACTTCCAAAATTCTTTCCATTTAACAAGAGCAAATGAAATACATAAAGCCTAGACTTGATATGTAATGTAAGCTATAACAAATAGATCGGAGATAATACTCGAGATAGAAAGATATTAAGGCGGCAAAGATGAAACGAGGCCGTGGGACTCTGTCTAATGAACTACCATAGGGTTGCCACTTAATAATTCTAGTAATAAAAAAAATACAGTCACTTGTCAACGTTACGTATCAGGTGGTGTTGCCAGGGCCGTTGAGTCACAAATCACGTTTCGTTACCTGAAAAGTTGCATTGTTACAGCAAAAGTTAAATTTTATTTTTTCTAAATATTAACGATATATTATCCGGTATCTTGATATATGTAAGAAACATCATCTTTTGCCATTAGAGGTGCGACGTCAGATAGCAGACCTAGTATTTTTGCGAAAAATTGCTTCTGGTGCCGTGGACTCCCCGGAACTCGTGTCCAAGATTTCTCTTAAAGCCCCTACGAAGACCCTTATGATTAATTCACTTCACTACCTCTGGCTTCTTCGAATTTTCGGCATGCATATCTCTTGCGTGCGAATAACAGCTTCAACGTTCTGTCCAAGCAGGTTGATATTGACCTTTTTAACACTAGTATTGCATCGGTGAATCGTCTTATTAGTAGTTTATTTTTTGGCGAGTAGGTAAGTATTAAGTGTTGCGAATATGTCATTACCTTTATAGCATAGTTTCTAGTTAGGTATATAGTTACCATTTAGTGCTCATTAATCAACTTAATGTGTGTCTATCGGCGAGGACCTACAAGTGGTTCTCCATTATTATTTCAGTTTTTTCTCTGTAAGATGGCCGTTGATTTCAATAAGTTAAAATAAATTAAAAATACTTTATTTACGCCTGAAACCTAACAAATACGTGGTTACGCTCATCAAGAAAATTAAGCCAGGAATTGGTAGATTTCAATCCGTTTGCATCATCTCTTTTGGGTTACTTTATTGTGTATTATGGATGCCTTCATAAACAATAACAAATAACTTTGAATTTAAAAAATTTCAACGTTCTCAAAATTAAAAATCAAATTGCCTTCAAAACGAAAGTTACAGGATGTAAACATTTTAAAGGAGTCGTTAAAACCTAAAAGTGCTCACCTGAAATATTTTTCGTAATAGCACTTTCGCCTTTTCTAGCGAAACATCGACGATATTACGCGAGAAGATCAAAAGTAACTAAAAATGTAAGAAATTTAAGCATCTGGCTCAGGGCGACGTACGCAGTGGCTTTGCAACTGCTATGGCTAGGCATGTGGCTTACCACCAGGCGCACGACTTCTTCGTCTCATCGCATAATATCATAAAGAAAGAAATTAGAGGTTGTTATAGTATTTGTCAATGTGCCAGCCCTAGTGCAAGCCAGTCGCGTCTTGTCCTCGTTTGGTCATCCAAGGAATTTGTTTCATCTATTGAGTCTTTTCATCTTATGCCATTGCTTTCTTACTCTATTGGAATAACAGTATTAAATGGTCTCTACGTATCTACGTCAAATGTTTTATAACCAGTGAACCAAAATGTATGGACATTTAAAGCCCCTTCGAGAATTTTTCAAGTCTTTGCCTGTGTGCTGTCTGTCTGCATCGCGCACAGTCTGTACACATCATGTCTATCCATTTGCGAGCTCTCAAACGGATAGACATGATGTGTACGTCCCACTGCTGGGTACGGGTCTCTTCTCAGGCGAGGAGTTATGCGCGTTGGGGGCTTCACACGCTTCCCGAGGGTTGTGAACCTTTTACGACGTGCAGGATTCATCACGACGTTTTTAAAAGCACATAGTAAATTTTCAATAAAACTTCGCACATAATAATGTGAAATTTTCGGGTTTCTCTTTATTTAAAGACAAAAAGATATCATTATTATATCATTACCTATGTAATTATTAGGTAATTAATTTAAAAAAAAATGAGTAGATATAGACATTTAAAACATTTAAAAAATTATGTAGTGCAACTTGAAAAACAAAAACATACCGGTGGACTTCAGACATATTGACAAATGACTTATTTGGACTTTGCACGACAGGTGACGTCGGGCCACCTGCGTGGATTTGTAATTAAAAAAATGTTTTTTTTTAATATTTTGAAGTGTCATTGTGCTCGAAACGGACGCAGAGGCAGTGCCCCTCAGATCTATGAGATTTTAAGCTCTAAGTGGCACTCCAACTGTTATGTATAGGCGTGTCGCTTACCATCAGGCGCACAAATTGTTCCTCCCGTTACTTGATATTATAAAAAACTTCTGTATTACCTATTTATAACCTAGTTATTATAATAAGTATCTTATTATATTTACATTATGTTGAAACATTTTCCGAAAACATTATTTTTACATTCTATTTAATTACATATTTATGTATTCTTTTTTTTATGTATAAATATGTATTCCCTATACTCCATCTCACCTGAGCATGCACACCTAAATAACCCTAGTCACTCTCGACTTGAAAAGGCCCAAGTTATTGACGTTCAGGGAACAAGTCTGCAGGCAGGGAATTCCACTCCACAGTCGTTTGCCATACAAATATAGAAGCGTCACGCTTCGTACGAATCTTTGGAATATCCACAACCTAGGGATGGAACCCAAACCTGGTACCCCGATGATGGAAAACGGGAAGGCGGAATTAAATCGTGTAATTCCATCGCACATTCTCCGTGATAATACCCTTATAAGCAGGCAACTTTACGACGGTGATAAAGGCTCTGTAGCTTCGCCACTACTAATTCTCTATTAATACATTTATATGTTTAAAACTAATGTATTTATGATACTTATTTGTATTAAAAAATGATATTCTTTATGTTATTTAGGCACATTGAATAAATAACTAAAAAGACTTTATTCTTCAACACTACAACGATACATAAAAAACTTGAAATAGTGGCTTAAAATAAATGGCTGTGTTGAAGAAAAGGTAACACCTTCAGCAATTTGCTGGTTTTCAGGCTTCACCTTGTATATATAATGTAGAACTACAAGTGAAGTATATTCGTATAATTAAATATATAATTAAGAAAGCACCCCACCTCAATTATGCACTATTATATATATAGAAATTCCAGTTCAAATTTTTATACCGAACTACAAATGATGCACGCACCGACCATGCAGCAAAAAGTGTATAATGGAATTTAATTGATTATTATTACTTATAATTATATTTTTATTTATTATATGAACTTTCTAACAATACATGATTTCGTAATTGATACCTCTTTGAGTTATTACTAAAATATATAGCGTTAACAGTGTCTCTTAATTGTTCTGGTAGTTTATCATATTTTTTACGGCTATTGTGTGCTTTGATGTTTGTAGTTTGAGTCGGGATGTAGGTATTATTTAAATTTAAATTAAGTTTTACTTAAATAAGTTTAAGTTAACCACACTTTAAACCGAACAGTTAAACCGGGCTTGTGACAAATGATGCGTTGACAGTTTGCGGGTAACAGGTAACAAGATGGACAAAATTGTTTTCTTTTTTCAAATTTTTTTTTTAGTTCTACTCGTCCCACGCCTTTGGTGTTTATGGAAGCCGATTTACTTTACAAAATCATTGTTTTTTTTCTCCATTTTGTCTATGATTGTCGTTTGAGAATTATAATTCTTAATGGCTTTTTGAAAGTTGATATGTCACCAAGGACTTTATAACATTGGCAATTTTGGTGTTACATTATTAATAAAAATTTTCTCTGTCCTGCGTATGTATGCCGTAGGTCCGAATCCAGGTTCGTTCCTCAGAATTTCTTCACTCAGACAGGTTACCTTTACAACATACTTTCCCAAAGTGATCTCCACCTCCCAAGTAGACGCTGAAGAGTCTTAGGGTCTTTTAAAGCAATTCGGGGTGTTGATGCTGTCCAGGGGATGCCTTTTGCTTCCTCGTTTGACAAAAAAAAAACCTGAATTATCTATGTACGGTTATGTATGAACTTTGATTTGCTGCATTGACATGGTCTAGTTCTAGTTTTACTTTGCTGCAGTAAGAAGTATTAGTTCTAGATATTTTGTTGATGTGGTAAATCGTATTGTGATATTTTAAATAAAGGTATGTAATGGTACTAACTGGGTGATAAATCTTTCATAGATTTCTCAAAGATCTCTTTCCGTGCGTGCGTGCGTGCGTGCGTGCGTGCGTGCGTGCGCGCGATTACGCCGGTGATTGTGAAAATATTTTAATGATTTTTTTGTTGGAAAGAGAGTACCTCAGTATTGGTCACATTTAAATTTGAAGAAAATATTCCACCTCTAAGGGCGGCAAACTAGGGGATGAATCCGGTTTCGCGCACTTTCTGGTAACCGATTTCAATAAAACTTGGCAAATAGATATAATTTCACGAACTTTTGAGGTTTTTTTTTTATGAAAAAGTTATATGATCTGTGGTGCACTGCCATTGCGCCTGACATAAGTTGACAAGTCCATGTGCCTGTAATTTCACCAGCACTCTTCACAACCGGAACGCAATAATCTCTGGTAAATGATTATCACTAGTATCAGGTTTCTTACCACGGTATGACTTCTTTTTATTTTCCCGATATTTCGGAACGGTTGCACGCTCCATGGTCACTGGTTGACTGAGTCAACCCGTCAAATCATTTAGTGAATAACCACGAAAGTCTTAAAATCTCTGGTAATATAGTAAAAAATTAACTATTTTAATTTAGGCCACTATTATTGAAATAGCTAACTTTTTTTCATGTTAAGTACACGTGAAATATTCTCCGAAATCCAAATTAAAAAAAAACACCGGTCCCAATCCTTTGACAGTGATTCTCTTTTAGACTACACCGCCGCCGCCAGAAGCCAGCATCATTTGTCAATAAGTTTAACTTATTGTTATTAGACAACATTTCTTTCTTTTTTATTTACGGGCAAATGAAACAGGTACTGTCTGCATTGAAAGTATTCTAAAGTCGAGTAAATAAAAATTGTGTTAAGGTTTTTCTAAATGTATGTGAAATATTCAAAATTTCGTATTCTGTTTTAAGTTAATGATTTCACACGTTCAAATCAATACGAAAGTCACTATACGAAATTGCTAATTTTTACAAAATAAAGTTTTCTGACCTTTGAGGTCAGTTTTTTTTGCAACGAAAAAGATACAATTATTAAAAATTCTTTTAAGTGTCACTATGTCACTCGCAGACGGTATGGAGTCCCTTAGCCTACGGAGAGACGTTGGCTCTCTGTGTGAATTCTACCGGCCTTATAATGGGGATTGCTCCGAGGAACTTTTCGAACTGGTGCCACCGTCTCGTTTCCACCATCGCACCTCCCGCCAAAGGAGTAGAGTCCATCCCTACACCTTAGATGTCTGGCATTGTAAGATCGCTCGGGCATCTCGTTCCTTTCTTCCTCGAACCTGCAAGATGTGGAATGGTTCTTCAAAAAGCGTGTTTACAGGGCTCTCAAAGGCTGGAAATGCATAGGCAGCTCATCTGATGTTGCAAATGTCCATGGGGAACAATGACTACCTCCCATCAAATGGCTCGTCTGCTCGTTTGCCTCCATCTTTACATAAAAAAACAAACTATTCCATTTATGTAATTCGTCAACTGTTTATGGACAATATCTTAGTAACAGGGGCGCCATGTGTCTTTTTTTATGATACCAAGTGAGAAGACGAACAAGTCGCACGCCTGTTGGTAAGCGACACGCCTGTCCATAACAGTTGCAGTGCCGCTCAGAGCTTTAAATGGCAAAGATCGCACTGCCTTTGCGCCTATCACTTTTCCTTCAAAACCAGAATACGGTAATTCTCACGTTACCACTTAGTGGCAGAAATAGGTAAGGTGGCAATGGTTCCCTGGCCGAACTCTTTCACAAGGAACTCTTCTGCTACTAATGTATCTAGGACACTTGACGGTGTAATACAAGGTCGCTTTTTTTAAATTTTGTGAACTATCACTCAGTTTTAAATTTTTTAAAAATTGATATTTAATTATTTTTTGTGAATTTGCTCCACTAGTTTGTTATAATCATTAATACAAAGATCGAACACTCTGAAAACATTCCTTCGATCCGGCCGGATTCGAACCGACGTCTTCTAGCATACCGTGGCAGACGCTATAGCAACTAAGCCAGCGGACCTCACGAATTTTTCTATGTGCTTGTTGTCGTGTCTTTGTATTTCGCTTTTCAACGACTTTTTACTCGTAGCGCCATCTATGAGAAATCTATGAAAGTTTTATCACCCAGTAAGGTGCCTTTACAGCTACCTTCTTATACCTTCACTCAGTTCTTTTTGATGCTGACCATGAGGGTGGTGTGAAAATTGTCGTTAGTAAAGCCGGAATAAAAAAAAAACACTTTCCTTAAGAAAAACGCTTAACACAATTTATTAACACACAAAATTTCTACACATAAAATTTAGCACAAAATGTAATACTTGATAATACGTGGAAAATATTAGGCGAGCGGGTAAAAATCGAGTTATACGGACGCCTCGCCACTGATGTTGACTGTACCATAAGTCCGCTATGAAATTTTAGTAGAACTATACTCGGTAAGTTAAAAGCTATTGTTAAGAATGCCCGTGGGGAAATATGATTTCCTTTGGTAAATATAATAAGGGTCGTGTGCTCTTGGGAATAAAAAGGGATGTTGTGGTTTTAGGAATCAATACAACCTCAAATTTTTTTATTTATTTTTTTTTTATAACGCACACACTCAACATAGCCCCGCATTAGGGAAACCCTGTGTCGCGGGTGCCATGGACACATACATAGACAAACACAAATTACACTCAAACTCACGAGAGAAATAAATGTAGGCCATACAAATATTTCTCCCGGCCCGGGAATCGAACCTAGGACCTCTGCGTGGCAGTCCGGCATGGTAACCGTTCGGCCACAGAGGCAGTTAATTGTTAATTGCTTTTGGTTAATTCCAATTATCAGTGAAAGTGTTGAATTTGGAAAAACTTCGCTTTGGAAAAATATATAGTAAATTGAGGATATAATGTATTTGGTGTGAAAACACAATTCCTAAAAATTTTCATGATAGAAAAAAAAACACAAACTTACTTCGAAATTTAACAACAAAACCGTTGTATTCAGTAGTTACTTTACATATACCAATGCTTTTTTTTATATAACGTATCGTATACAGTGTATATATTTCAAATTGCATTTATATCGTTTGTAAAAAAATAAAGTCAGAATAAAAGCCAGTGTCCCTGTCCCTCGACCCAAGCAAAATGAACCGTATTAGTTCCAGCTGAGGTAGTAAGTATCAACTATCTTAAGAGGGAGCATGCCAAAAAAGTTGACGTTGGCTCCGCCCAAATTTGTGAAACAAATATATGCCTGAAGTTCGCGTGACATGCGACAGGTGTTGAATTTTGCGCATTAAAAGTACCAAATTCGTTTTAGCGGAATAACTCTAAAACTAAAGGGATTAAAAGAAATCCGTAGTGACAGTTGTCGATCATGCATAAATATAATTAATTATCTAATTTTTGTCCTAATAACCTGTAGCATTGCGAGGATAAATCGAAAAAATTTGAAAATTAGAGGTCATTTCGTGATTTTTATCTATCGAGGAAACTTGAATATATCGTGTAGTTACGCATACAATATTTTATTTTTAACTTTAAAGTGGATATACCCCTCTAAAATCAAATCGAAGATTACGAATTTTTCCTCTGCTCCCTCTTAAGAAACAAATGGGTTCTAATAAGACCACATCTGCAAAATTACAACTTTTCAAGAGAGAGTTTTGAAGATTCGACGAAGGAAATTAGTTGATTACTTTTTAGTGCTTAAATAGGATTTAGTAGCAGCTAGAGCTCCTTGTGAAAGAGTTCGTCCAGGGAAGAACTGCCACCTTACCTATTTCTGTTACCAAGCAGTAATGCAAGCATTACTGTGTTCCGGTTTTGAAGGGCAAAAGAGTGCTGGTGATACAGGCACATGGGACTTGCTCAACTTATGTCTCAGGATGACGGGTGCAGTGGCATTGCACAGATCTGAGTTATGGAGTTGTTATACATGGCGAGTTTTAGCAGAGATGCAAACGCGCGACTGCATCGATGCAATCGCCTACAAATCGCAAGTGTAGCGATGCGAACACGCGTTTGCATAGCTGCTGACAGTTGCTGTGTGTAACAACTCTTTAAACTCTGAGTGGCACTGCAACTGTTATGGACAAGCGTGTCGCTTACCACTAGACGCACGAAACGATTTCTAATATAATGTTATATCAGTCTGTTCTAGTGCTGTGCTCGGGTCCGGATGAAGGCAAGTGACAGAGGTCTGTGACAACCCTGTACACTGGCTGATCTGGGGTCAGAACTTGAATTTAAACTTTGACTTTGTGTTCTATATATATTTTAGAAATTTGTAAATTTATTAAACAACACCCTGACTTTTACACTAACACTGACGACCTGCCTCAACGACACACTTTTAGACCACGCAATAGATTGCTTCTGCCACGATCTCGGCTACACATACACAACTCAAGTCCCCACTCGATGTCGGTGAGGATATTCAATGAGCTCCAGCCCATTATTAAAAACGAGGAAAAGTATTCACTGTTTCTAAATAAATTAAAATTACATCTTATTAATAAATGCTATTACAATTTAAATGAATACTTTGATGACAAATAAAAATAATAATATTGTAATATTTGAATAATAAATAATGTTAATTATACTATAAAGTTATGCTATTGTAATCTAATTAAATTCAAATTTTCAAGTGACATAATTCTACTCATAATATGACGTATTTCTTTATTATTATATGACATTTTTTTAAATATTATTATTTGATAAATAACAATTTTAATTAATAATTGAAACCTCGACCTACCTCTGATGTTATTGTTATCCCTAATAAAGGGCTCTTATGTGTAGCATTATTTTAATTTTTTTTTTTTTTTTTTTTAGTAGTAGTGCCGTAGTGCCCTTCCCGCATAACCAAGAGGTTGATAAGGAGGGGCACAATAAACAAAAGTTATGTAGAATGATATGGGACTGGTGTGCACGGGTTTTCTCTATAATAACGGAATTTAAGACACAGTTTGTCTTCATTTGCACGTCAATTAAAAATCAGTGGAGTATAACTTAATTTAACGTAACAAAAAGTAATGTTAGCTCAGTTAACGGCGGTCTTTTGTTTCGAGTTCAATTTTCTTGTTAAAAATGCATATGAAGCGAAAAGAGAAATTCGGTTTCACTAAAAAAGAAAAATCGATCATTTTCATATTGTAATTTTATTCGTCTGAACTAAAGGAAGCAAAAATTACTTTTAACTAATATTACAGTACTGGCTCGCTGTGATGGCCGTTTTGACAGATTACAATAGTGAGGTCTCAATTCATTATCGAAAAAAATATAGTCAAATGCGAGTCGCATCTATAAGTTTTTAGATTTATAACTACTATTGCAAGGGGTAGCTGATTAAAAAGTTTTAATAAAACGAAAATAAAAATGTTTACTTAATATATAATCAATTCGAAACTGCTTTGTTTTGCATTGAGCTTTGACGCGAGTTTGCCGGAGCTAATAGTTGGCTGGCCAGCGATCCTACAAATGACGATCGTATTAGATTCCTTACAACAAATGCTGAGTTGTAACGTAAAATCATACATTCCATAAATTTTACTGCACGTCACTATTGACAACAATTAGCTCCTTCAACATTGACTTACAATTATATGGACGTCGGGTCCGCGCTAAAAAGTGTCCGATCTTATAGGACGTTAAAATCGTATACAGAGCGTCATTCACGCTTTAGTCTTCGTTTGTTCGACTGACAGCGAAGCAAGCAAAATTAGACAGTACTGCGATGACATTACAATTTAAATTCAACGTTTTAGCTTTTTCATATTCCTTTACATGTCACTACGTTTGAATAGGTTGACTTGGGACATTTTTTTCGTGGTTTTTGTATTAGACCCGTCGTCCATTTATTTGTAAGTCAATGTCCTTCAACATAATTATGAATTAATACGAAACTTGATGAGCGGACAAACGTCAAAACGGCCATCATAGCGTGGCGGTACTATAGTAATCGTCGAAATATACTCTGCTGTTCAGCGTTCGGAAAATTACGCCATATCTTCTAGTCCAAAATACCATAGAGCCTCAAAACCATCCATCCATCCAACCATTATCTACCAATGTGTGTTGCCAGTGATGACTTACGGCACTAAGACGGGGTCGCTCACTATGGGTCTTGTAAGAAGGCAAAGGACAATGGAAAGGGCTGTGTTCGGAATAACCGACATAGCCATAAGAATTGCAAAACTTAAGTGGCAACTGGCATGGTGCATTGCTCGTAGAAGAGATGGCCGATGGAGCCGATGAGTTCTCGAGTGGCGACCGAGCACCGGAAGACGCAGCGTGAGCAGACCACCCACAAGGTGGACTGATGACTGCGGGAATCCGCTGAATGCAAGTAGCTCAGGACAGATCGTTGTCGGCACATCTTTTGGCTGAAATGACTATGATGTTGATGTAGTTTGACCTACCGCCTCTCAAACAGATCTGCTCTCGCACCTCTGAGTTTCTTGGAATTCATTTGAAAAATTTATTTTCATAGAAAGATGGCGAAAGCTGACTCAAAATCAACGAAGAGCCGTTCATGGACTTTGCTAGCATAATTTTACGTTTAGTTTATGCCTAGTTATTAAATATATTTTTTGTATATTTTTAGAAGTTGAGAATAATTAAACTATAAAACAATATATTTTAGATAGGTGCAAGAACACGTTTCATTTTAAGCATGTTTGAATGTTTACTTACCTAAAGTATTTTATAGTACACCCATAAAACATTAAAGCTATAAAATACCTAATCAAATAATCAATTAAACAGTAATGAGATAAAGTAAAAAATAAAACACAATGTGACAAAAATGTTTAGACAATATTTAAACGAGAGGTAATGAAAGTTAGCAAAGGAACGTTTTAACAAGAAACGTCTTACCAATGTCAATGTGACTTAGAGATCGAGAACAGTGTGACCATTTGTGGCAGATTTCTGCCATTTGGGCAGATTTAATTTTTATTCGTTTTCATTGCGGCAGAACATGTTAACGTTGTATTAAATGTGGCAAAGTTTGGAAGATTTAGGAATATTCAGCAAGTTCTTTATTATTTTTGGGATCAAACTGAAACTTCTTGTTTTCAGTTACTACGAGCAAACATCTGAAGCGAAATACAGGATATGTTACAATTATAACCCCAGCTGCTACAGGCTGTACGCAGTTAGCTTTTTTGATGCTTTGTTAATGGATCTCAAGAATTGATAGGTCTCTTTAATGCACGTCGTCAAAAATACTGAGTCACACAATACACGAGTTGTCACCATCATTCTTTACCATGAGCTTTTCGGTGGAAGGTTCACAACACTCGGAAAACGTGTGTCGTCCCTGTTGGACCAGCGTGACGGACAATGGCCTAATAAACGCTCGACTGAGAGGAGACTCATGCGCAGCAGTGGCACGTATAAATGAGATGGTGATGATGAGTCAATGAAGCGTATTTTAAATAACAAATTTATCATTTATTATTTCCTCATAAAAGAAGTTGATTGAGAAAATTTTCACAAAATCCAACAAATGAATTACATGTCTTAGAAAGTACTTGAATTGTTCGGAATTGTACTGTACCGTTTTCTATTACGTTGCGGTTGAAGTGTTTAATCAGTTATTTTGCGAAATGTCCAATGTCCAACTTGTTACATGTTTTTGCTGTGAATTATAACTTTACGAGTCATTTATAACGCGCTTATAAATTTGCATTTTCAACAGTCACTGTTAATTAGTTAACCAGATTGTTTGAAATTGAAAATTTTTTGAAAAAATCTTTGCAGTATCGTAGTATTTAATCAGTCATATGTCAGTGTATTGCCCCAGCTGATATATTATTTTTGGCCATCTTTTTTATAAATATTTAGAAATCTCCTTTCATAAAAAATTTTGTCTTTACTTATGAAATACAGTTCAAAGTGTCTTTTGATGGTCTCTGCATTATCAAAGTTTAATTGCCATCGTGGCCGAACGGTTACCATACCGGACTGCCACGCAGAGGTCCCGGGACCGATTCCCGTGCCGGGAGAAATATTTGTATGGCCTACATTTATTTCTCTCGTGAGTTGTGTAATTTGTGGTTGACTATGTGTGGCAAATAAGTTGTGAAAAACTAGAAACAAAGATCTGCTATAAGCACATAGAAAAATTTGCAAGGTCCGCTGGTTCATTCCGTGACATAGCGTCTGTCATGGTTTGCTGGAGTTTTCCAGCTGGATTTTTTCTAAGTGTTCGATATTTGTATTAATTAATTCAAGGATGATAATGATTGATTGTTTTACCATTTTGAAACCATTTTGAGTAATGAATTTAATTGCGTTTTAGTTCTGAGTGGCACTGCAACTGCTGTGGATAGACGTGTCGCTTACTACCAGGCCCTTGACTTGGTATCATAAAACACGTAATTATATCGATTCTATAAACAATCTCAATAAGTTTACTTGATGAAATATTTTGTCAGCGTACACAAACAAAACTTCTTTAAATCTGATAAATAATAAAAAATCCCTAAATCCATAATTTTACTGCAACATAATAATGATATATAATGCTCTTGCGCCCAACGACGAGTGAATAGCGTCGTAATTGTTGTCTGACCCCGCGATCCGTAGATCGGATCTATAGATCAATGATCGATAATAAGGATCGCGTATGAAAGTAGAAAGGGGCTTGATACGAACGCGTCTTTTGTCAATTTGTAATAAAAAAAAAAATAGCAACCCATTTACTATAAAAATAATACTGAATTTATAAGTGTAAATAACTAGTAGCAGTGGTCCCATTTAAATTTGAAGAAAATATCCACCTCCAAGACTGGCAAACTAGGGCATGAATGATTTTTGACGTCGGTTTTTTTGATACTCTGTACTAATTAAGAAAGTTATGGGTGCTGGTGAAATGAGTGACGTGCGCAGTGGCAGTGCTGCTCAGATTTTTGTGATTTCAAGCAATGAGTGGCACTGCAACTGTTATGGACAGGCGTGTCGCTTACCACCAGCCACGCGACTTGTTCGTCCCGTCACTTGATACCATAAAAAGGAAACTTAAATTGAAGACCGCGGTGGCCTAACGGTTAGCACTGTGGGCTTTAGACGAGAAGGTCCCGGATTCGATTCCAGTTTAGACCAATTTGTGAAATGAACTTTTCTAAATTGATTCTTGTTTATACAAAAATCGAATACTCAGTAAAAATTCCTTCGATTCGAACCGACGTCTTCTAGCATACGGTGCCAGACGCTATAACAACTAAGCCACGGAACGAACCAGCGGATCTCACGTATTTTTCTACGTGCTTGCGTCGTATTGTATTTGGTTTTTTCAACGACTTTTTAGTTGTCTTGTTTAGACGTTCTGGATAATGAACCCTTTGCCCTGGTACTGTATACCTGTATTAATATTGAAGATTAGGTAAATGGAATGATATTAGAGCTTTTTTTATGCTACCAAGTGGCAGGACGAACAAGTCCTGTGCCTTTTTGGAACTATATATAGATCACAAAGATCTAAGAGACACTGCCACTGCGCCCATCACCCTGAGACGTAATTGACAAGTTCCATGTGCTTGTAATTTCAAAACCGGTACACAGTATTGTTGACATTTCTGCTTGGCGTCAGAAATACGTAAAGTGGCAGTACTACCCTGGACGAATTCTTTCACAAGGTGCTTTAGTGCTGTTAAAATTTAAGATTTTTGATTTGCTGTACCCTCTTAAAATCCACAATTATCTTAATTTACAAATAAGAATCTGAAATTGGACCTCACGGGGATCAAACTGACGACCTTTTCATCTAACGCCTACACTTCCAGTTATTATAAAATAATTGTAATCGTATAATAGTTAAAATATAATACACCTTTCCCCCGCTCACATTGTCAACATTTGATAGACACGCGCAAATGATCCATGATCTGTAAGATCATTATCGATCGGTTTTTTGCGCATGATACTTGCACCGAGAATAATGATATTGTCAACATGTTAATAATGTCGGTATTGGGGTAACGGGTTCGATCTTTCTGGAATTTCATTTAAATATGTCTTGTAACAATCGGATGAAACTTATTTTTCCGTAAACATATACGAGAATAAAAGTAAATTAGTAAAACTATTTAACTTCCTTGGATAGTCAACACGACTTTACACAAAAATTCACTGTTTTTCACCGATTTGACTGTATGTTTTTTTTGTATGTATTTGACGCGATAACTCCGGCAATTGTGAACTGATTTTGATGATTCTTTTTTATTGGAAAGGGGGTACCTGAGATGGAGTCCCATTTAAATTTGAAGAAAATATTCCACCTCTAAAGGTGGCAAACTAGGGGATGATTTTTGAGGTCGGTTTTTTTTTAGGACTCAGTACTGACATTATGTAGACAAAATTTCTCCTTGTTGTACAAATAACATATTTCGAATTGACGTACAATTATTTTTTATGTGAAATTGCTCCACTAGTTTGTTATAATTATTTATACAAAGATCGATAGAAGAAACACTTAGAAAAAATTCCTTCGGTTCTCGACGTCTCTAGCAACCTGACGCATTCATTAGTCAGTTTTAGTAGGCTGGTAGATATTTTCGATTTTGTATGAGAGTGATGTAGGTATTTGTTACGCAGTAAGTACTAAGTAATCTGTGGTTGTATTTATTATTATAGCAAGGGACTATATGACGTAGATTTGTTTAGTCTCTTCAAATTAATCATACATTTTTTTCAAACCTAATATTGTTCGCAGGAATCAAAGTTCAATTTTAAACCAATTTAAATAACATCAATCTAATTCAAGGTCTTTTATAACACGTGTTTCCCTGTTTCCTTTTAAAACAATACGAATCATTCGTTTAATTTAAGACGCTTCGGCGAGACAGTGTAAAAAACCTTATAAGAAAATAATTACGTTTCGCTTTATGCAGTTGCGGATTTGGATGAACAGCCCCTTTGAATGCGTACTGAGATTCGACGATTGTAAAAAATTATGATTGCCTCGGACATTAAAATACAGTTTTTTTTTATAACAACAAGTGACGAGACGAACAATTCGTGCGGCTAGTGGTAAGTTGCACGCCTGTTCATAACAGTTACAGTGTCACTCAGAGCTTTGAATCGCAAAGATTCGAGAGGCGCTACCACTGCGCCCATCACCCTGAGACATAAGTTGTTAACTCACATGTGCCTGTAATTTCACCAGCAGCCTTACCCTTGAAAACGGCAGAAGTAGGTGAGGTGGAAGTACTATCCTGGACGTACTCTTTCACAAGGAGCTCTACTGCTACCAATTAGTTATGTGCGAAATATAATTTGAAATTTACCACGAGCTTGAAGGAAAACATCGCCATGTAACCTTCACGTCGAAGAAGGTTCACAACCCTAATAACGTGTGAAGTCCCTATCCGCATTAGACTACAGCCCAAATCCTCGCCTGAAAGGAAACCCCTACCCAGCAGTTGGACGTATAAATGGCTTGGTCATGATAAAGATCGTTTGGGAGCTACGATGCCACAGATAGACACTCAGACAAAGGCTTCAAAAACTGCATTCTTTCCGCGAAGGGTGTTAAAAATGTCCCATACATTTTGATTCGGTTTTTGATGATGATACTGCAACTAACGCTAACACGTTTTAAAAGCGTCAAATGAACCGTTGCTTAGTATAGTTACTATATGAACGTTGAAACCACTCATATTGTAGATAAGTGCTAATTCTATATTGGAAACGAAATGTATTAAGTAAATGACAATGTAAGTATGGCAAGTACATTATATATACATTGCACTTTAAATTAATTTCTGACTTTGTGACGACCAATATCAAGAACTGCTGCTTCTAATAACTTCAAAAAAAGGAGGTTTTAATTCGACTGCACGTTTTTTTTATGTATGTTACGCAATAACTGTGTGAAAAAATTTGTGAACCGATTTTTATGTTTTTTTTTAAAGAGGGTACCTCAGTAATAGTTCCATTTAAATTTCAAGAAAATATTCCAGCTCTAAGTGTGGCAAACTAGGAGATGAATGACGACGTCGTTTTTTTTATTCCTCGTATCAATGTTATATTAATTATAGAAATACAAATAGAAATAGAAATTATTTATTCAATGTAAAGCACAGCACACATACAATTTACAAACAAAACAAAAACATAAAAAATAGAAGAAAGAAAGAAAGATAAGGGAGACAGGATGTGTGCTGTGCAGCCACTGAATCCGTCATCCACTCAGCTGTTGCCGTCTCACTGAAAGTGTGGTACGACGCTGATTTTCAGTGGATTCGGCGATGATTCGTGCGGCACGGAACACAGTGGACGTCACAAATAATTATCCAGCTTCGCTTGCGTACTTGGATAACAAACATCCGTGGTAGTGACCCGTTTACCTCTTTCAGGTATTCTTGATCAAAGATGTTTAAATTAAATATTGTAATGATAAATGAATTCAAATGTATATTTAAGTAACCCCTAGAGTTTCTTGCTCTTCTCTGGGGAATCTGCCTTACGAATGAGCGGTAGAGTTTAATCAGTATGACGGTTTCAAATGTAATTTGCTTACTTATGAAACAAAGATTATTTAACTTCACTTGAGATCTACAACCCCCTCAAATATCTTATTTAGTTCCAGTTGTATCCAGTTAAGCAAAACCGGCGCAATTGACATTTTTTTTATGTGACCCTAAAACTTTAAGTGCCAATATCTGGAAAGTTACCGAAATAGAAATGTGTCACTACTCGCTACGTACACTCAACTTCGAGAACTAGTTTTGTGTATATTTTATGTATATATGTAATATATCAAAAAGTTAAAAGTTTTTTTTCTCGAAAACAAATAAAAAAGTCATTTCAACTTTGGAATTGTGCCAAACAACTAACATATAAAACGTGTAAAACGCACTAAGTAACAACGGCCGAGTTCTTAGAAATGATAGTTGCTTTCACTGTCAAATGAAAAGTTAATATAATGAGAAATAATGATCATGTGTTTTATAATTTACAAAACTTACCATAAGAAGAGAATCTAACGAGAAAATCATTATAAAACTTCAAAGAAACACAAATTGTTATTCATAAAAAGTAGTGGACTGCCGCGCTACTCTAAAATCGGAATTAAACTCAATGAAAGTAATCTTTTAAATGACAATTGTCTATTATTTCTACTGATAGTTACTTTTTTAAAGTTATTGTGTCAACAATTTTTATATGTATACTTACTAACACCACCTATTTAACTATTATGTACTTTAGTTACTTCCATAGTATAATGTTCTACGGGATCCTCACGTGGTGTAAAGCGGATTTACAGACCATGTCTCAGCAATTCGTTCTGTGTACCGTTTAGATTCTCGGGTTTCTCTCAGACAAGAGTTTAAACTGACTAAAACACCAGTCAGTTTAAACTCTTGTCTGAGAGACTGTGGCATCACAGTACATTTACTCAAATATTTTGATGCGATATTAACCTTAGAACTAAGTCCAAACTCATGGTACCACGATTTCCTTTAACTAACGTAAACGATTCTTTTATGAGGAGTTGAATACGTTTTTACAATAAAATTCCGGAGAATATATTAATATTATCATATCTTAAGTTTGAAACCTACATTAAAATAATTTTAATTGAAAAAAAACGTATTACAAAATTGAAGAGTATGTGTTAGATAAAGATATGGAAAGACAACATGAGTCTAGATTCCACACAATTAAGATTCAAAGTGTATTCCATAACATTTAAGGTTATTTGAAAAGAGCAATGCCTATAGTTTCTTGCTCGTTCTTCTCGGGGAGGTCAGCGTAGTGAACGAGAAGTAGCTTAAAAAATGACGTTAAAAATTTTCGTGAAAAGAAATCGTGATATTCTTAATGGAATTATGTACATTTTTATGGGCATACAAAATATTTGAGTAAATGTACTGTGATGCCACAGTCATGATACCAGTCTCTTTAAACTTTTCACTGAGAGAAACCCGAGAACCTAAACGGTGCATAGAACAAATCGCTCGTTTTTGCAACACAAGTGTGGTTTGTATATTTGCTCTGTTCTTATAAGGCTTTATCTATTCTGCCTAAAGCTCAATGACTCAAAATGTACCCTACTTCCCTTATTCACGGATTTATTATCGTCAAATATTAAATTATATTTCAGTATACTGCACTCGAATATAAAATATTCTAAAATACTTTTTAAATAAAAGTTAATTAAAAGAAAGGTTTCTCCGTACCACCAGTTTGGGATCCAGTATTTCCTCTAATGAAAAATCCCAAACAGACATAAGACTGCAGTACTAATTAATATGTTTTAGTTTATTCTAATTTCTATTAATAATTAATAATAAATTAAACAATAAAAATAAAATAATAAAAATTCATTCAATAAAATAATTTGTAAAACTTAATGTTGCGTAAATTGGAATGTTTTCTTTGTAAAATTAAAAATAAGGTATTTAATTAATAACTATTGTAACTATAGTGAAAAAATAGGGTGGTTTGCATTAATATTAGACATAACTGGTTGAAGACTGTACCACCTCAGTCAACCGTGACCATGGGACCTGTAAAGGGCCCGAAACGTCGGTTTGTTTGAAAAAACAAATATACGCGATTTAAATCCGGAAAAATAGTTTCATTTCCTATGTGTAACAATCGCGAAAACCTAAGAACTCGATAATTAAAAGAAATTAAAACAGAAAACAGAAAAAACGCCTTTTTCATCAAAATGGAAGTTGTGAGTTTTACCTCTTAACCGACGCGTATATTATAATGCCGCGACTTAGTGACTTTTTACCGAACGCGTATATTAAAAAGCTGTCAAATTAGTAGTAATTTAAAAACGTAGAGCAGAATTGAAAGCGTAATAATAGAGAAAAGTAATCGCATAACTGTTTCTGAACGCGGCATCGTCGCGAATATAATCAATCATTAAAGTTCAGAAATCAAAAATTGACGTCTTCTAATTATCGTTCAAAAGCTAGAAAGCAAGATCTCAAAGCCTCCTTATAATTTACCGTTACGGAGTGACCGTACGCTGCAATTCTGAGATTTCACACTAGCGTATTAGATATTAGCTTTTTTTTTAAACGTGTACGGTAAAGAACCAGTGATAGACGCGACGCGGCGCCGATGACAGCGCGCACAATTATGAAACGCGCGCGAAAATGGAAACGCGGGAAACTTTGACAGTTTACTTTTTATTGTAAAACTAAATAATCATAGACAATGTAATTTTTTTATTTGTTTTTTTTTACTACCGTTTGGTACCTGATTTTTTGGAAATTTTGTGCAATATTCCACTCTGTGGACAGTCTGAATTTAGTGCAATATAGAATAGTGAATAGTTTTTAGTTCTTTTTATGTATTTAAGAAATATACTTATGGATATTCATGAGTATCAGGTGAGTGATAATATAGTGCACGCTACTATATTATTTTTTTTAAATTATGAGTTGGAATTATTATATATAATTTCTACAAAATAATTATGTATTCACAAATAATAGTAATAGTTATTGAATGCACAATTATTTTTTTAGAATTCAACGATAATGTGACGTTTTAAAAAATATGTGATTTTTAATTGAACGTACGAATTTAATGTCTCTTTTTTAAAACACATTTCAAAAAGAGAATTTGACTTGCATTTTTTTTTTAAATAAGTACCACAGACTGCTACTAAGGGAAAAAAAATTTTGAATGAATGAATAAACGATTACCGGTTTTAATGGCAAACAAACGCACCTACAAAAGTGTAAAAATACTTTTGAGTAGCTTATTGATATGTCCAATACCAATAACTGAAATTTTACAAAATTTTATTTAAAAAAAATTTAATGTGTATTTGTCACAATTAACGCTATAATTGTCTGTCATTCAATACAAGAATATTTTTTCCTGTACTCAGAGAATATAATATAAAAACCAATGTGCATGCAGATAAGTGTTGTTTGACATTTACGAGACGAGGTATGATTTATTCTACAGTACATATTTTAAGACAATCCTTATACTTCGCAAAATGTAACATCATAATAGTCGTTTAAGAATGAATATTTGATCCGTCTATTCTATTTAATTTCTCAGCGCTAATATATTATTGATATACTTTGATTAAAAGAAGAAAAAGTAGAAAATTGTCAATTCGACTGGTTTTTTTAATGTATTTTACGCGAATACTTCGGCATTTGTGAATCGATTTTGATAATTCTTTTTTTATTTGAAAGAGGGTACCTCAGTTTTGGTTACATATAAATTTGAAGGCAACAATTCATCTCTAAGGGTGGCAAACTAGAGAATAAATCCGGTTTCGCGCACTCTCCGGTAACCGACTTCAATAACACTTGGCAAACAGATGCAGTTTCATGAACTTTCGAGGTCTTTTTTTTTATAAAAAAAGTTACTATTATTACCCGATCTTTTTCTTGCCAATTTAATAGTTACATTGTTTGTAATGAATATTATTGTTTTTTTATGTGACACCAAGTGCCAGGACGACGAAGTTTTGCGCCTGGTGTTAAGTCACACTTGTCCATAACAGTTGCAGTGTTACATAGAGCTTTAAATCACAAAGATCTGCGGGCCACTGCCACCGCACCCATCACCCTGAGACATTTCAAAATCGGAACACAGTAATGTTAGCCTTACTGCTTGGCGGCAGAACTTACCTTGTACGAACTCTATAGCAGTAGAAGGAGCTCTAGGAAAATATTCCACATTTAAAATTGGCAAATTAGGGGATGAATCCTATTTATTGGATTTCTCTCCCTTTCCGTTAACCGACTTCAATAAAACTTGGCATATAAATGTAATTTAACTACTTCCGTGGCCGAACGTTTACCATGCCACGCAGAGGTCCCAGGTTCGGTTCCCGGGGCGGGAGAAACATTTGTATGGCCTACATTTATTTCTTTCGTGAGTTTGGGTGTAATTTGTGGTTGTCTATGAGTGTGTCCATGGTTTCCCTAGTGCGGGACTATGTTGAGTGACAATAAAATACATCGAACATTTTTAGTACTTATTCAATATGACACAACGACAATTCTGTAATTTCACCGGCACCTTCAAAACCGGAAAGCAGTACTGCTCATATTATTGCTTGGCGGCAGAAATTGTAAGGTGGCAATACTTCCCTGAGTTAACTCATTCACAAGGACTTTTTATTGCTTCTAAAAGCTATCCTACTACTGTCATAGCCATACTTTCTTTTACACAATAATATTGACGGGATCAGCCGTCAGAGACAGAGCGTTAGAAACATTGACTTACAATTATATGGACGTCGGGTCCGCGCTAAAAAGTGCCCGAACTTGTAAGGCGTTAAAATCGTATACAGAGCGTCAAACTCCGCTTTAGTCTTCATTTGTTCGACTGACATCGCGATACTGCGATGACATTACAATTTAAATTCAACGTTTTAGCTTTTTCATATTCCTTCACATGTCACTACGTTTAAATAGGTTGACTTGGGACATTTTTTTCGTGGTTTTTGTATTAGACCCGTCGTCCATTTATTTGTAAGTCAATGGTTAAAAAGTTAAAATTTATGTTAAAACATATCTCATAGTTACAAGTACATTATAACCACCATTGACCACCGGTTTTAGTTCATGTTTTTTTTAACTACTCGTTTTTAATTCGAGTTCGAAAAAAACAAACTAGCTATTACACAAATAAGATGCGGACAAAAACTCTCCGGAACGTAATTCGCGATTTTAAATTTTTTTACCAACGAAAATTATCAGTCTGTTCGCCAATGTACTCGCCGCAACAATAACTTTGACTATTTACCAAATTACCGGGATTTAAACCTAGGACCTTGGCGAGACCGTGGTATACTGTTATCAACGTAAGGTATAATTATTATTCATCTCTCTTGTCACAGACCTGTAATTTGCTTCCAAATTAATGGTTTCTCGATGTCACATAACGCAACTGATTTTTAAAAATGAGTGAGTGAATTAATGAATGAAATTTCTGTAGCAGTAGAACTCCCTGTAAAAGAGTTACCTATCTACCGCCAAGCTTTAAGTAAGCCCGGTCTTCTTAAGTCACTGTCGTACAATGTAATGCATAATCACCACATGACTACGTCTGTCTGTCTGATCGCCATAAATTCAAAAACTACTGTACGGATGCTGGCACTGACTACATGGCCTGGGTCCTAGGGTGGCCAAGACTGCAAATCCGCCACTGGTGCTGATAAAATTATAGGGACATGGGACTTGTCAACGTATGTCTCAGTTGCTGCCGTCCACTAATTTAAATAATAATTTTTTGAGAGTTGAGAAAAAAAACCATGGCCCGGTTTTTAATATTGAAATTTAAGTTTAATGATATTTCAGTTATGCATCATTAGGGTAAGTTCCGACAAGTCGAACACTTTAACTAATTGCAACTGTTTTTAAAATAGAATTTTGTGCTCTATCTTTTGCTATTTAAGACGGATATTTGACCATTTGTGTCTTAGCCGCGTTTTGGTTAGTGGATGGCAGAGTGCCAGTGCCCCTCAGATCTTCGCGATTTAAAGCTCTCACTTGGTTCGTCCAAAAAAGTTCGTCCAAGGACATTGACTTACAATTATATGGACGTCGGGTCCGCGCTAAAAAGTGTCCGCACTTGTAAGGCGCTAAAATCGTATACAGAGCGCGACACTCCGCTTTAGTCTTCATTTGTTCTACGGACAGCGCGATACTGCGATGACATAACAATTTAAATTTCGAATAGGTTGACTTGGGACATTTTTTTCGTGGTTTTTGTATTAGACCCGTCGTCCATTTATTTGTAAGTCAATGTCCAAGGAAGTAGGAATTAAAAGACAGTGTCATGGATTGAGCTTCTTTCGCATCATGCGTATTTGAATTGGGTCTAGTATTATTTATTTGAATAGGGTAGATTTCCTGACCTGTAAAGGTCCCGAAAGGTTGGTTTGTTTGAAAAAAAAAGAAATATACGCGAGTTAGATACGAAAAAACACTTTAATTTCCTTTCTTATCTAATTTCCGAAAAACTTTATAATACAAAGTAACGAGAGAACAAGTTGTGCGTCTGATGGTAAGCGACACGCCTGTCCATAACAGTTGCAGTGCCACTCAGAGCTTTAAATCGTAAAGATATTAGAAGCACTGTCTGCGCCTGTCACCCTGACGCAATACCGTGGCACCAGAAAGATGGTTTACATAAGCTAATCATAAAATTTGTCTCCACCGCCTTTGAAAAATTTATAATTAATACTGGTGTTTATACCATCTCCTATTCCTATTCTCAAAGAAAATTAATGGTCGTATTCTAGAACTCTATCCAATGCTCAAGTCAGGATTGCACTGGCAACACAAGCACTGGACATACGACCCTAATGGCAGGGACTTGAGTATGATTTCGAGTGCTTTAAACCATACTCCAATCCTGACTTGAGCATTGAGTAGATTTCTAAAATACGACCGATTACACGATTAATCGGTACGATTGTTATGTTAAAAAAATAATCGATGTTTTGTTGATCGATACCCATCCCTACTGTCAAAGACTGACTTATTAATAATGTCGCAACTCAAAACTCGTCCCTATCTATTGACCCGAGAGATAGGGTATTCCGGAGAAACCACGGGCTCGCCGGCAAAACCAGGGTACAGCAGGCGTCCCTGGCGTATCCGGACTTGGTTTTTTTTTATAAAATCAAGTGACATGATAAACAAGTCGTACGTCTTATGGTAAGCTATTGAGATGAGATGGTAAGCACGCGTGTCCATAATAGTCGCAGTGCCACTCAGAGCTTTAAATCGCAAAGATCTGAGGGGCACTACCACTGCGCCCGTCACCCTGAGACATAAGTTGACAAGTCTCATATACCTGTAATTTCACCAGCACCCTTATTCTTCCAAACTACTGTTTGGCGGCAGAAATAGGAAAGGTGGCAGTACTTCCCTGGACGAACACTTCTACAAGGAGCTCTATTACTACTTGATGAATTAGGAAAGAGCAAAATTTTATTACGAATAAAACACAGCCATTACCATTGATTAAAAAGACCATGGTGACATATCAACTCCCAAAAAACCATTAACAATTGTACACACAATAGAAGAAAAAAAAAACAATTACTTTGTAAAGTAAATCGGCTTCCATAAAAACCAAAGGCGCGGGACGGGTAGGACTAACAGAATTTGAAAAAGAAAACAATTTTGTCCATTCCGACTATCGAGTATATAACCAGAAATAGAGACGAAATGTCATTTAATTTGTTTGTAAATTATTCTCCCAAATCTTTACGGTGACAACTGCGCTTCGATTGGCCAGCCCGAATTCGAAACAATTGACGGGTGTCGTCAATTGTTTTACTTCAAATCATGGACGAAAATTGCAAAATTACGTATTTAATATTTAATTACCGATGAATTTTGATTCCGTTTGTTTTGTAATTAGATGTTTTGCTGTTTTTCCCCACAGCACCGAATGGAACAACACGCCATTGTTAGAGATATTATCTTTATTACAATAAATACGGGATATTTTTGGAGTATACGGAGACGTACTCACAGGTCAGTTGTTGGCGCTATACTATTTCAGCTTTCCAATTTGTAATTTCAGTGCAAACGAGAGTTGATGTTTATAAGTGATGTATCACTAATGAGTTACCAGGAATGTATAGCCACCCACGGCTTCTGCTTTTCAAAACTTGTTCATTTAATATCGACAGCGGCGTTTTCCATGAATAGAACAGCGCTCAACTATTCATCATCATATACCTTAAAAGTACCAACTTGTGACCTTGCGACAATCTTCAAGGTGTTATAAAATTATACACGGACAGTAGTAACGCACTGCAATTTGTGGCACGCGAGTGTGTAATGCCCCTAATTGTGGCCACGTGTGTTCGAACTTTAATCGTTGGTAATTATTGTATTGTCGTTGAATCTCGTATAGGAAGTTTTCTGTTCTGTACAATTTTCCATCTAACAATACCATCAAAGATACTGTTACAGCAGTGGACTTCCTTGTGAAAGAGGTCGTCCAAGGAAGCACTGTTACCTTACCTTTTCTGTACTTATAATGATGTTCTTTGGTTGCACCCCTTTTGAATATCCCAAATTTCTATCCTTAGGTTGCCTGGAAGAAATTGTTACTTAGCAATAAGGCCTTCTGTTGCACATTAACTTACTATCTTTATACCTAAGTTACTGTATTTTTTTATAATATCAAGTAACGGGATGAACAAGTCATGCGCCTGAAGGTAAGCTCCACGCCTGTCCATAACAGACGCAGTGCCACTCAGAGCTTTAATTCGTAAAGACTTAAGGGGCACTGCCACTGCACCCTGAGACATAAGTTGACAAGTCCCATGTGCCTGTAATTTCACCAGCACCCTTACCCTTCAAAACCGGAACACAGTAATGCTAACATTACTGCTTGGCGGCAGAAATAGGTAACGTGGCAGTACTTCCCTGGACGAACTCTTTAACATGGAGCTCTACTGCTGCTATTGTATTTTAACAATAATTTTCTGTGCAATAAAGAATATTTCATTCATTCCTTCATTCATTCATTCTATTTTTGCCGCGCTACAGTAATGTGAGCATTACTGCGTTCCGGTTTTACAGGGTAATGCTGAAATTACAAGCACGTGAGATTTGTCAACTTATGTCTTAGGGTGACGGGCGCAGTGGCAGTGCCCCTCAGATCTTTGCGATGTGAAGCTCTGAGTGGCACTGCAACTGCCATTGACGGGTCGCTTATCATCAGGCGCACGTCTTGTTTGTCCAGTTAATTAGTATCTATTATAAAAAATACTAGGATAGCATGGTCTAAGATGACGCATCCGATAAGAGTACGCAATGTCGATTGCTGAGAAGTTATTTACGTTAAACAACTAAGTTCAGTGTCATTTTGTAGTGATAGGAAGTGGAGATTGTTGTGCGGAAAAATTATGAAAAGTTATTGAAAACCAAGAAACCACCTAAGTCTGAACATTTTAATGTATATTTGCATAAAACTTTTTGGTATTTTCATATTGTAAGTGAGACTAAACTAAGCATTTTTTTTTACACTGGATTTGTATGAAATCGCCCAAAAACTCGTCGACAGATCAAACTGCAAACGATTCTGTTCACTTGCAAACACATGGGGTTAGTAACAGTTTTATTCTGGAATGGCTGAAGTGTCCAAGAATACGCAACTCGACGTGTTGCAAGAGTAAGCACGTAGTCTCATACCAATTTTTTAGTGTACTTCTGAATAAAATTTCTGTTAATCATTCATCTAAATCAACTGAAAGAGTCTAGTATTTTTAAAGGTTTAACAGACCTTACGCTTGTGCTCCGAATGTGTCTGAAATGAAATGACCCTGACTGAGGTATGTCCGTGACACAAGTAGACCTTCTCAACTCTCCATGAGCCAAGGCCATCGAGTATATAACCAGAAATAGAGACGAAATAAGGGCCGTATATTCCTGGTAACACATTAGCGATACAGCTCTTATAAATATCAACATTCGTTTGCACTGAAATATAGACAAGCCATCTACTGACCTGTGTGTACGTCTCCGTATATTCCAAAAATATTCTGTATTTATTGTAATAAAGATAATATCTCTAACAAGGCCGTGTTGTTCTATTCGGTGGTATAGGAAGAACAGCAAAACATCTAATTACAAAAGAAACGGAATCACATTTCATCGGTAATTAAATATTAAATATGTAACTTTGCAATTATAGCAAAGCTCAAGTTACCTGGTAGATTTGAAGTGAAACAGTTGACGACACCCGTCAATTGTTTCGAACTCGGGCTGGCCATTCGGAGCGCAGTTGTCACAGTAATGATATGGCAGAATAGTTTTCAAACAAATTAAATGACATTTCGTCTCAATTTCTGATTATATACTCGATGGCCAAGGCCCATGCATACCGAGACAAAAAAATCACGTTACCAGAAAGGTGTGGAGAGGTATGGTGATACGTGCAAACGATAAACGAAGTTCTATCAAAAAAGGTGTTGCGTACTCTTGCCGATGCATAGGCGTACTCTTACCCGTAGTACAGTGAGTACGCAAATCCCATTTTGCACTTTTTTACCAATTACAACCATATTATTAAATATAACTACTTTTCACGTTAGTATGTAAGCGTCAGATAAGTAGACTACAAAATAAAACAATAACTGATTTTCTAACACTTTTTGTTTTCATTCTACACCGTCTCAAACCTTAAGTGCGTCGTTTTAAACCAGGCTACCCTGACTGTTGTATTATTTATTAATATAATTCTGTTTGTATTCGACAAAAGATCACCCGAAAACAATCTTCTCTTAACAAAATAACAGTTTAATTTGTTAACGGTTAACTTGTTTGCCGAGAGAACTCGAGTTCTTCATTAAATAAGTTGTTAAAAAACCGCCAGTCATCTCACTTGTTACACATTAGCCAGAAGCTCGGTTAGACAATTTTTTGAAGATCCGCCGAGTATTTTAGGAGCAAAAACAGTGTTGCCTTCATGAATGCGCTGTCAAAACAAGTAAAAATGTCTACTTCTTTAGCTACCCGATTTAGTGTGTGAATGATGCGTGTAAGAGGCACCTTGTTGAGCTGATTTGTCGCGGCACCGCCAGCAGCCGTGGTCGCCGGCGCCGGTACACGTACTCGTTTGGTACTCCTACACTACATAATGTAACTTGCGAGGGCCAAGTCTCTTCTTGGTTTCAACTTTAACTTTTAATAAATTCTCCCGACCCGGCAATCGAACCCGGGACCTCTGCGTGCCAGACCAGCGTGGTAACCGGTCGACCACGGAGGCAGTAAAATAGAATTTTATCTAAAAGTAAAAGTGCCGTGTGGTATGGTAGCCGTTCGAAATTTCCACGGCAAACATCCGACAGCACAAATAAAATGACTGGCGGTTTTTTGGCCGATTCTAAGAATTATTTAGTTTGCTTTGGTCTTTGCGTAGCCATCTTATTAACAGTTCAGATTAAATCTGCAGTTAACTTTGTCACGAAGAATTTTGGAGATTAACGCTCAGTCCACATGTATTTATTGTAGCAGTACATAACAAATTAGGGAAAAGGAGAAGACAAAAGGATGTAACGAACACAATGATACAAACACATTTACAATACTATAAAACACTCCCTAACTTAAATAACATATGGGATATGCTTAGGGATGAATATAAAGTAGATTCTTACCCTAAAAAGGCCTGTATTAGTAGGTATATATTTATTTTATTTAGACATATATTTCAATCCACATGACCCATGTCATTTAAGTAACTAATCTACACGAATTGCAATTGTCAGCGGCGTGTGGCGCAATCTGGTAACCGGCCGCGGAATCGCCGTTATATGACATCCTACTCTTCTTTCATGAAGGTCGACGGTCAAGATGTTCGATCGATACTGTATTTGGCTTTTGGCCTGATGTACTCCACTATCTCCTCAGACTTCGTGGAGTAATGTAGTCGCGACAGGTACAGCAGCGTCTTCGGTAGGGCCGAACAGGGCAAAAAGAAATAAAAATATTGGACGGAGAAAAAGAAATATTGCTGCTTTTCAGCAATTAAGTTTACTTGATTGAAGGACAGTATTTTCTCTTCGTGAATTTTGATGGAAGTGACAACGGAACAAATCTAAGTAAGAATGACGAAGAGGAAGAATTAGAGAACCAGAGACAAGGGTGATGAAAAGGTGGGATGACAATAAAAGAAGTCGCATGGTCACTACTTTCACCTCATTGACACTGTCATAAAGCAGATCAATTAAATATAATTGACAAGTTTAAGCCAATTGCATAATAATAAACCACTGTCTTAATAAGATGTAATTTTATCTTTAATTCAGTATCAGTAGAGCTCCTTGTGAAAGAGTTAGTCCAGGGAAGTACTGCCACCTTACTTATTTCTGCCGCCTACTCTTACCCTTCAAAACCGGAACACAGTAATGCTAACATTACTGCTTGGCGGCAGAAATAGGTAACGTGGCAGTACTTCCCTGGACGAGCTCTTTAACATGAAGCTCTACTGCTGCTATTGTATTTTAACAGTAATTTTCTGTGCAATAAAGAATATTTCATTAATTCCTTCATTCATTGATTCTGTGTTCCGGTTTTGAAGGGTAAGGGTGCTGGTGAATTTATAAACAACTTACGTCTCAGGGTGACGGGCACAGCGGCAATGCCCCTCAGTCCTTTGCGATTTAAAGCTCTGAGTGGCACTGCAAGTGTTATGGACAGGCGGATAGCTTACCATCAGGCGCACAACTTGTCGTCCCGTCACTTGATATTATTTTAAAAAAACTAATTTTATTTGTTACTTACAAAACAGTTTCGGCTTTTCCATATTAGAAATAAAATTAGAGTCTCTTAAAAAAATACTTTAAATCACTCTCCAGTACTATTTTCCAAATGCATGTTAGACGTTTTACCTTTCCAAAGTCTTATAATCTACTTTACAATTTCGTCGGGGATAATCAAAATCAAATCAAAAATCATTTATTCTCAGACAACTACAGTCCATATTTTACAGTTATAATATTAGCTTAGATAATTCAATAGGTATACACACATTAAAATAAACAAAAGGCAACTTAAAAACATAGAATAATTAAACAAATTAAATATCAAATAAATCATCGACGTGGTTTTAAATGCAGTTTCATGCAATGTAGCATGATCGGGCAATCCACTCTACCAGCCACAACGCGCAGAATCTCATTCGTGCCGCAACGGATACGACTTATTAATGAGGCAGCTCTCTTTCTAAGGATGGCATGGAAACCATCCGTGTGGGCATCCGCGAACATGCCTGATGCGCTGCAGTGCCGTGGCAAACCCAATAAAACCCTGAACGCGTTGTTGTAAATCCGCGTATCTATTACAATGTATACTACATTCTTATTTGTGCACTAAGCATTAATTTATGCTGTCTATAGATAGTCTGATAACAATAGATTCCCGTAAATCACGCTAATTTTCTTGCCACGACATTTACGCGGACTTGATTTGGTCGCTAAATTACCGAAATGGAAACTCATAATCAAATATTTGTTATAATTGCACTATTTCTAACAGAAACCAAACTTAAAACCTGTCCCTTAATTCCCACATTGCTTAATTACTAAACGATAGAGATCGTCGGGAAATCCTGGAATACTTAATTTGTATAAGCCAACCAGTTCCAAGAATTAAGTAAAAAGTTAAAAATTTCGCAACGTAGCAACAGTTAAAACCTAACTTGTAAGTCTTCACTTCTAAATACAATTCATCATCAACCCATTTCTACGTCTCACTACTATGTACGGGTTTCCTAGGCGAGGGCTTCAGTCATAGTCTGCCACGCTGGCCCGACGCTTGTTGGGGACTTGACACGTTTTCCGATGGTTGTGAACCTTGTTCGACGTGGAGTTTTTATTACGTTGTTTTCCTTCACCGAAGAGCTCATGGTAAATTTCAAATTTAAATTTCGCTTTTTTTTACATATTTATTTATGTATGTATGTACGCAGTGGCAGTGCCCCTCATTTTGCTCTGAGTGGCACTGCAACTGTTATGGACAGGCGTGTCGCTTACCGTCAGGCGCACGACTTGTTCGTCCCGTCACTTGACATTATAAAAAAAATTCAATGTTTTGTTTATGTAGTTGATTATATTTGTTTCTCATGTTGCCCGCTTATAAACTTAGCTCTCACTGCCCGTGTTTGGCCGGAAGAGATCTCTTTTAGAGATTAGTCCATCTTTGCTCACCTTCTGTTAAACTAATAAATCTGTTATATTTATTTCGTACAATAAACAATAATACGACACGAGAGATGCAACCCCGGACTCGAAGCCACGGCCTGTGCTTTAATGGCGGTAGGTCAAGCCATTAGACTGCCATGGATTTTACCCAAATACAGTTAAAACTATAAAAACATTTCTTCGCCAAACACTTGACTTACTTAAAATGTGTACTCTACATAAACGGTCCACTTATTTCCACACGCGTGCCGTAAAACAAATACGACACGACTAGTTGCCCGTCTATGGGTAGCTTTACAAGTGTCCATTCATGTATAGCCGGCTATAACAAGTGCTTTGTCAACAACTCATTTTCTCTATAGGTACAGTTTACCTGAGTACTTTGGAAAATGGAGATGCCTGTGTATCCGACAGCAATGGAGTTCGAAATAATAATTTTTTCTTATTTTTCGTACAACTTAAATCCATATTTAATTATAGTATAACAATACCTTCCTTCTCAAACTCGTATCTTAAAAAGAGTGATTATTCAGGAGATGTCAAAACTTTTTGTATACAATAGTGTTGTAACTCAAAATATGTGAAATGTAATATTATATCATTACTAATCGTAAAATTTGATTCTCTACATGTCAAAAAACCGTCGTTAGAATATTGTAAGAAATAATCAAAAGATATCCACTTACTCAAAATGAGACACAATTCATGTGAGCCCGTTCTGGCCAAAATAATCCTTATTCAAAAATATTAAATTATTTTTTCAATTATATTTTTAAATATATTTGAGAAATTGTTCACTTTATAAACAGTACAAAACATACATAAATTTTAATGATTTTTTGCGGGAAGTGAGTAATTAGTTTTTCATTGATTCTGAGAAAGTCCACTTTTTGAGTTAATACACTATTTTATTAACAGTGCGATATTTTAAATTTCTTATCAAGGGCGTTAATTTGGATGCATTACTTTAAAAATAGGCAAAAGCCAGTGTGTGAAAATTTTGTCAGATGAAGAGTACCGGGACCCGACGGACCAAGGGTTTCGACTCCAAAGGCTGTAAATACGTAGTCGGAGCTGAGGTCCTGTTACTTATTAAGAATAATTTAATATTATTGTATATAATTATATATACAATAATATTAATATATACAATAATATTATGTAGAACAAAGATCTATGTGCAAGACTACTTGTTCTCAGGACATAGTACATTTCGTTAGTTCTTCTTCGCTGTGGATGTCAGATAGACCACTGTTCGATTTTATTTTTCCGAAACGAAATAAGATACATAAATTCTCAAAGCACCTTTACATAGGCCTTAGTTTGAATAACGAAATTGTTCTCGTAACGGACTTATTCTCTTTTCGTTATATAATCACATCGTACTCTGTTCTTCGGATGCGTCGATATATACAAGTCAGTTGTTGGCGCTGTACTATTTCAGCTTTCTAATTTGTCATTTCAGTGCAAACGATAGTTGATATTTAAAAGTGATATAAAGCCCATTTGCCTGCTCGATGCTACTCGATGGGAATTAACGTAGAGCCCCTGGCAAAGTCACTATTACTTACACAATACGTTTCATTTTGCTTTGACGCAAGGACCGTCCGCTTACTATTTATAATTATTATATTACTAAAAAGAAAAACAAATTAAGTAAAACTAAACAAATACAATCGAGTTAGTTATGTCATGGACTCTTGCTTGCATTTTTTTACCTTGCGAAAGGCAAAGATCTTTACAATCATGCAGCCTAGTCGTTTTTTATATTTTTTTCAATTTATGTATGCTAACTATAGTAACTATTTTATTCATTGTCCTTACATTGTTATTGCGTAGTCAGAACACTCTGTTGCTTATTAATCTACAATTTTGAAGTGTTGTGTCTTCACCGCACGTCAGTGAAACTCAGCGTGTGTATGGAACGCCGCATCTAGTATTACAAGTATATAACTTGTTTCTTTGTATATAATATCTTGCTTTGTCTTATAAAGTGACGAAATGTGTTACCAGCGAAGTACCTAAAAAAAAAGTTAAAAAAAACTAACGCACACACACTCAACATAGCCCCGCACTATGGCAGGTGCCATGGACACACATGGATAACCACAAATAACACCCAAACTCACGAGAGAAATAAATGCCTAACAAATATTTGTTCCGGCCCGGGAATCGAACCTGAGACCTCTGCGTGGCAGTTCGGCACGGTAACCGTTCAGCAATTTAATACCGAACACAGGTTTTCTTTATGAAAACGTTATTAGTATTACGTCATCTACAATTCTTTTCTAATGCGTATTGTCGATTTCTCATGTCCTCTAAATGTTATTTGCACTTTCAAACGCGGATTAATTTTCTTACGCTATTATTCTAAGCACTAGAACGTACGTACTTGGTACTTGGTGTGTAACGGGTTGGTGTCAGCAACTCGACGTCAAGGCGCGTATTTTGCATGTACGTTTTTACAACGTACGTAATCTTCTTTTTATTTTATAACTATTTTTTGTTATTGTAACTATATGTCATGTATTTATAATATATTATTCATCACACTTGCTCGTAAATGGTATGATTCCATGGTGGCTAACTTGACTATAATGTCCCACATAAAACCTTCGGGCCTTTTTGCTTTACGTTACAGCCATGGTAGATAAAGAGCTTAATTTAGCAGCACAACATTCTGCCTTACATAGAGCAGTTTCAAGTTCAAGCAAAGAGGTTACTTAAATTCAAAATTAAAACATTAATTACTTAAATACATATTATTAAGAATTTCTTTTAATTGATTTTAATTATTTTCAGTATAAAAATTTAGCCTTTTTTTACAATCACACATCATGGCTGTATTCGTGTTTTTGTTTTTTACAACATTTTAGGTCGAGTTGTATTATCTATGGAAGAATTAAAAAAAAAAACCGCAATTTGCAAAATCCATAATTGTTGTGTTGTGACTATATTTTTAGTTATTAAAACGGGCCTCGGAATTAATAAAAACATTTTTAAAGCTTAATGTGTAGCAGAAATGTCCACGAACCATCAATACTACAAAAAAGAATAATTATCAGTCATTTTTTTATAACATCAATGAAGTGACGAACAAGTCGTGCGCCTGATGGTAAGCTACACGACTGTCCATAACAGTTGCAGTGCCACTCAGAGCTTTTAATCGCAAAGATCTGAGGGGCACTGACGAGCATAGTGTCGTCACCCTGAGACATTTGATAAGCCCCATGTGCCTGTAATTTCACTAGCACCCTTACCCTTCAAAACCGGAACACACTCTTTTACAAGAAGCTCTACTGCTACTAAATTATTATTAATTCAAAATCAAGCAATCACTATTACCCTTAAAAACGTTTTTTTAAGCCAGTACGTTCACTGTGCTGACTTCCCTAAGAAGGACGAGCAAGAAACTAAAGATTGCTCTTTTCAAATAAACTTAAATGTTGTGGAATACACTTTAAATCATATTTGTGTGGAATTTAGACTCATGGAATTATAATCTGTAATTATAAAGGAATTAATTGAATTTGCACTAAGTAGTGCACTTAAGTGGACTTAGATATTTCGCAAAAATATAAACATACCAATATCACTGCAACATGTACCATAAACAAGAATAGCCCTACAGTTGCTTTCCAAAATTAGCGCGAAATCTCTTCAAATATGGCGGACTCTCACCAAATATTAATTAAACAAATATATTGATTTTAACGGTAAAACGCGCAAGATTTTCGATTTTACGATATTTTTACGATGTCCGGCCGTATTTCACAGCTATTTGTGATTTTTCGCTGCTACTATTTACAAAAAACATGCTCATTTTACCTGATTATGTGACCACACACGTATAAACGAAATCACGAACGAAAATTTTCTATAACACAAAGTTTGTAGCAACTTACGCTGATTTCCCTTAATATTACAAGTTTAATTGATTGCTACAATAATAAGAATGTCACAACTTCAAAATTTACATATTAAATGTGTCAATAAAGACAAGTTACTGTTCTTTGAGTTTGTTCGATATCTGTATTCAAACTGCCTCGGTTTCCAGGCCAGGAGAAATATTTGTATAGCCTACATTGACTTACAAATAAATGGACGACGGGTCTAATACAAAAACCACGAAAAAAATGTCCCAAGTCAACCTATTTAAGCGTAGTGACATGTAAAGGAATATGAAAAAGCTGAAACGTTGAATTTAAATTGTAATGTCATCGCAGTACTGTCTAATTAAGATTAAAGCGTGAATGACGCTCTGTATACGATTTTAACGCCCTATAAGTTCGGACACTTTTTAGCGCGGACCCGACGTCCATATAATTGTAAGTCAATGATAGCCTACATTTATTTCTCACGTGTGTTTGGGTGTAATTCGTGGTGGTCTATGTGTGTGTCCATGGCACCCGCGACACAGGGTTTCCCTAGGCTATGTTGACTGAGGGCGTTATTAAAAATATACCAGCTGCGGTTGGTTTTTTTTTAAATAATTGATACAAAAATCGGCCACAAAGAAAAATCCCTTCAATCTGACTGCACTCAAACATGCTGGGGCCACAAGAGTACCTCAAATGGCTTTGGTTGTTTCGGCGTAACAATGAGAATGTTGAATGAATCACTTTGTAAAACATATATAGTAAAATTGGGTATATACACTGATTCCTATAAGGTGTGAAAACACGATTCCAAAAAATATGCGCCATAGAAAAAAATACACTACTTAAAATTTTACAAGGAAACCGCTATATTAGATATTTTACATATACCAATGATTTTTTAAATATCAACTAAACTAAATAGAATTCGTATAGTATACGATATACGTTTTTCAAATGCCTTTAATTTCTTTTATAAAAAAGTTGTCCCTGCGGCTCGACCCGAGCAAAATGAACCGTATTAGTACGGGAAAAGTTCGAATTCTAGCGCAAGTGTGAGAAACATAAGAATAAGTTTCTCACAGGTGCGCTTTTAACCCAATACAAATATTTGTCCCACTCACTCTGTTTCAAGCTCGGTTGCTTAAAATATTTTAAAATCATGATACTAAAACATCATGTTGTAATAAATAAACATTAATGCATTTATTGTTAAATAAAATATTATTTTCCAGTCGCTGATGCGGTCGATGTCCGTGGAGCAACGCTGGCAAGATCTGGCGTCTCTGCTGACCATCCCACCTCCACCGGACCAGTACCAGCACTACCAGCCCCACGGCCACCCCCATCCGCATCCGCATCCGCATCCGCACCCGCACCCGCATCATAACATCAGGTAAAATCAATTGCGAATAAAATTTAAATCGTTAAAAAAAGGAGTAAATTAACATTAACTACCTAAATATTGTAGTTTATGTGACTGTTACGTAATGAAAGGCATTAAAACACGACAGAGGGTGTTCATAAAAACATCTGACGAGTGTTTTAATGCCTTATTATGTACAGTTACGTACACTGCTTTATCTACACACATATTATAAGCTCTCTATGATGTGTTCAGGAACTGCATGTTACGACTGGTGAAATGGCGGCAAATAAAAACTTTTCTCACGCACGTTACACAACCGTAGTTTTTATTTTTAATTCGTAGACAAACTAGAATCGGTCCCAAATATCATATCGTTCGATATCAAGTTGCGTGTGAGATTGTCAATATTGTTTGCTATTGATCATTGACTTACAATGTAAGTCAATGCTATTGATTAATAGAATGGTTCATTTCGAATAAAACTTCATCTCGACTGATATTAGAATTGAGGTCCAATTGTTTTGTTTTCAGAAATGTTAAAAAATTGAATGTAATAAACATTGACTTACAAATAAATGGACGACGGGTCTAATACAAAAACCACGAAAAAGATGTCCCAAGTCAACCTATTTAAACGTAGTGACATGTAAAGGAATATGAAAAAGTTAAAACGTTGAATTTAAATTGTAATGTCATCGCAGTACTGTCTAATTTTGCTTGCTTCGCTGCCAGTCGAACAAACGAAGACTAAAGCATGAATGACGCTCTGTATACGATTTTAACGCCCTATGAGTTCGGACACTTTTTAGCGCGGACCCGACGTCCACATAATTGTAAGTCAATGGTAATAAAAGAAGCAATAATAACATTTTCACAGATAAGAAATTTGTTCTAACATTCTAGTTGCAGTAAACTGTTTAGTTTGCGTTTATGCTGGTCGTAATTTGCGGTTTTTGAACACATTATAGAGAGTTTGTGATATGTGTGTAGACAAAATATTATACGACATCACGTACATTACTCCGATCCCAAAGTAAGTAACTAAAGAACTTGTGTTATGGAAATCGGAAACAACGACGGCACCACAAGCACCTAGTAGCAGTAGAGTTACCTATTTCTGCCGCCAAGCAGTAATGTCAGCGTTCCGATTTTTAAGGGTAAGGGTGCTAGTGAAATTACAGGCACATGGTACTTGTCAACTTATGTCTCAGGGTCATGGGCGCAGAGGCAGTGTACCTCAGATCTTTTCGATTTAAACTCGAGTGGCGCTGGAACTGTTATAAATTTATCATTAAAAAAATCCAAACTAAAATAATTTTTTCTACATTGAGCCGATCGGGGATTCAACCCGAAACCTTCTTCTTATCGTATTGATGGCATACACTGTAATGCTTGCTATCGTGGTGAAATAATTAAGTAAGGTTCTCGCCGATTGTTGCCCGGAGTACGTCCGACGTACAGAATTATTGCTTTTTTAACCCGGCATCATTGTGATAGGAAATTGTTACACGGACTGTGAGTTGGGTCGATATTACCCACTTTATTACCAACATTATATTTGTATAAATCCGTAATCTTTATTATTTAATGGCATAATTAAACTTTGAGCTTAGAAATAAAAGAAATAAATATTTATTCACGGACTTTTAATTCGTTTTATGAAACTTTTACATGAAACACACAAAAATCAAGAACTAAATTGAGCATTCTTATATTTTTATAAATTTTATACGCTAATAATCAATCTTTTCAATTATTTGTGGCAGTTTTATTCATAGGACTATCTAATCTTTGGAAATAAGTATAAAAAAGTTTATTAAATCATCTATAAGAATATACTCACTGCAGAAAGATATTACGTGTTCAAGACGAATATATTTGTTGCAACCTTAACTTATGTGTTTTGTTTTACGGTCTCTTTTGACATACTTAGCATCTTCTACGGACGCAAGAGGCTCCTCTAAAGATTCACCAACGAATTGTCACATTCTTTTGCGCATTTGTCATGTCAAGTGATTCACATCGGCAGCCCGTAAGTCACTCGGATTCTGCCTCTCTGAACGGATTAGGCCAGCAATGTATAAAGAGTCATTGTGTTGTCAGCCAAACTGTATCATCTATCTCCACCGTCTGTATCATCTGAAGCTAAGTAGATTTAAAGAAGTTTTTTGGATTTGATACAGGCTGCATTTGCTACGGCGGCAGCGCGTGACTGGTGCTAAATTGCATACAGTATATATAGTTTTTTCTAACTACCTTTCGACAACAACAAGAGAGGAATCACAATATAAATACCAAATACTTAACTATAATTCATAAACATTTAATTAAACTGAAATAAATATTAATCAGCAATAAAAAAATTAACCGTGATAAAGGCGCAAAATTGTTACGTAGGCAGTGAGGATGGGTCATAATTACCCTTTTTGATAATTTCACACGTGTAATTCACAGCACTGCTTTCGCCAAGCTGCTTGCTAGTCAAAAACATTTGAACAGAATGTTTGCTCCAGCTACAGAGACGAACAGCAACGTCTCTCGCGTACGTATAAAAAAAATTATAAATGTGATGGGTCATTATGACCCAACCCCAATGACGCCAGGTTAAACGGTGACGCAAAGGATGACACTTTTATATCGGAGAAAGTTCTAGATCTAGAAAGTCTTCGATCGCGTTTGATGTACACAACCCGCATCGGGGTTCGAATTGATAATTGTCATAGATAATTATCACAATAAATTATCTTGACAAATATACTTTGATAATTTATTTTGTTATTTATAAAATTTATTGGATCAACAAAATTCTACTGGTATAATGTCGTGGCATGTCTTATTATCAGAGACGCATTCAAACGTGTCAAATGTTAATTTCAAAGAAACAACCAAATCATTTTGCTAAACATATTTCTTCGTGTTTATTTATTTTTTAATCATTTATTGCACAGGAAAACATAGAAACACATATTGTAACAAGGAAAACACAAACAACCTGCAGATCTAAATAAATACAGACGTACGTGTACAACTAAACAAAACTTATGTAATAAAAAAACAATATCAAAAACATTAAATTATTAAAACTATATAAATATTTAGATAAATACATATTTCGTATTTTAATGCCTATAATATGGAAGGAATTGTCGATAAATAGTGATCCTTAGCATTTTGAAAATTTGTAAGGATTTAGTATCATGAACAGTAATAGGAAGTGCGTTCCAAAGTCTAACCACATGAACAGTGAAGGAGTGAGAATAAAAACCGGTATTGAAGGGTGAATATGAAAGGATAACTGGGACCTAATGAGAGCGACAGAGCTATGTTTATTTAGTTTTCTCACAGTTTCTAAGATAATTGAAGGATATATGTATATCGGATAATTATCAGATAATTGTAATGATAATTATCAAAGAAAACCTTGATAATTGGGAGCCTTCGTGACCATTATTGCTTCTTACTAAAATACAGGTACATGGGACTATTCAATTTATTGTCTCAGGGTGACAGACGCAGTGGTAGTGCCCCTCAGATTTTTGCGAACTAAAACTCTGAGTAGCACTGTAACTGTTATGGATAGGCGTGTTATTTACCACCAGGCGCACGACTTGTTCGTCCTATTGCTTAATTATGGTAAATGTTTTTATTTCAGTGCTCACGGCGCGGCAGGCTATGCCCCGAACTATCACCATGCGCCCCCGCCGATGCCTCCCGTGCCGGAAAAACACCCAGATGCTTACGGTATGATGTATTTTTTTTTTTAAATAGTGTCAGGTTTCTCAAACTGTCCACGGATCCTCACCGATTTTAAATTATTTTCAGAACTTTGACAAATGTGCGTGTCAATAGATGGCATTGTTACAAACTAATTTATAAATTAACGCTTCCTAATATGGGTAGATGGCGCTAATCCAAACAAAATAAAACAATAGCCGGCACTATCCATGAAAATCTGTGCAATAAGCGCCTGCTAGGTAATTTGTTTGTTGTCACTAGAAATTCGAGTAGCTTTGATAAATTGCAGCTTGTCAATGTAAAACAAATTAGTTACAAATATTATGTAGAGCTACTTGCGTAAGAGGTCGTCCAGGGAAGTACTGGCACCTCCACCTATATTACATTGAGAGCATTAAGAAAGAAAGAAAGAAAGAAAGGAAAAAAGAAAGAAACATTTATTCGGCTATTATTAATAAATATACAAACAAAAAATATTAATCTAAATTAAATTTAATTTAATTTAAATTTTTTATTAATAATTAATTTAAATTTAAATTAAATTTAGTCTAAATTAAATTTAATTTAAATTAAAGAAGAAACAATTAAAGAACAAAAGAATATATATTACTAAATATATAATAATAGCCGAAAAGGCTAGCCTGTTCAGCTTAATGCTGGGCAGTGCCACAGCGCTGATTTTCAGCTGAAGCCTGAGAAGAGGTAGATGGCTATGCCTATTTGACAAAAACTAAAAAGAATAACAAGTATTTTATCCGTAACCTAAACATTTAAAATAACAATTATTATAAAATAAAATTATTACAGTATGCAGCGTGCTCTTAAACAGTATAAAGTTACAAAATTAATAATAATAAGAATGATGTCAGAGTCATAATAATACTAAAATAAATTAAAAACTAGCTTCAGTACTTGACGCCGTTTATTTGTCCTATTACCGTAAACTCTTTAATTCTTTTGCGAAAGCCAGATAAAGAAGCTACATTGCGAATAGGAGGAGCCAAATCATTCCAGATTTTCGCCGCGGCATACTTAAAGCCCCCTTGAAATGCTGCAGCTCTGTGGCACTTACTGTGTTTTGAACTGTAAGGGTGAAGCAACAGGCTCATGGGACTGACTTGTCAACTTATGTCTAAGGGTGACAAGCGCAGTGGCAGTGTCTTTCAGATCTTTGCGATTCTTGAGGTCAGACGTGTCGCGTAACACTAGGAGCACGACGTGTTCGCTCTGCCACTTGGTACGAAAAAAAATATATTTGGGACTCGTGGCGACATCTGCTATACCAATAGGTACTAAATACTCAACTACGGCGTCTTGTCTCGCAACCAGCAGTCCTCTTCAAATATTGGTCCAAGGTTCATAATTATGATGATCTAAAAAACCCATGGTGCTTAAACGCGATCTGATTTTGTCCTATTTTCTGCAGCAGGGGCAGCGGCGCCTCTCGAAGGAGCTTACAAAGTGGAATCTGCTCATCACCCCCAGCAGCATGATGGGCTTTACTACCAGGTGAGTTTGTATGTCTATATATTTGTATCGGACTCAGTTGGGCAGCTTTCGGGAAGTTCTGAGACATCCGCAATGCCTCAGTCCTTGGAAACAAAAGTCTTCGAGCAGTGTGTGTTGCCAGCGATGACCTACGGCTCTGAGTCGTGGTCACTTACTACGGGCCTCATAAATTGTTCAAAGTCACTCAACGAGCTATAGAGCGAGCAATACTCGGCATTTCTCTACATAAGGGTTTCCTAACCTTTTTGTAGTCATGGACCCCTTCAAAGAGCCTACGGACCCTTTCCAAAAAGATGAACAAGATTTTCACGGTCTACGCAGGTTTTGTTGTGCCGCCAGATTAATAATAAATAGAATAGGAAAGCCTCGCGGGTTGCATTGACGCGCGTCTCGCTCGCTCTTATAATGGATAGCCACGTACGGATAGTCACGTGCACTGCACCCATTTCCTCACAACATATTGTATGCGAATTTTTATATTAATGCAATATGTTGGGTAGGCCCGTTATGAACTCCTGACGTTTATTACACGGACCCCTTAGAGGTCCATGGACCACAGGTTACGAAACCCTGCTCTACGTGATCTAATCAGAAATGAGGAGATAGAGAGAGAGAGAGAGAGAGAGAGAGAGAGAAGAACGAGAGTTACCGACATATCTCAAATTAATTAGCAAGTTGGAGTGGCAGTGGGTAGGGCACATATCACGTAGAATTGGCGGTCGTTGGAGCAGAAAGGTTCTCGAACGCAGACCACGTACCGGAAGGCGTTTAGTGGTACGGCCCCCTACTAGATGACCCGGTAATGGCGACGGCTAACCGATGGATGCACGTCGCGTCCCATCGGCTAGACTGGAAATCTCTGGGGGAGGCCTATAGTCAGTAGTGGACGTCTACTGGGTGATTTGGATGATGAGTTTATATGTGTAATAAAAATAACGTGTCAGACAACCACATGAATTACCTGGTCTCAAACCAGAAGTACCAGAGCAACAGACGTCCTTAGGGGCACTTCCTAGAACACACCTATACAGGAACCAAATCAAAAAAGTTATATTGATTGTAATGAATATTTAGATTTTATTTTTATGGTACCGAGTGATGGGACTTACAAGTTGTGCGCCTGGTGGTGAGCGACACGCCTGTCCATAATAGTTGCACAGCTTTAAATGACAACGATCTGTGGGGCACCGCCACTATGGCTGTCACCCTGAGACATAAGGTGACAAGTCCCATGTGCCTGTAATTTCACCAGCAACCTTGCCCTTCAAAACCGAAACTTGGCATTACTTCCCTGGATGAACTCTCGCAAGGAGCTCTACTGCTGCTAAATATGGTCATTCTTAAAATGCGTGCTAAAATGTTATTTTTCAATTGACCACAGACAATATAACATTTGAAAGAAAGAAAGAAACGTATACGTGTTGATTATTCATAACGATTAGAGTTCGAAATAGGTACCTATAATATTTACCTTAAAGGCAATATTTGCCTAAACGAAAATAACGTATCGAGTGGCTAATACCTCCCTCGGAAATCACGTAGTTATTTTGTTATAGTTTTTAAACGACTTCAAAAATGGGAGGAGGTTCTCAATTGGCCGTGGTCCACCGAGATGAACCAGTCAGGAGGTTCACGGGCAAGGAATGCTCAATTCTACCGTTTTTTTTTTGTTGGAAAGGGGGTATCTGAGTGGTGGTCTCATTCAAATATGAATATTCCAGCTCTTAAGGTGGCAAATTAATCCATCATCATCAATCCGGTTCATTGTATTTGACCCAGTTTCCGTTAACCGATTTCAATAAAACTTCAACTTCTATACAATTCTTTTTTGTGAAATTACTCCACTAGTTTGTTATAATTATTAATACAAAGATCGAACACTCAGAAAAAACACTCAGAAAAAATTCCTTCGATCCGGTCGGATTCGAACCGACGTCTTCTTGCATACCGCGCCAGACGCTATACCAACTAAGCCACGGAAGGAACCAACGGGCCTCACGAATTCTTCTATGTGCTTGCGTCGTGTCTTTGTACTTGGCTTTTTCAACGACTTTTTAGTCGTAGCGCCGTCTATGAGAAATCTTTGACAGATTTATCACCCAGTTAGTACCTTTACAGCTACCAGTCCTGGCGAGAGATGTCGCTATTCACTGTATTAATTAAATTTTTATTGAATTGATATTCAATTATTTTTTGGGAAATTACTCCACTAGTTTGTTATAATTGTTAATACAAAGATCGAACACTCAGAAAAAACACTCAGAAAAAATTCTTTCGATCCGGTCGGATTCGAACCGACGTCTTCTTGCATACCGTGCTAGACACTATACCAACTAAGCCACGGAACGAACCAATAATCCACTAGTTTGTTATAATTAGTAGTAAAAGGATCGAACAATAAGAGCCTCTTCGATCCGCCTTTATTCGAAGCAGCGTCTTCAAGCATACTGTGCCAGATTCTAATGATATTTCGTTTATAGTTTGTTAAATAATGAATTTGTTATATAATTAATTTTGTGTTTATTTTTCAGTAACTCGTTTTATCGCAGTTACTCGTTATCTTTTTAAACAAAAAATAAGTGCGCATTTGCTCTCTATCTCACCTGATGGAAAGTGACAATGAGGTCGACGATAGAGCGTGCACTCCTAAATAATATTTTCTGTTCACTCTCGCCTTGAAAAGGCCCAAGTTCAGTAAACAAATGTTCAGGCAGACAATTCGACTCCATAGCCGTTCGCCATATAAACGTGGAAGCGTAATGCTTCGTGCGAATCTTTGGAATATCCACAAGATAGTGGTGGAACCCCAGTCTACATCTAGCCCCCAGATGATGGGAAGCCGGATTGAAATATATCCGTTAGTATTACAGTTACTCTTAAATCTTCTCAATTTCCTTTGCTTTTCGAAAATTTTATTGTTTCCCTTAGCTTTTGATATTTTGATTTTTTAGCCTTTTATGTTTAATCATTACGTAAGTTCGGAAGGTATTATCTACGCCATTTTGTATTATTTTAAGTTTAGGTAAAAATGCTTTACCCATTTCGTATTTCTGATGATTTATACGCATAATCATTGTTGTCATTGGTGTTATAATTATTATTGATAAAAACGTTATCAATTTGTTATAAAGATAATTATCCTGGATTTTAATTTTATAATTGTTTATCACAGCAGTGAGTATGTGTTATTCAGTCCAAGATAATGTTGCGAAAGATAAATTTAATAATTTTATATTTGATTGAACAATGAATTGTAAAAATTTCTGTTTCATTTTTTGCAAATGTCATTTTGATATTTTATATTTGCAATTGTTGTAGGTTATTATACATACAATGTTATAACCTAAACAATGTTATCAGGATGACGGGCGCAGTGGCAGTGCCCCTCAGATCTTTGCAATTTAAAGCTATGAGTGGCACTGCAACTGTTATGGACAGGCGTGTAGCTTACCATCAGGCGCACGACTTGTTCGTCCCGTCACTTGATATTATTAAAAAAAATCTCTCGTGAGTTTGGGTGTAATTTGTGGTTATCCATGTGTGTCCATGGCACATGCGACTCAGGGTTTCCCTACTGCGGGGCTATGCTAAGTGTGTGCGTTTTTATTATTATTATTATCAATTTCGCTACAAATATATAAACAGAAAGATAAGATGATGAAACATTTAACCACGAGGCAAACAAACTAAATTCTGTTACTAGGCAACGATGAACATACCCGCTGGGAAAAGGCTAGATAATCTGTGACTCTCATAGATAACGGTTTAAGATAATTGTTGTCAGGTGTTTTTTTTTATAAAAATCACCGCGATTTGCCGTTTTACAAGGCCACGTATTTTTGCTACAACGCATGATATTGAATATGTCGCAAACGGTCATGGACACGGACGCGCAACTTCGAGACGAAAGCGCCATCTGTAAGTTAAACTGAAGTGCAACACGTCCTCCCTCTGCCGGTGCGTCTCGATAGAGTCTGGACGAGAGAAAGAACATACTAGGTCCTGTGCCTCTACCTTGAAATTACATTGACAGTTCTCGCTAGCGATCGCGTAAAATTGTTGTCTACAAAATGTTGTTTCTTGTTTAATGCAAAGTGAAGTAATTAACGCGACAACTTTACTGCTACAGTAATCAAATTCATATATCTTCATTTCGGAATATTCATCCGTAGAGGTTAGTAACAACTAACAAAGCTCTTAAAAATAGAGTTAGTACAACATGTGACATTTTTTTCTAAAACTAATATGCAACCGGAACCTCTGTGCTCATGGAAAGAACCTTGGATCTTGTTTGCGATTATACTCAGGAGACTGTTGTCGCTGCCACGAATTATAGAGTTCGGCTTTGCTGTTCTGCGAAAAAGATGTGCCCAGGTGTATAGGCTCTCTCTCTCTCTCTCATCTGAGCGTTATCCCGGTTGCGTCCTCAGCAGTGTTGCTGCGGAGTCCGGGGTCCGCTTTCCTACTTTTTCTCCTCCACTTTGCATGGTCTTCGGCATCCTTAGTGATGAGACCATTGGCACGCATATCACCCTTGGCGACGTCAAACCAGCACTTCTTGGGTCTGCCCCTACTACCGGGGCCCAGCAGAGGTGGCATAGCCAGACATTTGTTTCCCACGTAGCATGCCGGTTTCCTTAAGATGTGGCCGTACCAACGTAGGCGGCTTTCTTGCAGTTTATCTGCAATGTCACGGACGTGAAGGCTGCCGCGGATGCGGGAGTTTCTGACACTGCATAGGCACCTGGGAACATCTTTTTCGCAGAATAACAAAGCCTTACCTTAATTATGGCGAACATCCTCGATGCACTGCAACATCGTGACAGCTTGTACAGAAATTCGTAGGGCGCTAAGAGATTTTAAGGTGTATTTAACCCGAAGGATGCAAGTATAAAAAGACTGGCAATATGCCTTGATTACGACAATCTTTACATCGCCACTACACGGGCCAACATGTTGCTTCTTCCTTTCTTCCTCTTCAACTCGCAAGTCGTCTTTTAAAGACTCGAAATCTCGTGGTAGAAGCTCGTAGCTTTTTTTATAATATGAAGTGACGGGACGAACAAGTCGTGCGCTTGCTGATAAGGAACACGTCTATCCGTAACATTTGCATTGCCTCTCAAAACTTTAAATAGCAATTATCTGTCGGCCACTGCCACTGCGCCTGTTGACATCTCCATGTGCCCGTTAATTCACCAGCACCCTTCAAACCGGAACTCTCGCATTACTGCTTTGTTTACCTTTATAAACAAAAAATGGTGGTGAAAATATGACAGTAAATATTATGCAACATCACACACGTTGCTGTGATCCCAAAGTAAGTAACTAAACCACTTGTGTTATGGAAATCTTTGACATCGACGGATCACAAACACCCACTTCCCAGACAATTTAGAAAAGTTCGTTTTTTTTACATTGACCCGCCAGGAGATCGAACCTGGGGCCTGGATCCCGATTCAGAACTCTTCGATATTTTAACCGAATCGTTGGATTTATATCGTTCTCGAATCGAAGGGCGCTTTCCGAGCTATTCAGAACATTCGAGTTCGGATTCGGATACGATATCGTTATTCAACAGCGTTTACGGAGTTAGTCGGTGAAATAGATTATAAGAAAAATTAAAATACTTTTATATACATATTTACGACTTTAAAGGAGTAAAATATAGGAATGCTTTAGTCTTGCATTAAAATAAATTAATAAAATCCAGACTTTATTTAAAATAATAAGAGATTTCCATATTACGTTCCTGTTTTGTAAACAAAAGGACGTTCGGTAACTCTCATTCGATAACTGTGCTCTGAATAATGTTTGTAGCCTTTGCCGGCGTCGAGAAGACGCGTAATCGTACGGGTGTGATGTCATTTCGGTTCGGTTTAACGTTCGAGTCGGGTGTTGTGAATAAAAATGAAGAGTTCATACGATGTCAAAGCGAATCGATCGATAACTGAGTTATCGTAAGATTCAGAATCGACTCCCTGGTTGATGATTTTACAATTTCAGTCAGTCGTTTCATTTCCCTGTCTATATCAATTGGGCCTCAGTTGTATAACAAATTTATCTGGCAATTTAATATTAATCGTTGTATATATAGACCTCTCGTCATTCGCCTTTCATAATATTACTTATCATTTCACTTAAAATTAATAATACAAGTAGAGTAAACAAATCTACACCTGTGCTGGAGATTATCTACTGCCGGAACTAATACTGTGTGAATAATAAAACGCATTTCACATTATCAATTATATTGTTGATAGATACACAACTCGTCTAGATAATAACGGAGTTGACATTGAGCTAGTTTATATATCGACTCATCCGAAGAACAAAGTCCGATGTGATTATTAGCAAAAAGACAATAAGTACGTTACGATAATAATTTCTTTATTCAAACTAAGAATTTATATATTTTATTTCGTTCCGGAAATATAAAATCGAACAACGATCGATATTTTTTTTTTTTTTTTTTTTTATACCTGACAGGCAAATGACTCCACTCCACCTGATGTTAAGTGGAAAGTGGTATCCAAACGCGAAGGAACCTAGTGCAGCGATGGAATCCTCACTGCACTAGCCGCCTCCACCCTGCCTGCCTACAATATGCCTCTTCACGCCTCGTTTGAAGGACCCCATATCATAAGAGGGAGGGAAGACATGTGCCGATATGACATCCACGGCGAAGAAGAACGAACGAAATGTACTATGTCCTGAAAACAAGTAGTCTTGCACATAGATCTTTGTTCTACGAATGAATCGATATCTATGATACTCTGTAATAGCGGTACATAAATGACAAAGAATCATTTGTTGTATAGGTAAAATAAATTTACACTTGAAAACGTCACATTTAAGCTACTGCTTGTGCACTACGCTGACTTCCCTGAGAAGAACGAGCCAGAAACTCTAGGGATTGCTTCTTAAACTTAAATGCTATGGAATACACCTTGAATAAAATTTGTGTGGGATCTAGACAGATGTCGTCTTTCCGTACATATTTATCTAACAGAATTTATTACATCTTTTTAAATTAGAAACTGACCAATCATTATCAAGATTTCGTAGTGTTTATCATATGTTTGTGTGCGTTCCGGTAGTAATCGAGAGCTACGGGATTCCCACTGTTTTTTTTTTCTTCCGTGGGATCGACATACTTACACTGTCTAAGTTATTTAATTTTTTTGATTCAGAACTCGTCGACGGAGATGGCGCCACCGGGCAACCAGGACGGTTTTCTGCAGTCCATCCTGAACGATGAGGACCTGCAGCTCATGGACATGGCGATGAATGAAGGTCAGTACAGAATCGTATAGATGTAACATGCATAGAGGTCTATCTTTCACAGTCCAAGCTTCGAATTCATTCGTGTTTTACACATACAGGAGAGTTTAATTAAAAATTTCGTCCCGGTTAAATGTTACTTTATTTATGATACCAAGATACGAGACGAACGAGTCATACGCCTGGTGGAAAGCGACATACCTGTCTATGACAGTTGCACTGCCACTCAGAGCTTTGAATTACAAATATCTGAGGGGCACTGTGACTGCACCCGTCACCCTGAAACATCGAGTAACCAGAAATAGAGACGAAATGTCATTTAATTTATTTGAAAACTATTCTGCCATATCATTACTGTAGCGACGATTGGCCAGCCCGACTTCGAAACAATTGACGGGTGTCATCAATTGTTTCACTTCAATCGACCTGTCAACTTAAGCTTTGCTAGAATTAACGGAAATTGCAAAATTACATGTTTAATATTTAATCACCGATGAAATTTGATTTTGTTTGTTTGTAATTAGATGATTTGCTATTTGTCCGCACACTACCGAATGGAACAGCACGCCATTGTTAGAGATATTAACTTTATTACAATAAAAACAGAATATTTTTGGAATATACGGAGACGTACACACAGAGGGCCTACTATGAGCTTATAAGCAGCCAGCCAAGTTCCATGCAATTCACTTGACGTGGTAAAACTGAATTGCTTAAATTCGTATCATGACCTACACAAAGTTAAACGGGAATGGCATGCCTGGATGATGAGTTTTACTTTTTAAACGTTAATTATTATCTCTGGCTGGCTGGCTGACATCTAACAAGAGCGAGGTGGAACTACATACTAAATCATATGAAAGAAATAGACAGATGTACTATCCTGGGAGCGTTCAAGCACCAATAACTTTTTTTAATTAATTTTATTATTGATCATACTTATTGCGTTGTTTTGTAATATCGACAACTTTTCGTACATCGACCCCTCCTACGTAAAGTATCGTATGTCGAAATTGCCAAGTTTACAGGGGAGCGTTTTAAAGTTCTGAATTCACTGAAAGAGTGATCACCATAGATCATCTAACCGATATCAAGGATTTTATAATACTCTATGTGAGTAATGAGCTTTGCCGAATAAAACTGAGAAATGCTAAAGTCACGTGTTATGTTCGTTTCAGTGAATTCAGAACTTTAAAATGCGTCCCTGTAGACTTGGCAATTTCGACATACGATACTTTACGTCGGAGGGGTCGACATGTCTAGTCATTATCATTGAAATGAATAAAGTGAGTTCGTAATTTTATAACATAATTGGAACGTATTTTGTGTTCTTACATTTTCATTGATTGCATTAAAGTAAAATTTGGCACTATTCAAAAGTTATTTTCCGATTTCCACTAAGTCAATAAAATTATTAAAATGATTAAAATCCCATTTAAATATGTATTGCAATAATTTGTCAACAATACTTTCTTAACTTGAACTAAAACATTCAAAAAACGCTGATTAGTTAATTAATAGTATTTATTTAGTGACAATTGGCTATATAGCCTAAAAAGACAACAAATAAATAATAAAACTGGAAATATAATAAAACTTAAACGAAATTTAGGACATGAAACTATTTTTCCGGATTTAAATCGCGTATATTTGTTTTTTCAAACACACCGACGTTTCGAGCCATTGACTTACAATTATATGGACGTCGGGTCCGCGCTAAAAAGTGT
>NW_020654229.1:2494116-2508462 GCF_003589595.1 Hyposmocoma kahamanoa | reverse complement strand
AACGTAGTGACATGTAAAGGAATATGAAAAAGCTAAAACGTTGAATTTCAATTGTAATGTCATCGCAGTACTGTCTAATTAAGATTAAAGCGTGAATGACGCTCTGTATACGATTTTAACGCCCTATAGTTCGGACACTTTTTAGCGCGGACCCGACGTCCATATAATTGTAAGTCAATTATAGAACACGTATACTATACGACGTACATTTCAAAAAAAAATCATTCTGAAATAAAGCCAGTGTCCCTGACGCACGATCGAAGAAAAAAGAACCGTGAATATGGTAGTGTCCGCTCTTAAAGCTCTAAGTTGCACTGCAACTGCTAAGGACAGGCGTGTCGCTTACCACCAGGCGCACGACTTGTTCGTCCCGTCACCTGACGTCATAAAAAACTCGGAGGCTCTTAATTCGAGTGTATTTTTTTGTATGTATGTTACGAGATAACTTGCGATAATTAGCAAACCGATTTTGATGATACTTTTTTTGTTGGAAAGAGGGTACCTCACTAGTGATCCCAAATTTCAATTAAACCCAGTGTTAAAAAATGTCCGATTGTCAATTCTTAGGGGAATAAGGTTTTTGAAACCCGAAGTTTGGGCCTACTATTTCCCGGAATATCAAACAATTAAAACAAAATACTCGCGTCGCCATGCGCCATTACAGAGTAACAATACTAAGAAGTCAATGTTATTAACTGGATAACATCGCTTTTGATATCAATATAGGTGACGTAAATAAACGTAAAAGTAATGGTCATATTACTGCTTGGACGAACTCTTTTCAAGAAGGTCTACTGCTACTAAAAAAAGATTTATAAGAAAGGAAGGAATTATATTTTGTATTAACGAATTTTTAAAAATCGTACATATAACTTTGTAACCGAAGCAAGTAGGAGTACCTTCTGTGTTTTCCTTGTTACTAAATGTATTTTTGTTTTTTACTGTACAATAAATAACACATTTAAATATACATTTAGAAGCTTCTTGAATTTCAGCGTCATTTCACGGTCACCCTATTTTTGTAAAGGTCAATGAACTTCAAAAGATAATGCCAATCTGTGATAAAAACATTTGTTATCAAAAAAGGCGCAAACATTGACAGGTGACACTTTGCGCGTGTTTCGTGATTTTTTAACCTTGAGTTGCAAATAAATTTTGTTTTTAAACAAGTTTGTTGTGGTAGGTAGTGCCCTCGACCCTTAATGCTCACTTTGTGATAGAGTCTTGAAGTTATACGCGTATGGAGACAGCATTATGCTGCTTTTCCGTCTCACTCTGTGTTTATACCATTTTTCTCCTTATTGTTTGTCATCAATCGTGAATCAATCGATTGAAGAACGACCGAATAATTTATTTCGTAGCTTATACAGTTTGAGTGAAAAATCAATGAAAAGTAAATAAATCTAGACAATTGTTAACTCACTTCAAAAATGTATTTTAGGTATTTAATTATGAAATTTGTATTTATTTATCCAATTCTTAGGTTTTCGCGATTGTTACACATAGGAAATGAAACTATTTTTCCGGATTTAAGTCGCGTTTATTTGTTTTTTCAAACAAACCACGTTTCGGGCCCTTCACAGGTCTCACGGTCACGGTTGACAAACGTTGGTTTATTGTAACGTTGGTTGGTTACTCGATTTAAATCCGGAAAAATAGTTTCACTTCCTATTTGTTTATACAACAATTTGGTATATATCACAGCCTTCCCCTTCATTATCGAGGGACTAGACTAGACGTAGGCTGGGGTTCCACCCCTATATTATGGACTCCTAGGATACGCACGAAACGTTAAGCTTCCACATTTATATGGTGAATGGCTATGTAGTGGAATTCCCTGCCTGCGGACTTGGTCCCTGAACAATATAACTTGGGCCTTTTCTTAAAAAAATCTTTTTTGGATAAAAAACAGGCTACTCCATATATTAAGGATGCACATTACGATTAGTTTTTTTTTCGAAAATAGATTCAAGTGCATGCGGCCTACCGATTTTTTGGATCAAATTATTGCAATGCGATTTTAGATAGATACATAGATAACAGGTTTATTCAGCACAAATACAAACAGAAACAAAACATTTACAATCACTTCACAGAGTATAACATAAAAGCACATAGAACATTCATTATTAGTTTTATACACATTTATACAAAACACATATTGCGAGAAAAACAAATACTGTGAGAAAAACAAACAAATACTATAACAACTGATAAAATTTTAATGTACCTATGACTACAGTTTGTGCTGTAATGGCTGACTCATCATAAATACTGTAGACCGAGAGAAGTCAAACAGTGCTGGTTTTCTGCCAGTGCCATATGGTGAGCGATCGCAGCCCAGTAAACCATGCCACCAAAGTCCATCACACGCAAATATATATACCTAACTCTAAATACTATACATATATATATCAAGCAAAAGTGTAAGATGTAAAGCAAATAATGTAAATAGTGTAAGTAATGAAGGTAACAATGTAAATAATAAACCAAGTCAAGCGAACCGATTCAATAAAAAGGCATATGCTAATCTTCTAGATCAAAAAGCAAATAAACATTTTATATATGTTTTTATATATGTAATAATACCATTAAACTTGAACAAAACTCGATTTACAACAAATGTTTAGTTTAAATAGTTTTTGCCCTCGATTTTGGGCACGATTTTAACCCGACATTAAGAAAGCTGGTTAAAACCCGGGCACTTGCCGATCTTTGAGTGTATATGATTTTTTCAAGTAATTTTTTTTTGTTTGTTACAGGCATGTACACAATGCGAATGTTGGAAGGAGCAGGCGCCGCCGCGCACCATCCTCACCACAACCACTCGCATATGATGCTTGGTATGTATTGTTAAACGATCTCCTGAAAGAAAATTTTTAGTTTTTTCGTATACTTGTTTTTTCACTTACGTATATTTGTTTTTTCAAACAAACCAACATTTCGGCCCCTTTACCAGGTCCCCTGGTCACGGTTGACTGAGGTGGTACAGTCATCAACCAGTTACCTATGTCTAATATTAATGCAAACCACCCTATTTTTAATTTTAATTAAATATAAAGTTATTTTTAATTTTACAAAGAAACATTCCAATTTACGCTACATTGTTTTACAAATTTTTTTAATTTAACAATACGAATTTTCATTGAGTTAAATTTATTACTAATTAATAATAGAAATTATAATAAGTTAAAACATAATAATTAGTACCTGCAGTCTTATGTCTGTTTGGAAATATTTCATCAGAGGAAATACTGGAACCCAAACTGGTGGTTCAGAGAAACCATCTTCCCTGTTGAAATTAGGATGTTTTTTAATTTCAATAGCCTCTCGTAGCATCCTGGGTAGATAACGGACTTCTGCTATTGCAATTAGTCCAGCGTGACTGAATATGGCCTACATTCTCGCCTGAAAGTGGAATACATGCCATCATTTTAATTATGGCTTTTATTTCTTTTTTTTAGCAGAGAGGGACTCAGCTTCAGACAGTGCCGTCTCCTCGATGGGTTCAGAACGTGTTCCTTCTCTCTCGGACGGAGAATGGTGTGATGGAAGCGACAGCGCGCAGGAGTATCACAGGTAATTTTAACATATCAATTTAAATACACATTAAAGGAATGTTCCAAGGAAGCAAAAGAATCTATGCGAGTGTGCTGTGTATGAGATGTAAAGGTATCGAGTCGTCTGTGGTTGGTTAAAGTAACGGAACTCGTGGTACCATGAGTTTGGACTTAGTTCTAAGGTTTTGAAATCATAAGTACGTGCCACCACGGAAATTAGAACCTCTCACCACCTTTCTGTATATTGAAATAAATGTTGAAATAAATGTTCTATAATTTATCGTCTGCAGTTCAAAATTCCGTCCGTATGACAGCGCGTACGGACGGGATCGCTCGGCACCGCATCAACCGCAGAAGAAACACCATATGTTCGGCAAAAGATGCTTCCAGGTAACCAATTTTTTTATAAATAATTAATTTAAAAACAGGCACACGCTTGCCAATAATCTTACCAGATGCTTAGCGACAGTGATACGCGTTTATTTCAAAAGTGTCTATTCAACTTTTATTGAAGAAGTTTAACCTTTATTGAAAATGTTACACCGTTATTAAAGTACAACTTCTAATAAGGCACAAAACTTTTTGAAGAACTTGAGTTTTTTTAGAGAGGTTTGAACCCTTGTAGAGGTTTGAACCTTTATTAACGAGTTTGAACTTTTATTCCAGAGGTTGAACCTTTATTGGAGAAGTTTCAACACGAATGAGGTTCAAACCTTTATCAAAGAACTTGAACCTTTAAACCGTTTAGGAGTTGACCATTACTGGATATACGAGTAGATGAAATTACAATCTACCTTAGTTACATTAAAAATTTATTACTAAAGTTATTTTAATTTTTTTTTTAAGTTCTAAATATATGCTGTTGGATGTCCTTTAATAAATAAAATAAATAGAAAATTTACTTTCGTCAAAAACTTTAGTGACGTCATTCAGGGACAAGAACACAACCAAGTCTCTGTTTTTAAACCATTTTTTTTTAATATGGGAATAGGAGCAGCAGCAACAACAGCAACAACAACAACAGCCTACTCTCGAGCCACTGGTGCCATCGCGCCCCGGCATCGTCAAGTACGAATGCCCTGAACAGACGTACCACCATGATAGCATGCATATGCATAACGGTTAGTGTCAACCTTATTAAGGCCGACTACCTGGCAGGGGTCTCCTCTGAGCTGAGTGTTTACGTATAACGGTTACAATTTTCAATTTAATCGGTTGTCTATTTGATAATTTTGTTTAATGTCTATTTGATATTTATGTTTATTGTCTATTTGATAATTTTCATCAGGGTTTATTTTTATCTATTAACTTTTTTACGTTTAATATCTATTTGATAATTTTATATCTATCATGACCTTAACATCCTACAATATATTATCAGTTTGATAAGTTTTAAAAAACCTTTTTTTAATGTGTTTATTGTAATTCCAGTAGAGTTCAATGGACGCCATCAACTGGCAGGGCCTCAAGTGCCGAGCCTGCAGCCGGCCCTGGATCTCAACACGGCCCACTCCAGCCACGCGCTTTTACAGGTAATTACTGAAACGAATTTGGTTTCGTAACCAAATTTGTAATTTCGTCTCATATAAATAAAGATTAATTTATATAAAAAATATAACCAATTGTGCGTGCGTGACAATGTATGTACTAAGTAGATATAATACATCATTTCATGTGGAATAAATTTTGAACAAATTGATATTCTTACACTAATGTCACAGTACATTTATAATTTCCTATTTTTGCCGCCAAGCAGTAGGGTGGGCTTTACTGCGTTCCAGCCAATAACCTTCATCGGTTAAGGGTACGGTATTTCGTATTTCTGAACGAGCCCCGAAAAGTTGTGGGATAATCAAAGAAAAGGGTTAAATGACAAATTATTTATTCTTGCTGCTTCAACACATACGGCTGTAAAAACAAGAAAAAAGGGCCGAGGCTTTTATTTGGGGCGTTATGGTCAAGTTAGCCTGCTGCAATCATGCTATTTACGTGCAAGTGTGGTGGAATGGTACATTCTTATTAAGGACGTTAAATAAGAAATTACTAACTCGGGTTTTATATTTTTTTACCGTACGTGGATCGATACATACAATGTTTTTCGCCACATTTGCGAGGATATAAATGCAATGTTTATTTCTTTTATGAATAAATATGGTTCACACAACAGTTGTGGATTTTGGAAATTCCTTTTTTTGTTTTTTTTTTATCAACAGACAACTCGAACTAAAATGTTGTAAAAAGCAAAGATGTATACAGTCATGATGGATAGTAAAAATAAAATTTGCAAAATTTTTATACAGTAAATAATTAAAATCATTTATCAAGTAGAATGTGGCTGAATTGCAATAAAATTTCTTTTTAGGTAATATTTTAAGCTAATGTTTTAATTCTGAACTTAAGTAACCTCTTTGCTTGAACTTGAGCCTGACCTATGTAAGGACGTAAGAAGTATGTCGAAACTCTTCTACAAATTAAAAAGAATTACTTACCTACCATGGTTGTAATCGGAAGAAAAAGGTCTGTGGTTTTTGTTTGGGGCATTATAGTCAATTAAATATGTATTGAACACTTGTTATAATTATTAATACAAAGTCGTTGAAAACCAAACACAAAGATCCGACAACAAGCACATAGAAAAATTCGTAAGGTGCGCTGGTTCGTTCCGTAGCTTAGTTGGCATAGCGTCTGGCACGGTTTGCTGGAAGACGTCCGTCGGTTCGAATCCGGCCCAATCGAAGGAATTTTTTCTAAATGTTCGATCTTTGTATTAATAATTATGGCATTATAGTCAAGTTAGGGAGATGCCATACGGGCGTTGCGTCGTCGCAACTGCGTTGTGCTATATATAAATCAGAACGACATGCCACACGGCGCGTTGAAACGGCGCGGATCGACACAACGAGTACAACGCAATTGCGACAACGCAACGCCTGTGTGGCATCTCCCTTGGCCCCCACGCAATCATACTATTGACGAAGCAATGTGATGAAAATGATTGCGTCGTGCCTCAGAGCGGCGTGTCGTCTCCGTCGCGCTTCGGCTACGCGGGCTGCGAGCGCGTGCGCCACAACCACACGTACAGCGCGCCGCTGCAGCCGCTCCAGCCGCTGGCGCCGCACGACCGCCCCGCCGCCGTCCGGGACAAGCGAGGTCAGCTAGCAGCTGGGTGGTCCAAAGAAGCCAACCCTCACATGTTTTTATTTTTCTGTGTTATATAACAATGCTTAATAAAACGAAGCCTGGAGCGATATCTACAAAGTACATGAATTTCAGGCCTTTTTAATTTTCGAATATTTTTCTGTTTACATTGTGTGGTTTAAAATTTAGGCCTGTTCAAAATTAAGTGGTCCAATAGTAACATTTTTTTTTCCTAAATAATAGGGGTTAAAGTATGAAATTGCCGATTTGTACTGAAAATCTAAATTGTTTATTTTTTCAATTTTTAACAAATTTATTTAATCAAAATAGTTGCCATTATTATCTATACATTGCTGCCATCTAATGGGAAGGTTATTAATGCCTTTGCGATAGAACTCCGACGATCTAGACTGCACAAACTGTGTGAAAGCATTTTGTACTGCCTCCTGGGAAGAAAACTTCTTGTCACGTAGATAATTGTTCAAATCACGAAAAAAATGGTAGTCCGTTGGAGCAAGGTCTGGTGAATACGGAGGATGACGAATGGTTTCTAACTGCAGTTCCTGAAGGGTCAAAATGGTTTCTCGTGCTGTGTGAGGTCTCGCGTTGTCGTGGAGTAATAATGGTGAAGATCGATTCATGAGTCGGGGCTGTTTTACTGCTAGTTTTGTCAACATGGTTCGGAGTTCGGTACAATAGACATCTGCCGTTATTGCTTGACCAGATCGGAGAAAACTATAGTGAATAACACCATGCTGAGACCACCAAACAGTTACCATTACCTTTTTATTGGTAAGTTTTGCTTTAGGACACTGTTGTGGCATTTGACCTGGGGTCAGCCATTGCATTTTTCTTTTCCGGTTATCATAAAGAATCCACTTTTCATCACATGTTACAATTCGATCCAATATTCCTTCATTTCTGTACCGGTTCAACAAGGCAACACAAGTTTCAACACGCGTTTCTTTCTGCAGATCAGTCAAATCATGAGGCACCCATTTTTCGTATTTTTTTATTTTATTGATTTGACGCAAGTGAGTCAATATTGTGGGTAAGGTAACGTTAAACCATGCCGCTAATTCCTGGGTAGTTTGACTAGGATCGGCTTCCACTATCTCTCTTAATTCATCGTTATTCACGTGTGTGGGCGGTCTTCCTCGTGGCTCGTTCTTTAAGTCGAAATTTCCATCACGAAAGCGTTTAAACCAAAATCGCACGGTGCGTTCATTAGTAGACCCCTCTACAAACGCAGCATTGATATTGCGGGCTGTTTCTGCCGCGTTAGTTCCGCGTCGGAACTCGTATTCAAAAATCACTCGAATTTTCGCAGTATCCATCTTTCTTGTCTAAATTGAATAACAAAAACAATTGAAAGTCGATATTCAAATGTTTCAAATTTAAAAAAAAAAAATCACAGAGACCATTTGAAAAAAGTTTCATTCGAAAACCTCAAACCATGAAGATTCTATGAAAATTCAAAGAACCTATTGCAATAAAACGGCAATTTCATACTTTAACCCCTAATATTATGCAACGTAAATCACTTGTGTTATGGAAGTCGGAAACAACGTTGGTACCACAAACACCCAGATCCGAGATATCAGAAAAGTTAGTTTTTTTTTTACATTGACCCGCCAGGAGATCGAACCTGGGGCCTGGACCCCGATTCAGAACTCTTCGATATTCGACGGGCGCTTTCTGAGCTATTCGATTCAAATTCGGATACGATACCGTTATCCAACAGCGTTTATGGAGTTAGATGGTGAAATCGGCTATAAGAAAAATGAAAAGCCTTTCATATACATTTTTAATACTTTAAAGGCCTAAAATATATGAATGCATTAAGTCTTGCATTAAAATAAATTAATAAAATTGAACAAAATCCAGACTTTGTTTATAAACTTTGCTTTATAAACAATAGGATCTTCGGTAACTTTCTTTCGATAACTGTGTTCTGAATAACATTTGTAGCCTTTGCCGGTTGAGAAGTTTGAGTAATCGTGCGGGTGTGACGTCATTTCGGTTAGGTTTCAAATACGACAGTTTGACGTTCGATTCGGTTGTTGTGAATAAAAATGAAAAGAAATAGTAAGATCAAATCGAATCGGTCGACAACTGAGTTATCGTAAGGCTCTGAATCGACCCCCAGGTCCCTACTGTCCCCCTTCTTTACTACTAATGGAAGAAATAGATTCACTGACAATTAAACTTAAACCATTGGAATCTCACGTCGCGGAATAATAATAATAATAATAACGTACACACTCAACATAGCCCCGCACTAGTGAAACCCTGTGTCGCGGGTGCCATGGACACACACGTAGACAACCACAAATTACACCCAAACTCACGAGAGAAATAAATGTAGGCCATACAAATATTTCTCCCGACCTGGGAATCGAACCTGGGACCTCTGCATGGCAGTCCGGCATGGTAACCGTTCGGCCACAGAGGCAGAGGACTGTGACGCAGAGATCCCAGGTTCGATTCCCGGACCAGGAGAAATATGTGTATGGCCTTCATTTATTTCTCTCGTGAGTTTGGGTTTAATTTGTGGTTGTCTATGTGTGTGTCCATGGCACTCGCGACACAGGTTTCCCTATCACGGCGTTCAAAAAATATCTTAAACGCAGCAACTTTAACGCTTTCTTTTTTAGATGGTTGTAGAAGTGCTGCAGTGCCATAGCGGTGTCACTGTAGAGCCGTTATAAACGTCTAATTTACAGGTGTATGGAAAAAGATAAAGATGTATGGAAACACAACATGAGTCCAGATTCCACACAAATATGACTCATGGTGTATTCCATAGCATTTGAATTTATTTGAAATATCGAGTATATAACCAGAAATAGAGACGAAATAAGGGCCATATATTCCTGGTAACACATTAGCGATAAAGCTCTTATAAATATCAACTCTCGTTTGCACTGAAATATAGACAGGCCAACTACTGACCTGTGTGTACGTCTCCGTATATTCCAAAAAATATTCTGCATTTATTGTAATAAAGACAATATCTCTAACAATGCCGTGCTGTTCTATTCTGTGGTGTGGGAAAAACAGCAAAACATCTAATTACAAAACAAACGGAAACACATTTCATCGTTAATTAAATATTAAATATGTAATTTTCGTCCATTACAGCAATGCTCAAGTTAAACTGATCGATTTAAAGTGAAACAATTGACGACACCTCTAGCCAATCGAAGCTCAGTTGTCACCGTAATGATATGGCAGAATAGTTCTCAAACAAATTAAATGACATTTCGTCTCTATTTCTGGTTATATACTCGATGATTTGAAAAGAGCAATCCCTAGAGTTTCTTGCTCGTTCTTCTCAGGGAAGTCGGCACAGTGAACGAGCAGTAGCTTAAAAATGACGTTCTCAAGTGTATAAGTTTTACCTGGGGAATAAATGATTATTTAACTTTGACTTTGAGATGCCCTAAGTGTCGGAGTGAAGAAAAACGTTCGTAGATTTGTCATAAGTGGCGTTACGGCAAGCTTAAAACAAAAAACAAAGATCTGTAACAGAGAAAAAATCGTAAGACTCTGTAATTGAGAGAGCATCAGCCACGATATGGCTAGGTCACTGGTTCGACTCCAGCTATTTTATTCTAGCTCTAAGCCACTAGAAAATCATTGACAACATTTCAACGGCAGCAAAGAGTAACAGGTTACATGCAAAATCACGATTTTACAGTAGAGTTTTGAAAGTGAAAACTTAAGAGAATCATTTATTTATATTCTGAATATCCTTTAGATACTAGCTTTTTGTTTTGCCTCATTTCTCAAAATTGTAGTAATTCGGATTGTTGCATCGAAAAAAATTAACTTGATAGTAATTTGCAGTTTGATAGTAATTTGCAGTTATTTGCAAAATTTAAAAATTGTGATTTTGCAGATAAGCGGTTACTCTTTGCTGCCGTTGACTTGTTACCAAATGTTTGAAAGCATAAACAGTCCACGGCAACTGTATGCCAGATATTCAGTTCACCGTCTGTCCTAATTAATAAGAATTGTTGTTTGTCTGTCAGTGCGCCGGCTGACGGATGGCAGCATGTCCGATGGCGGTTCCTCGAGCGGGCACCACCTAAGTCGTGACGAGAAACGCGCCAAAGCTCTCGGTGAGACATTTTTTTCCATGGATCTTTCAAACCTTGTCCAACAATACATTGGTATTTGATAATGTCCATCATACAGAAGGAAACTTTTTTTTCTTTTTGTCAGAAATTAGATTTGCCCGAAATAACGTTAGCTCGAATGTTCATAATCCCAAAACCGATTTATAACGGAACCGTTGTTCTTTCTGGTTATTTTGGATGCTTATCGCAAAGAAAGACTAGGTTAGGTTTGTTTCATAATTCCTGAAGCCACGACTCCTATTTTATATGTCTGTGCTCAGTAGTGGGACGACATAGACTATTATTGTTATAATTATTGTTGCAGGCATCCCAATGGATGTACAGGACATAATAAACCTGCCCATGGACGAGTTCAACGAACGGCTCTCAAAACATGACTTAAGTGAGACACAGCTGTCGCTCATCAGAGACATTAGACGGCGTGGGAAGAACAAGGTTGGTTTTAGATCTACATAGATGAAAATATATCACTAATTATATTAAAGATTTAGATAAAAATGTGGTCTTCGAAAAACAATTACAGGATTTCCGCATTAAAAAAAAAATTATAATTTCGACCCCTCCTACGAAAAGTATCGTATGTCGAAATTGCCAAGTTTACAGGGGAGCGTTTTAAAGTTGTGAATTCACTGAATTGAGTATAACACGTGAATCTCTTTCTACGATACTTTACGTAGGAGGAATCAATTTGTCATATTTCTTATGAGAGAAGTGTTCGATTAATTAGTTAATTTAATAATTATTTGTCTCTACTACTAATTAAAATTATAATAAGACATAAATGTTCCTATAATACAGAGTGATAAAAAAATCACTGACCATTTTTTTTCCATTAGTCAAATAAAACACAAATTTTCTCCATTTTTTTGATGTTAATATTTCCCCATAATTTTTAACGCGTGTTTACCTCGAAATAATAAATAAAATTGAGCTATTTGCGCCGAGTTTTCTAGACGCCTAGGCACCAGCAACGCATCGCGCGTCAGTTCAGTGCTTTGTCTGTCAAATACATAAACTCGCGCGCTGACCAACACCGTTCTTGTTGCTATAGCAACGGCGTCTGTTGATTGTCAGGTGTCAATACTGTTCAAAAATTTTCGGAAAACTGAGACGTCATAACTTAATTATTTCTTAAATTTTTGAAAAAAAAAAATTTAACATGTATTTTTTATTTCCATTATACAGTTGCTCCTTCAACTTTTGCTTAATTATTTTTTACAAAACGGTCGTTCCCGGACTAATACTTCATTTTCCTGGCAATTTTTATTATTTAAACATTCTACCATATTATCGTGTAAATATTCAATAATATTTCTCAACACAAGACTCGTTCATACAACTGCGTCCACTGATAGCACGGACCGCACGCACCGGTCTATCGGTAATGCCGACGCAGTTGCTCGGAGGGGCAACTTTTCCGTTGCGTGCCGACGATGTCATACGGATTGCGTATCTGTGGACGCACGCGTTGCGATCTCTTCTTAAATATGTCTTGTATCCAGATATCACGTTTCCTTTCTTTTCTCTTCTTTCTTCTTCTGCCAACAAACAAGCTACCACGACAAATTGTTCTTAATCACTTTCCAAATCCATTCTCTCGCACACATAAGTCGCTATGGTCCGCTCGCTACGAGAAGTGGCCTCGGCAATCCGATAGCTAGTAGTTGCGTCGGCAATACGATTGCTGCGGATACAGTGGACGCACTGCCACAAACGGAGCCGTTTGATGCGATCCATCCGATACGTGCGCTGCGGATCTGTGGACGCCTACCTTAATCCGAGAATGACCGAAAACGTAATTAATTTACCAAAAATAAACTTTTAAGTTTTTGTTGAGCTATCTGACACTTTTTAGGTCTGTATTCGGTACTAAGTCTTCCCTGAGACGCCCCAACCCCGCCCCTGTGTTTTGCATTAATAATAATAATGTTTATTGGCTTTAAACAATAAAGCTTTAAGCATTGGGCTGGTATTTAGGCGCTTTCTTTTGTTACCGCACAGAGTTAACACCGTTTAGAGCGATTTAGTTAAATATGTTTAGGGAATGAAAGTATTTTCTTGGATCGCGTAATTTGTTTTTTTTTTTCAAACAACCGTGCATTTCAATTTGTAACAATCGCAAAAACCTAAAAACTCGATATAAATAGGTGTATTTTTTTATAATAGGTATATTTGTACTGAAGTAATTTTTTTTTTTATTTTTTTTTTATTGTGACTCGGCAAAATGACTGCACCGCGCCTGATGGAAAGTGCGAATACAGTCCAGAGATGAGAGTGACGGATGGAAAACACAAATATCTTCACTCCGTCACTATCATTTTGCCGGTCTGGCCAAATGCTTCTTCACACTACGTTTGAAGGACCCGATGTTATAGAGGGTCCTTCAAACGAAGTTTCTCTTCAATACATGCGCCGGGAGTTGGTTCCACAATTTGATGGTTCGGCATAAAAACGAATTGCCAAACTTTTTAGTGCGGGACGGTATTGAACTGACCGTCCAACTGTGGCAACGCAGTCCGGCACGGGTGGTCCGCTGATGGAAAGGAGAGGAAGGGAAATCTGATGAAATATTAATTAAGTCATGGAACGTTGTTGTTTATGATATTAGTAATACAATCCTGCGAGGTTGTTGTTATTTTACAAATAACCCCGTATAAATAGACACGAATAGCTATAAATAGACATTAATAGATATAAATAGACATCAATAGATACAAATACATATTTATTTTGTTGACGTCAGGTGGCAGCACAAAACTGCCGCAAACGCAAACTGGACCAGATCACCTCACTCGCTGACGAAGTTCGCACTGTCCGCGATCGCAAACAACGCGTCCAAAGAGACCACCACACGCTCCTAGCCGAACGACAGCGAATCAAGGAGCGGTTCGCGCAGTTGTATAGACACGTATTCCAGGTTAGTATATAAATAGTATATACAGCATAGCACTCCTTGTGTAAGAGTTCGTCCATGGAAGTACTGCCACCTTATATATTTCTGTAGCCAATCTGTACAGGCACATGAGATTTGTCACCTTTGTGCCTCAAGATGACTGGTGCAATGGCAATGCTTCACGCGATATAAAGCTCAGAGTGACACTGCATTTGTAATTGATAGGCGTGTCGTTAAAAAAAGTAAATGGTGAAATGTCCAATATATTCGGGACCCGCATCTTCAGTTATTGGCTCTCCCTCGTTCAACTTTGTACAGGGGCAGCTTTCGTTTCACAGCGAGTAAGTGCTGGAACGACCTTCCACCTCCAGTAAAAAACGCTGAAAGGTTGTTTACTTTTAAATACCGATATAACCAATGGCTCCCATCTGTACAAAAATCTAGTAACAACTGGTCCCCAATTAAAAAAACGAGCGATTCGTTCTGTGTACCGTCTAGGCTCTCGGGTATCTCTCAGAGAAAAGTTTAAGGAGACTAGTATCATGACTGTGGCATCACAGTACATTTACTCAAATATTTTATATGCCCGTAAAAATATACATAATTTAAA
>NW_020654229.1:2475421-2493716 GCF_003589595.1 Hyposmocoma kahamanoa | reverse complement strand
ATTTACTCAAATATTTTATATGCCCGTAAAAATATACATAATTTAAATAAGAAAGAAGATATCCATAATATTAACCTTAGAGCTAAGTCCGGAGTATATATTAAGTTTATCATTTCCTAAGTTTAAAAACTACATTAAAACTATTTTGATCGAAAAATCATATTACAAAATTGAAGACTACGTGTTAGATAAAGATGTATGGAAAGACGACATGGCTCCAGAATCCACCCAAATTTGATTCAAAGTGTATTCCATAGCATTTAAGTTTATTTGAAAAGAGCAATCCCTAGAGTTTCTTGCTCGTTCTTCTCAGGGAGGTCAGCGTAGTGAACGAGCAGTAGCTTAAATGTGACGTTTTCAAGTGTAAATTTATTTTACCTATGGAATAAATAATCTTTGACTTTGACTTTGACTTTGAAAACTCCTAGCAGTACAAAATTTAAAATTTTTGGTTAAATATATAAATACAGCCATTAAATTTTAACTTATTACTAAAGGTAGGTTATTACTTAATGTACACTCCGCATATTAGCTTGGTGCGGCAAGCGAACAGCTAGCTAGGTGAAGACTGAAAATCAGCAATGCTGAGTCTTTAGCCTTTTTGTCCACATCACTCAATTGTTTTCTTTTTCTATTCGGTTTTTAAGTATTATGTTCCTTATGTTTTGCGGAGAAATAAATACCTTTTTATTTTTATTTATTTTTAAATATAAATAGACAACAATAGATAGAAATATACATTTATTATATACTATTAGGGCGGGTTGTCAATTTAGTAAATATTTTTAAATTTTTAGAATACACAATTGTTTGCAGTTGTTGTGATTATTATCGCACACAATTTTGTTTTCTCTTATCTTTTTTTAACCTAATACGCAATCAAATATTGACCAGTTTAGTAATTTAAAAAAAAACATGTTATAGACCGAATTTTTGTTGAATGTCAGATTGTTTCATTATCATGATATTCAATTTTTTTGTGAAATTACTCCACTATTTTGTTATAATTATTAAACAAAGGTCGGACACTTAGAAAAAATTCACTTCAATCCAGTTAAATTCGAGCCAACGCCTGCCAGCAAACCGTGGCAGACGCTATGTTAACTAAACCACAGAACGAACCAACGAACCTCACGAATTTTTCCATGTGCTTGTTAACGCTTTAACGGATTTTTTGCCGTGTCGCCTTTTCTAAGTGTCCTATCTTTGTTTAATAAATATGTCATAGATCAGTTTTCAGATTATTGTTCAACATATTTGTATGCCTAATGTATAGCCTTATACAGTGAAGCTAGAGGTATACTTATTTGCTTTAATATCAACTTCTATACAACCTGCGTTTTTGCACAAATAAATGAACGCTTTCCTAATTGTTACTATTTCTGGGTAAAATCGTGCACTAAGATATTATGAAATTGAATATCACGTCAATCTTACTGTCTATGTAATTGCAGAACCTGCGCGACAACGACGGCCGGTCACTGTCCTCTTCGCAGTTTTCGCTGCAGCAGGCCGCCGACGGCAACGTCGTGCTTGTGCCTAAGATGCCGCAACATCCTGGTTAGTATATATTATATAGTTATATATTATTATCAATGGCCGCGAAAAGATGTTACACAATATAACTATAGCTACAATGAGCGACATAGAGTTGTTCAAACCATCAAATATTAATTATTTTTTCGAATTCCGGACTTCCGGAAATGGTTTTATGCATCGTAAGACAAAGCTACTGACCTAGGAAATCGGAAGTTGGATTTGAAAGTAATTCTAATAGCGCCATGTAAAAAATGCAGTAGATAACTGATCTTTTACCAAAGCAGAGAATGAAAAAATAACGAGAACGTTCACTCCTCCCCTTCCTAACTTTAGTTACCGCAACACTCCCCCCATATTGACGGAACGGCAACAAGGCTGTCAGTTATCTACTGCATTTTTCTACATGGCAACATTATTTTAAAATCCAACTCGACTCTCTAGGTCAATAGTTTGTCCTACGGTGGTGGTGGTGGTTTTAACAGCTCCAAGTCGCTCCTTGTAGCTATGTATTTACATGTGTCTACATATAGCACTGTTAATTTTATAGTGTATTAACTCAAAAAGTGTATTTTGTCGAAATCCACAAAAAAACGAATTACTTGCTTCCCGTGAAAGATCTGTGTAAATTTATGTATAGATTATTTTCTACTTGCCAAATGTACATATTTAAAAGTGAAAGAGAAAAAATAATTTCATATTTTTGAATAAGAACTATTTTGGCCAGAACTAGCTCACATAAAGCGTGTCTCATTTTGAGTTAAGTAGTTAAGTAGATATCTTTTAGTTGTTTTTGTACAGTATTCTAGCGACGGTTTTTTTGACGTGTAGAGGATCCAATTTTCCGTGCAACAATAGCATAATCTTAAATTTCACATATTTTGAGTTATAACACTATTGTAATAGCAGTGCGATATGTGGAACACCTCTTTCCGACCATTGATTATCATACATCCAAAGATCGAACAAACACAGAGAAAAGTTCTTTCAATCCAACTGAGATGTCGCGTACACCCTTTCTGCAAAATACTGATGATATATCAACAGCAATTCACGGGGAAAAAGTGAACTGTAAGCAGTCCTTAAAACCTAAACACGCTCACAAGAAAGATCTACGAAATGTCGCTTACGCCCTTTCTACGAAAAGGGCTACGACACACCCACAATATGTCCTTCAAATTGTAATGCGAATTAAAGCCTTTTAATTTAAATTAAGAAAAGATTCACAATTTTTTTTTTTTCAGATCACCCAATGAACAGAAGTTCGGAAGACGAAATGGACCGCAAACAGTGACCACCGCTCCCCGCACAGTCCCTGCACCTCGCACCCGCGAGATGGTTCTCTGACAGTCTGTGAAATCACTTTTCTAACCGTGTCTATTTTTGTCTACTTGTATATTTCGTCTATATAGACAGACATACAAATAACCACAGAAGCAATCTACAATTTCTAACTTTGTCTAATTGATGACAGTTGACATTTGTTTTGTACACTATGTCTATATATTTATATAGACATTGTATACATGCATTAGTTAATTAACTACGGTATATACATAGTATATTATTGTATACAAATCAGTACCATACTGACAGTATGTAAAATTAACATTTCTAATGTTGTCTATTTTTATGTCTACTGTCTATTTGTGTATTACAGATGATAATAAATGTAAAATAGGATAAGGTTGTATACAAGCTGTCTTCAATTGAAGTGCTGTAGTGTTTTGTCTGAACGTGGTGAAGGATTTGGGAGACCCTCGCCACGTTCCGGCATTTAAAAAAAAAACATTTTAAGGTCTAACATAACTTGTACGCCTTTATATTAATTTAGCCGAGAAAGTAAATGGACTGTCAAGTCATTTAGATTGAAGATATCATCTCAAAAAAATATGTGATAAGAGATAAAAAAATTCCATTTTTTTATAGTTTTCTGTGTAGATTAATTTCAATATTTGATTTTTACATTGTTGTCTACATGAGGAGGTCTGTGCTCAATAGCGGACACACTATATAGCACTTTTATTATATGCACCATTAAAATTTCGCTTTAAATCACACAAAACAACTGTTGAATGTGACATGTCAATTATCTCGTTTCAAAATATGACACGTTACTTATATCTTCAAATATGACGCGTGACTTATGTCATTTCGAATATGCCACGTCAAATTTAACCTGTGCAAAGCTAACAAAACAATGTCAATGGCTACAACTTGCATTGATTTTCTCTGAACCGCCTTATGGTTTAGTGACAACAGTGTACTTATCAAATTTAGTTTTTTGGGTTCGCATAGTTCTTTTTAGAATAATTAACAAGGTAACACGTTTATTTATTGGCTCCGTGCGGTAATAACGCCCTGACTAAAAGCAATTTAGCATTCGTCTTCAAAATGAACCCTACCGGGAATTGACTCCTTTATGTCCTTGTAATATTAAGAATATCACAATTTATTACTTACAATGATATTCAATTTTTTTTGCGAAATTACTCCACACGTTTGTTACAATTATTAATACAAAAATCTAATATTAAGAAAACATCCAAACTTGGCTAAGTGATGAAAAACTTTCATAGATTTCTCACAATGGCGCCATTGTGAGAAATCTACGGCAGAAAAAATCTACCACAAACACATAGAAAGATTCTTTATGTCTGCTGGTTCGTTCCGTAGCTCAGTTTGGAGAGCGTCAGGCACGGTGTGCTGAAGGCAATGGTTTTGCAGGATTTTTTCTTAGTATTGGAGCTTTGCATACTTATTATTATGTCACATTTGATTACAAAATTTGTGGCGCTGGCAATACGCGCGGAGCTAATATTCGTGTTTTAAATTCTTTAGAATGACAAGGAACTTAACGACAAATGGAAATAAAAAATATTTTTCTTCGCGAAATTTTCAAATAATTGTGACAGTGAAAATATAATTCGTAAATATAATAATTATCTCATGCAACTTTATTACACGAAGCCGTGAAGGAAAACAGTATAAAAGCATACAAAGCAAGCGTTGGCGATTTCTCTGAGTGGCACTGCAACTGTTATGGATACGCGTGTCGCTTACCACCAGACGCACGACTTCTTCGTCTGACGGGACAACTTGGTAACATAAAAAAAAAGTCGGCGAGGGTTCACTACTTTTTTAAAACGTGTAAAAGCCCTCTCTTGTATGTCCAAACTTTGTGTTAAGTTCCTTGTCCAGCTTGGGCTTCGAAAAACTAACAAAAAATGCCAGAAATGACTGATTTAATAATTTAAAAGAAAAAAACATTTTTAACAAAAAAAAACCTAAATAAAAAAATACCTGATGTCTGTGACATCTATATTGTTGCAATAAGTAAGAAATAACATAAGCTATGTTTTTTTGTAATATATTTTTTCTTTCTTTTTTTAACTATAAGTTGTTTATTTATGTATAATAATTATGAATTAGAAAGAAATAGGCTAAATTATATTTTTTTTATTGTTATATATATAAAAAATACTGTTTTTCATTTACTGTTTTGAACAAATGGTTTTCTATATTTATTAAAATTGCGATCAATTTTCTTGCGAAAATTTGGAGATAAGTTTGACAGGTCTTAAATTGGTCACATTAATGTCATACAACATACTGGATGAGCAGTGTACTATTTATATATCAGATAGTTGTAAGGCTAAATACAGGCTGTTCTGTGTCCACCTGTAATAGTGAATTTTCATGTCCCAAAACCATGTAAAATTTAATTTTTTAGTATTAAAGATATCAGCAAAATAAACAACTCTGAATTAGTTTTATTGTTTTGTACTTAGCATTGTTTGCTGTTAATCGTTTTATGGCAGCAGTTAATATCTAACAAACTCCTACTTTTGCAATCTGACCAATCAAGGGCCTTTTTTTTTTATAGTTTTCTGCGTAGATTAATTTAAATATTTGATTTTAACATTCTTGTGGAGGTCTGTGCTCTGTAGTTGGACACACTATATAGCATTTTTATTATATGCACCATTAAAATTTCGCTTTAAATTTCTATTAAATTAAACACAAAATGGCAACTGTTGAATGTGACATGTCAATTATGTCATTTCAAAATATGACACGTCACTTATGTCAATTCAAAATATGATTCGTGACTTAAGTCATTTCAAAATATGACATCACCTAATTATATCTTCAAATATGAAGCGCGACTTATGTCGTTTGGAATATGACACGTCAAATTTAACCTGTCAAAAGCTAACAAAACTATGTCAATGACTACAACTTGCATGGATTTTCTCTGAATCTTGAAGTACCTTGACACGTATACAAAAGCACTTTAAACTTGTCACTTCACACAGGTCAGATGGCTTATGCTTAAAATATCAAGATACTGGCTAAATTTCTAGAAATACAGAGTCAATAATACCTCCTTTGAAAAAAAAAACAAAACGGTATAGTTATATTTTCACTTATAATTACTAAACTTTCTTCTAAATACTGTAATTGTTAATTTCACATCAAAAGTACAATAATTTCAGGGGGAGGTATTATTCATCCTACGCACACAGTACACTATTCTAAACTACATTACTATATCACGGACGTGTTTATAGTACAAGGATTGGACGCAGACGGAATGTAATTATGAAACAAAAACTGACAGACCTGTCAAACTTCATTTAGCTGAAACTTACAATATTACGGAACGGATAAGAAGCGAGATTTTGTAACCACAGCATAATGAACCTTATTGCAATTGTGTAACGTAAAATTGTGTTGTATAATATAAAACTATATAAGCAAAAAAAACTGGCGTGCCTTCCGGAGCACAGTCGCGTTGTCAACCTTATCGCAATTGATATACAGTTCATGATATGTACAATTTTGTCACAAAAACTTACTTCCCTTCCGTACCGCAGTAATGTAAATTCAGCTTAAGAGTCTAATACTTCCTCAGCTTGAATTAAACTTTTCCCCGTTTTAATATGGTTCATTTTGCTTGGATCGAGGGGTGTGAAATATGCAAGCGTGTTCTATTTAGTTCAGTTGACATACAAAAAAAACATTAGTAAAGTTCGTATTGAATACTGCGGTTTTCTTGTAAAATTTCGAGGTAAGTTTGTGTTTTCTTTTCTATCGTGAAAATTTTTACCAATCGTGTTTTCGTACCGTATACTAATCAGTGCATACCCGCATTTGTACTATATTTTTTTCAAAAGCAATTAATTCAACATTTTCAACTGTTATGCGCAATCAATCAAAGCCGTTTGAGGTAGTATAGACTCGTGAGCAATAGAATTGACGGCAATGCAAAAATAATATTAACTCGTCGGGATGCAAGTACAATTAAAAAAAACAGATTTTTGTATAGTTTTTTTTTTTATATTAAGGCTTTAACGTTGTAACTGGCGATTCGTGAATGCATACTGTACCTTAACGAACGGACTTAAGGTCTAATTTTAGCGAAAAAAAGTTACATAATTCGATATAGAAATAACCCTTGTAATATGGTCACATTTGCAAAATGACAACTTTTTAAAAGATAGAAGATTCTACGAACGAATTTAATCGATTACTTGTAATATTAATTTATATTGAATTTCATGATGTTTTTTAATATCGTGATATTCGTATATATTGTGAAATTACAAATGTCGAACAAATACAATCAGATGCTATAAGTGACCGTCAAATGCTAGAAATGCTCGAGTACAATGGTCAAGTAAGACGTAATATTTTCACATTAAATAATTGTGATTACTTGAACATATTAACATAACGATATAACATGCCTACCAAAATACAGTTTAAATCTAATGCATACACAAATCAATCATTAAAACTTTTAATAAAATTGAAAATGTCATTGTGTTTACTATTTGTATTTTATCTTTCTGGTTTCTATTAACTTTCTGTTCTCTAGCCCTAAAATATACGTCTACAATCTGAACAGAGTGTGGTTTACACGAAAAGTCAATGTGACGTGCGTGACTGTCAATAATAATTGACCGAAATTGACAGAATGCATTGAGCAATTGACCAATTTGCTCGGTCAAGTTGCTCCAACACATCGACAAACTCCATGAACGCTAAGCCAACTATATTTTTTGGTCATCTTCTGTTATTTTTGTAAACAGCAACATATTTATTTACTAATATTATGCTTCCTGAATTTTGTGAAAAAGAAAAGAAACGTAAGACAAAGTTTGAAAACAAAAAAAAATTGTGAAAAAATAAATAAACAAAAACAGAACAGGTCTTCATTGGAATCGACATACAACTTGACGGTCACATTGCATCTCTAATTTGGTTTAAACGACTTTTTTAGATCGATAACTTTTTTTATGCACAACCTCCTAATACCCAGCAAATACAATGGATATAAACGTTAAACACCCAATGTACTAAATTTAGGTACATGCCCAGGCCCAAGTACGTATGCCTTCAGTAGGGCGAGCACGACAGGACGCGACTTGCTGAAGAGTGATTTAAAGCGGGAGATGTTGCTCTTCTTGCATCATCGAGTTGTATAATCAGAAATAGAGACAATGTCATTCAATTTCTTTGAAAACTCTTCGATTGGCCGGCCCGAACTCGAAACAATTGACGGGTGTCGTCAATTGTTTCTCTTCAAAACGACCAGTTTAACTTGAGCTTTGCTGTAATGGACGAAAATTGAAAAATTACTTATTTAATTACCGATGAAATGTGATTCCGATTGTTTCGTAATTAATTTTTTTGCCGTTTTTCCCACACCACCGAATGGAACGGCCCCCATTGTTAGAGATATTATCTTTATTACAATAAATACAGAATATTTTTGGAATATACGAAGACGTACACACAAGTCAGTTGTTGGCGCTGTACTATTTCAGTTTTGTAATTTGTGATTTCAGCGCAAACGAGATTTGATATTTAAAAGTGATATAAGGCCCGTTTCCCTGATAAGTTGCAAGGGATGGATGTCCCTTGTTTCGTCTCTATTTCTGGTTATATACTCGACGTCTGGTATAGAAGTCTAGCCAGTCGTGCCAGCCCTACAGTTTTGTATGTAAAACCTATTTTTCTAAATACCTTAAGGTCATAGAATATAGAGCGCTAAATTTGAATCCGATATTTACTTTATAACGTACACAGAGCAATTACGTGATCATAGGGATAATATCGTATAGGTCGCATTCACTTCACAGGCCTTAGGAAGTTAAATAGAGTTATATAATTTCTAGTTATACTTAATTTGTTTCGTCTTGTCCGTATTATTTTTATGACAATTTTGACCTATAGCCACTAGTGGCTTCGTACAGGGTTATTTTTTATAATACTAAGAACCTCTCAGGACTATATTAATGACATCAAAAATATCAACTGTTTTTCTTCAATGACTTTACGAAACATATCCGCTCACGCGATGCGCTCCTGCTACCGCAAAATGGCAGCTATTTGGTTTCGCAAATTAGAAAAGCATTCAGTTTAAATACAACTTTTTATAAAGGAAAATTATTATTTTGCATTGCTAAATAAATACCCTCCGTACTACCAACAAAACATCTCAAATAAAATGCAGTAATACACCGCAAATCCTGCACTTAAAAAGCACTAATGAAATTTTTGGTGTACTTGGATAAATATGATAATATTCCGTTTGAGTGGTTCTAACGTTTACCATGAAATTACTCCTTAAAGTATAGTTTATAAACATTTATATTCAGGGTAAACTTAAAAAACGCTACTTACGGTATGTTTTCAATAAATAAAAACCGAAATCACCAGCCCAAACAATAACACACACGATTGTCGTGACGTATTTTTGAAGTTGTTTATTTTTTTTAATGATCACCGGCACCTCTAGGTGTGGTATGCGTCTACGGCTGCATGTATCGCGTGAGCGGATAATAAACTTTTAACGTTTTGTTGTGCTATCTGACACTTTTTAAATCTGTATTTAAAAAGTGATTGTTAGGTTATACAAAGGGCAAGAACTTATTTTCTTCAAAATTGTAAGCCACGTCTATTTCTGTAATAATTAAATATCAAAATTGGGCTATATTTACTTAGCTATAAAGAAATATCTAATACATATAGAGCAGTTAATACCTACCTCTGAAATCTGGAATGTTTCATTTCTGATGTGTAACTAGCAATCACTATGGTAGTGTATTTAAAAGACAAATTCATTTCATATTTGTTTGTTTATTTTTAATCATTCCGTGATTTCTGCTCTCCCTGTTGTAACTAACGCAGTTTAGTAGCAGTAGAGCTCCTTGTGAAAGGTCGATTACGTTAGTTATGAGGTATTATCCGCTCTATGTAAGTATTACTTGAAGTTGAGGTAAATAACACTGTCTATAATCAATATTACAATTTTTATTATCAGTTTTTTCTAAAAATATTGCGCGTAAAAATTAAATTAATAACTTTTATATTATTAATTCGACATTTTTATTTTGTCGAATAATGTAGGCATTTATTGCGAACATGTTCGCTTTTGAAAATGGCCCTTAAGGCCTTACGGGTCGCCCCGTGAACGCATAGAAGATTATCACGAAACTTATGATGTTTAAAAAAACAGATAACAAAAACGAATCGCTTGATAAAACGGAGTTTTAAGTATAAAAATAGTGTAGTCTCGATAAGTAAGTATTTTTGTTGTGTCTCCAATCATGTAATAAGCTTTAGAATAAACTTAATATTAATTGTAAAAACTGTGGAAAGGAAATGAAATAAATGGCCATGGTATTGGCAATATGAAATATATTCTTTTTTTATGATACTAAGGGCGCCTTCAAATTAGACGCTTACATAAGCGTACACTACATTTCGACTTTAACCGTTGTGAACCACCTTACGGGCCATCGAGTATATAACCAGAAATAGAGACGAAATAAGGGCCACCCATCCCTGGCATGTCATCAGGGAAAATAGGCGTTATATCACTTTTAAATATCAACTCTCGTTTGCGCTGAAATCAAGCTGACATAGCACAGCGCCAACAGCTGACCTGTGTGTGCGTCTCCGTATATTCCAAAAATATTATGTATTTATTGTAATAAAGATAATATCCCTAACAATGACATGCTGTTCCATTCTGTGGTGTGGAAAAATAGCAAAACATCTAATTACAAAACAAGCGGTTTTAAATTTCATCGGTAATTAAATATGTCAATTGTCGTCCATTATAGCAAAGCTCAAGTTAAACTGGTCGATTTGAAGTGAAACAATTGACGACACCCGTCAATTCTTTCGAATTCGGGCTGGCCTATCGGAGCGCAGTTGTCACAGTAGAATAGTTTTCAAACAATGTCATTTAATACATTTCGTCAATATTTCTGGTTAAATTTCCAATGTTACAGATCAAAAAACTATTTTCAATGTTATTATAAACCAGAATACTTTAAAAAAGGTCCGCCCACGTTCCGCGTTGGTCCCTTGCTGCTGCTTGCGTCATTCGCTAGATGGCGTGAGTAAAGTTTTACGAAAGATTGTACAGGTATAGTGCGGTAATTGAGACCGCGACTGCTCAAGGTCATTTTCTCGGGGAAGTGTCTTAAGCTTGGGTCCTAGTATAGGCTGCTTTCTTTTTGTAGTTCCTGTTCCTTGTGACAGAATTCGTCCAGGGTAGTACTGCCACCTTACCTATTTCTGCCGCCAAGCAGTAATGTCAGCATTACTGAGTTACCGGTTTTGAAGGGTAAGGGTGCCGGTGAAATTACAGGCACATGGGACTTGTCAACTTCTATCTCAGAGTGACGGACGCAGAAGCAGTGCCCCTCATATCTTTGCAATTTAAAGCTCTTAGTGGCACTGCAACTGTTATGGACAGGCGTGTCGCTTACCACCAGGCGCACAACTTGTACGTCCCGTCACTGAATATAATAAAATAAAAAAGTCTAATGCTGCTAACAGATTGGACTGCAGTGGCCGACTTCAAGCAGCCAAGATCGACTGCATGCAGTTAATGTGTGAAGTCGTAATCAACTTCATACAGACCTCTACTGCATGAAGTTGAAAACATCACACATGAACAGTGTGTTAACAGTCTCATGTTATTAAAAAGGATGGATGTAGACTCACTCTTGTGTCTTGGAATCTTCATTGTTATGTTGTTCAAACTATGTGTACTGTTCTTCACAGTAAAACAGGCGCCTTGACGTTGAGTTGCGGACACCAGCCCGTTACACCAAGTACCAAGTTCTTCACAAAAGATAAGTTCGCTGGTATTATCAGCTGGTATAATCAGTACAGAGTACTAAAAAAACCGACTTCAAAAGTACGTGGAATTACGTCTATTTGCTAAGTTTTATTGAGATATCCCTTAGTTCGCCACTATACAGGACTTGACACTGGAGATAATAAAAATCGGTTCTCACTACTCGAAAGTATATTGAGAGAAAAACGCCTTGAATTGGAGAAATAGCAAAATCAACCATTAAAGTAATTGCTCCTAAATTAAAGGTAGGCGCTATTTATAGAAATGAATCTTCATGCGTGAACAGGTGGATGACTTTCTTCAAAATGAAATGGGACTACTATGGAGGTAACCTCTTTCCAACAAAAAAAGAATCATGAAAATCGGTTCACAAATACCGGAGTTATCGCGTAACATACATACAAAAAAAAAGCATACAGTCGAATTGAGAACCTCCTCCTTTTCCGGATTTAAATCGCGTATATTTGTTTTTTCAAACAAACCGACGTTTCGGGCCCTTTACAGGTCCCATGGTAACGGTTGACTGAGATGGTACAGTCTTCAACCAGTTATGTCTATATTAATGCAAACCACCCTATTTTTTCACTATAGTTACAATAGTTATTAATTAAATACCTTATTTTTAATTTTACAAAGAAAACATTCCAATTTACATTAAGTTTTAGAAATTATTTTATTGAATGAATTTTTATTAAGTTTAATTTATTATTAATTATTAATAGAAATTAGAATAAACTAAAACATATTAATTAGTACTGCAGTCTTATGTCTGTTTGGGCTTTTTCATTAGAGGAAATACTGGATCCTATACCGGTGGTACGGAGAAACCATCTTCCCTGTTGAAATTAGGATGTTTTTTAATTTCAATGGCCTCTCGTAGCATCCTGGGTAGATAACGGACTTCTTTTGCAAGGACCTGGGGTTTGTTAAACTTCATTGAATGTGCAGGTTTATCCATGACATGCTCGCAGACTGCAGACTTGTTTACGTGACGGTAATATACGGAAAATATACGCGATTTAAATCCGGAAAAATAGTTCCATTTCCTATGTGTAACAATCGCGAAAACCTAAGAACTCGATAACCTCCTCCTTTTTTCAAGTCGGTTAAAAAGGATGGACGTAGATGGTAGAGTGAAATACGTTGATTTAAAGAGACATGTTTATTGTTCCGTCTCCAAAATATAAGTAAATAATACAATATAAAATAAAATGTAAACTTAAATGCTAACCAAGCAATACGCACCACATGTTGCAGTTAGACTATAAATATCGTCTATCTATACTACAACAGCATGCATTTGAATTCGAGATGAGGTAGTTTGGACTAATTAACCCACTGGCTGTGCTTGTTGCAATCTTTATTTTTTGCTTTCACAGCTTTTTTGTCGTAGCGCCATCTGTGAGAATCCTATGAAAGTTTTTTGTTCACTCAGGCAGGTACGTTCAGTTACCAATAGCTGGCAAAATCGCTTTTATTAGAATTATTAATTTTTTATTTAGAATAATAATTAATTATTATTTAGAATTTATGTTAAGTGAGTATCATAATATTTTACTATCACGACCATTGACTTACAAATAAATGGACGACGGGTCTAATACAAAAACCACGAAAAAAATGTCCCAAGTCAACCTATTTAAACGTAGTGACATGTAAAGAAATATGAAAAAGCTAAAAAGTTGAATTTAAATTGTAATGTCATCGCAGTACTGTCTAATTTTGCTTGCTTCGCTGTCAGTCGAACAAATAATAATAATAATAATAACGCACACACTCAACATAGCCCCGCACTAGGGAAACCCTGTGTCGCGGGTGCCATGGACACACACATAGACAACCACAAATTACACCCAAACTCACGAGAGAAATAAATGTAGGTCATATAAATATTTCGCCCGGCCCAGGAATCGAACCTGGGACCTCTGCGTGGCAGTCCGGCATGGTAACCGTTCGGCCACGGAGGCAGTTAACAAACGAAGACTAAAGCGTGAATGACGCTCTGTATACGATTTTAACGCCCTATAAGTTCGGACACTTTTTAGCGCGGACCCGACGTCCATATAATTGTAAGTCAATGATCACGACATTCTCTTTTTTCTTGTGAATGGGTCGAATCAACACAAAAATATCCTGCATTTCGGCTGGAATCAAACTAGCGATTTGCGCCAAAGCGCTAAATTATCTCAAGTAAATATTTGTTGGATACGGCAAAAACCGATTTTATTATTAGCGGTTTCCCTCCCACTTCTTTTATGACGTACGTGGCAATGATTGTTTCATAAAAAAAAGATAGGCACAAATGAGTATAAATTTCTATTTATTGAATAATAGTAAAAATAACGGATAATTATTTCTAATTACATTATTACTTGATTATTTAGTATATAAAGGAGTACAGGCTTACAATATCGATAATGGATAAGGTATTTTTATAATTGAAACTAATTAATATCGTCGTTCCTCACGTCACCACTAGTCGATCGCCGGAAAGGCCACTGCCTTACGACACCGTGTTACACAGTTTATAATTTACTTATTTATTTATTAATACTATAATATAATAATGTAATATTTATTAATATATAAATTATGTCCATAATGTTTATCTAATAAATAAACTTTAAACATATTTAGGCCAAATGTTAAAAAAAAACGAAAATGCATTCGCTCTGAATATATTTGTTTTTTTTTTGTATTTGGCTTCTGTTCCGCTGGCTTCTGCTCTGAATATAATTTATACCATAGAATTTTTACACGATAACTGTAATGACACGAAAAAAAAACCTAATTGTTTTCGGTAGTACGTCATAAGAAAAATAGATGTCACTAATTTTAATAATTTCAATAATGCCGTATTTATCAAAATGAATTGGATGTAGTTTGGTAAAATTTTCACGTTTTTTCGATCTTTCTACTCTACCTTAATAAAATCTCTTACACTTTGACACGTAGCGCAATTTCTACTGTAACATTATACTTGAGAAATAAATAATCGAATTGAATATTTAGTATAATAGTAAATTCTAGTCATTTTTTTTTTATAGAATTATCGTTAGCTACAATATTAATGCAAGTAATTTGAAATTTCGACAGAAAATTAAATTATTCTCTATATACATTTTTAAAGTTTCCAGTTGTATTATACTAACATTTCTAAAGTGCGGGACAATAGATGGAAGTGGAAACAACAATTAAATTATTTAATGACATTTATTCCCGTTTCGAAATGTTAGTAATTAATTGTTTTTACTACGTAGAATACGAAATTAGGGACACACGGCTGTGTGTTTTTCGAAAACTAAATAATGAATGGTATTTTTTTAAGACGAATGCAAACTATCCTCGGTCACATACTCGTTCTTTAATAAAATAAATGGACTTTCTTTCGTCTAAATTTTATGTTACTTTAAAGCGTGAAACATACAGATGGCGGGTGCGGGTCGGGTGTGTGTAGGGTCGGGAGCGCGACGGGTGTCATGGGCGGCCGAAACACACCACGCACGGGCGCGGAACGGACCCAGGTCGGATACCGCCGCGCTCCCGACCCGCACCCGAAAGCCCAACGGGATATGTCGGCCGTTCAAAGCCTGCGGGAAGACGCTACCCTCCCGTGCCGTGTTTATCTAAGCACGCGAACGCAGAAGACTAGTCTAGGAATATACAGGGCAGGAAGAAAGGAGCCGCGGCGGCTCTAAAGCAAGAAGGAGACGCTCTTCCCCTGGCGTTCTCCTTCTTGCTTGTCCTAGTGCAGGTGGTGCGAGGCGGAGGGCGGCGGGAAGCAGCGCACGTGCTCGACGCCGGCGCGCTCGTCGTCGGCCGCCAGGTGGCGCGCCAGAACCGCGAAGATCTGCGAGTTCAGCACCTGGAAGCGCCGGATGCGGTCCACCATCCGCTTCAGCGGCTGCGACCACAGAACACGTTTCAGAATTTGAAGTTAAACGAAATTGGGTAGTTATAGTCTGTCTGTTTTGAAGACGGAGTAAAATGACATTTGCAGGGTTGCCAGTTTCCATAAACTTTTAAACAGTCATGTAGTTGTTGTCGATAGATTGTGTAAGATAATGTCAGTACAGAGTACTAAAAAACCGACACCTCAAAAGTACGTAGAATTACGTCTATTTGCTAAGTTTTATTGAAATATCCCCTAGTTCGCCACTATACAGGACTTGACATTGGAGACAATAAAAATAGGTTCTCACTACGAAACTACTCAAAGTATATTGAGAGGAAAACGCCTTGAATTGAAGAAATAGCAAATTCAAGCATTAACGTAATTGCTCCTAAATTAAAGTTAGGCGCTATTTATAAAAATGAATCTTCATGCGTGAACAGCCACCCTTTGAGGTGGATGATTTCCTTCAAAATGAAATGGGACCACTATAGAAGTACCCCCTTTCCAACAAAAAAAAGAATCATGAAAATCGGTTCACAAATCCGGAGTTATCGCGTAACACACATACAAAAAAAAACATACAGTGAATTGAGAACTCCTCCTTTTTTGAAGTCGGTTAAAAATAAAATTATGCCAAAAAGTCTGAATTGTGAATGTTACGACGTTCTAATTATTACTTATTGCGTTAATGCCTTTTTAATTCTTATTTTCACCGTTGGTCTATTTAGCATAGAATTACAGTATGTTGATTTAAAACATAGGTTCCTAAACTTTACGCCCACCATCAACGTCAACGCCTACCATCACAAAAAATAATTGGAAACATGTATTTATTTTATATTAACTACACACAAAAAATCACCACGACACAAATTATATATATTTAGTGTAGTTTATAAAGATAATTCGGTTTTTTTTTTCAAAAGTGCTACTGGCACTCCCTGGACAGCATCAGTGCTCCCGTTTCCTAAGCCCCTACCGCCCCCAAAACTCTTCAGCGCCCTCTGGGGGGCGGTAGAGACCACTTTGACAAAACTATGATTTAAAACAAAAACTTTAAAATAAGTCTTCTTAACTAAAAATAACGGATAACTCACGTATGTACGTCGAATTTTTGCTCGACATGTTTCGAGCCAATTCGTGGCCCTTAATCATGAGATTCCACGGCGGTGACTCCACGAAAACTGCGCGCCAAAGCCTTGGCAGCCCGATCACTCAGTACAGCTGCGGGCGCAGCGGCGTCGGCGAGAATCTACCCCCGTTTGCTTCATTTTTATTAGTCACATGCAGGATTGCACACTACACTAACAACGTCACTTTCTAAAGTCTCGTCTACACTGTTTTCCAGCCGGGAGGTACCGACCAACCACTATCACGATTGAAATTCGAATGACGACCAATCCCGATAGCTTCACGTACTTTCCGCGGAATGAAATGCTTTTCTCTCGCCAGTACGGACACTTTACCAAAACGAATATAGTGCGTCGAATCCGAATCCAATGAGTGTTCCGTCACTGCAGAGCCCCGATTGTCCCGGTTCTTAATACTACGTATGTGTTCCGTTAGTCGTGTGGACAGGTTACGGCCGGTCTCTCCTATGTAACCCTCGCCACAGGAGCAGGGAATCTTGTATACACCGGGAACATTCAATGGCTCCTTATCCTTCGGTGAACGCACCAACTGTGTAAGTTGCATGTGAGGGCGGAAAATCGTCTTGATACTATAGTCTATTTCAATAGAATTGAGAGTAAACGTAAACAAACCAGTCGGGTTAAAATTCTGAAGAAATCACTCACTATATGGAATAAGTAACACTTTTATGTGTATTTTGTAGGTTTCCACTAGATATCTCACCACTTTTTCCAACAATATTCGTTTGTTATGCATTACAAAATCATAATTGAAAAATCTTCGCCGAAAACTGAGATTGATTTGACAATCCATAGTCTAGAATATCTATGGTTGCATAGGGATGTACGGAAAAAAGTTCAATTGAGTGAATCATAGTTTGAGTAAGTGATTGCCTCAAGAGTCACCAGAAACTTACGTCTTGAAGTCATTTGACCAACTCTTATTTTTGTACCGCTTACAAACGATTTAGCGACTTGTTAACTATCAAGTATTTTCATAATTTTCTGTATTTAACTGATAACTTCTAACTTTTAAACAATAAATGTCAATAATCGTAAATAAAGAAACGTTTTTTCATGTATCACCTTCAATCAATTTACAACGGTCAAATGCGCGGAATTCACTTGATGTTAGTCCAACAGATTCAATTAATCGATCTGATTCATTCAATAATTGATTAGTAAATTACTCTACAATTGCCCATCACTAAACCGACTATGGTCGGGTCAATGCACTCAATGTTTACCTTTACTCTCAATTCATTTGAAACAGGGTATAATTAATTCTTCGGCGATATACCTACTTACCTTACATTAAGGGAGATACCCTTGATGTAAGGTAAGTATATCGGCAGCCTCTCCACTACCGCCTGATGAGGACGAGTAGATGCATTCACGACACGATTACAATGCCTCCAGTTAAAGCCGTTGCTTTCCAGTTTAACATAATATAGTTCCAGGTGCACGTAATGTAGATCACACAGACTTAAGGCTCGACTGGTCAATGTTCTAGGTACAGAAGATAAATGGCATGGATGATGGTGTGAATCTGCCCTAAGGTACCGG
>NW_020654229.1:2397467-2425421 GCF_003589595.1 Hyposmocoma kahamanoa | reverse complement strand
TAACGTTTCCTAAACACATTAATTTGTCAATGTGAATAATAATTTTATAAATAAAAATAAAACTCATGTGTTACTTAATTATGACTTCTACTTTATAATGTTACAACCCCATCTATACTATATCGGTAAACCCCAAGGAAAAAATTCGTTGAGATGAGAATCTACAATAACAGAGTACATACACAGACTATTACAAAAACAATTTTTTTTTTTAATAAACTTACACAGACTATTACAAAAACAATTTTTTTTTTTAATAAACTTACACAGGTTATAGACAAAGGAAGAGTGGACTAACTTTAAAGAGGAAGTTGATATTGACAGGACAGGGGATTTTTAGAGGGAGGATATCATACAGTGGAGTGACAATATGATTACAGAACAATCAATGTTGCCTTACTGCACTAGGTTCCTTCGCGTTTGGATACCACTTTCCACTTAACATCAGGTGGAGTGAAGTCATTTGCCTGTCATGTATATAAAAAAAAAAAAAAAAAAACTACCATGGATATTACTATGCAAATCTTAATTCTGATCTTGTTTAATCAGCAATCTTGTCTTCAGATTAATGTATATATATATATATATATATAATATTAGTCTCCTATAAGAAATGTCTCTTTGACAGGTTGTGAGTTTCTGATGGTGTTTTCTGGTCAATGCCCACATTTGGCATCCTCTCTAAGAGACAAAAAGAGAGCTTCAGATATACGAAGGACTACTAAATTGGAGGATGTCACCACAAAAAGCAAAGTGGAAGTGGACTGGCCAACATGTACAGGGAAAGAACAGAAAAGTGGACCAGAAAGGTAACAGAATGAGTACCAAGAGGAAAAGAGGTTCGCCCTTTAAAATTTGGTCCGACAACTTTAAAAAAATAGCTGGACCTCCATGTACTAGGCTGACAAGGGACATAGCCAGATGGGCAGAGCTGGGAGAGACCTATGCGTCTTCAGGATGCGCTGACGCTGTAGATTAAGTAATTTAAGAATATAATTGAATCGTCAGTATAATATAGGTTAATAAAGAAATAAATAATATTGGTAGACTACGTAGCAGCAGAATACCAAAAAATTGCAATGGCAGTTGAATACCGAACATACAAAATTCTGCATTCACACTATCAATACACAACTGAGATGATTTAATATTAGCAGAAATGGGGGCCAGGTAATCGGTGTTGTTGTCTGGCATCTCATTTATTACCTAGCAATGCGTATCACGCCTTCCATAGGTACTAACTTCAAGATGAATCATTTTATGATTATATAGTTATTGAAACCAACTTACCTGGCAAAGTGAGTTCGTCCAGTACGTCGACATTGCTTAGCGCATCCGAAAGGGACACTTTCTCACTTACAGACATGTTTTAGTAGTTATAAACACAAAAACCGTAGCGTTAAAATACAAACACCGGATGTTCAATATAAAGACTTATAAGCATATTTTTGTTGCCAAACAGGAATAATATGTAATTAGAGCGTCAGTAATTATTATCTAAATAATGTTTTATTTAATTAAATAACGATAAATGTCGATCTTTTAGATAAATACCGTGCAAGAGAATCAGCCATTTATTTGACACCAAAACACTGATTAGAGTTGCCATTGGCGTACCTTGAATGTTTCTTTTTATATAAGACCGGTTTTACAAACGAATTCGAAAGGTTTCTATAATTCTACTACCATTGAAAAACATCCCTGAATTCTGGAATTACTATAACTTTTTTATTTGAAGGTGATTGCAACGTAAAATCATAAATTAAATTAAATTACTCGCTTCGAATGCATTTATAATTAATCGAGTAAATATTCATTCGGTCTGTAATATGATGAAAGGTCAACTCTTGTCGACAACGCCCATGGGCGCGTTCATAGAAAGAAACAATTAAAAATACGTTCACTATACTGTGTACAAATTTTTTTACTCTGCTATAAAACACAAATGTTAATATTTTTTTTTATTTTCTTTATTATTTGTCTTTATTAAATAATGCTCAATTATTTGTAGAAAAGCTGCTTCTGGAATATTCTATTTTCTTTACCGTTCCGAGTAGATAAGTAAGCAGTTGAATCTGAATTTTAAGCATCATCAATGCTCTTCCTTGTGTATGGGATTTTAGGAATAAGCTCACAATTTTTCTTCGACGACAACAACATATCGCACATGACATTTTCAACATAGCCTGTGGGGTGCTCGTAAGGAGCCTCCCCGCACGACGACCTGTACATCAACCGAACCGTGAGCAACTTTCGGCAAGTACTTTACGCTGATTGGCAAAATCTTTACACCACAATGTCAAGTATTATAGCATAGTGTAGTAAGAAAATGTATGGTAACTCCGTACAAACGTTGCAGTGCGGCTTGTACGTGTGCGCCATGTACGGACTCAAACATTTGCTTAATTTAAGGATGTACTAGCGTTGCATCGGTTGCATAATGGTGGATTTACAATGCACAAATTCTAGCAATATATTGCCGCAATTTATGGCGTAGCGCGGTATAACCTTGAGTTGACCAATCAGGAGCAAAACATTTTAAAGGTCGTCTTGGTCAACCCAAGGTCATATTGCCAGAATTTATTCATTGTGAATCCACGTAACACTGGTCGTCCCAACGCGCTGCTCTGTTCATTATTATGCGAATGTGTACGTCCGTACAAGCTGTGATGTTATTTTGTGAGGAGTTACCCTACTTCCGGGCGGGCGTCGTGGTGAATGTTCACCGGCGAGAGGGAAAACCGGGGGGGTTTTAGTGGGGTAGGCCCTCCAGTTTGGAGGGAAAGTCCCCACATAACCCCTGAGTCTCCCTGGGCTCAGGGGTGTCCATAAAGATTTACTTAAGTAAAGTAAGTAAGGTAGGTAAAGTAACAGTGTTTAGAGCAGGTAAATAATATATATGTACCTACTGCCCTATACCGTGCAGTTTATGGAGGTATTATAGGTACACAAAGAACCCATTGGGCCCTTATATACGGGGTACTAACAGGGCTGCCCATTCTGTAAGGGCACGTTCCCACTATGTCGTGACGACAGATTGTCGTGCAGTTTACAGTGACGTGGCTTGTATATTTAGGGCGCGTTCCCACTATATCGTGACGACAGATTGTCGTGTAGCTTACAATGTCGTGGCTTGTATATTTAAATGAAATAGTTCACATATAGCACGACACGATTAACTGTCGTTCACGATTTTTTATCGTTGCAACGACAAACTGTCGTCACAGTGGGAACAGCTAGGACGACAGCCGTCGGACGATAAAAACGTGACGACAGATTGTCGTAGCTCCTATTGTCGTCACGATCTTGCGGGCACAGCTAGTCACAGTCGTTCAACGATAAAAAATCGTCTACGACAGATAGTCGTGATATGGGAACAGGCTAGACACGACAGTCGTCCAACGATAATAAAACATGACGACATAGTGGGAACGCGCCCTTAAATGAAGTTGTTCACATATAGCACGACACGATTAACTGTCGTTCACGAATTTTTATCGTTACAACGACAAACTGTCGTCACAGTGGGAACAGCTAGAACGACAGTCGTCAGACGATAAAAATGTGACGACAGATTGTCGCAGCTCTTATTGTCGTCACGTTTTATTTATCGCTGTCCGCACGTATTCTGCTCCCTGCCCTCCCCTCTCGTACCCCGCGCCCTCTGCTCGTTTTGCAGTAACGTTGGGTCGTAGCCAGAGATGGGCAAGCGCCCGGGTTTTAAGCCGGCGCCTTGTTACCGCCGGGGTTAAATCGGGTTAAAACCTGATATCGAGGGCAAAAACTATTTACGTCTAAATATTTGTTGTGAATTGAGTTTTGTTCAAATTTAATTATACATATTATTAAAAAATATTTGTTGCTTTATAATCAGGATAGTTTAACTTTCTATTGAATAGATTCGCTTGAAAAGTTCATCAATAAATTGATACAAAAAATCTTTAGATCGTATGCACTTGAATCGATCTTCATTGAGAATCCACAGGATTGACAGGTGGTGGGTATTATGTGGAGATGCCTCTTCTTCGTGTAATAAAAATATAGAAATTTGTTACAAGTTATTGTATATTATGTTGTTAGTGTTGGAATTATACCAAATTCTGTACTCTTCATTTCTGCCCACGATATTGGGCAGAAATGAGTTAAAACTCGGCGCTTCGAGTAAAACCCTGGTGAAAACACGGGCAGGTTGATTGGGTTTTAATCCACTGCCCATCTCTGGTCGTTCCAGGTTTTGACAATACCGAAAAGAAAGCAACTTCGTATACCGTTTGACATAACCCTAATGGAATTCTTTTTAGTAGCATTGGATGTACCCAAAAACTTTCTGTTCTTTGTTTGCTTCCTCTTCCGCATTAAAAAAAAATACATTATTAAAATTTCGTCTTCATCTATTTCGAGCGAACACACACTACCGGCTTCCAAAAGAACATACAAGCGACAGCAGTGCATCAAACGATTCTGTCGTGCAAACGACAAGGAGGCTGTCATGAAACGATAAATTGTCGTCACGATCTAGTGGGAACAGCTAGTCACGACAGTCGTTCAACGATAAAAAATCGTCCACGACAGATAGTCGTGACATGGGAACAGGCTAGACACGACAGTCGTCCAACGATAATAAAACGTGACGACATAGTGAGAACGCGCCCTAACCCGTCGGGCATGTTCGCAGAAGCAAGAGTGGATTGCTTTTACGCGACCACGCACAAGCGAAGCACGTCACTGGTTTGTCGTGTGCGCATCTCAATCCTATCTATTATCTTGCGCTCGATAACGGACAAGCACGATAGACGACAGTCCGTATACATGGGGCACTGTTGTGAATTGCATGTATCCTACAGTATCTATTGTGTATAATTTTGTACATTACTAATTTTATTATTAAGTGGTTTACTAACAAATTATATGAGTCAGTGTTACTTGAAATAAATAAATTATTATTATTATTGTAAGCGAGAAATTAAAGTCCTAAGTTCAGCAATCGACTGCGATAGGCTGATGATGACGAAGCAAGAAATTAAATAGACTGAGCTAGGTAGGTAAGAAGTAAGTTGCATACCGAAGAATGTATCAGATCATACACAAACATTGTCTAAATTTTAATTAAAAAATAAATAATAATTATTTTTTATCGAGTTCTTAGGTTTTCGCGATTGTTACACATAGGAAATGAAACTATTTTTCCGGATTTAAATCGCGTAGGTATATTTGTTTTTTCAAACAAACCGACGTTTCGGGCCCTTTACAGGTCCCATCAACTGGTCAACCGTGACCATAGGCCCACCCATGACAATTAAAATTTAGACAAAGTTTGTGTGTCTCATACATTCTTCGGTACAACTCTGCGCACGCGGCGATCTACTTTAGCCTCGTGCCGCACTTTAACTTAAATACTTGAATCACACTTTATTTGACGTAGTACGTTATCAACAATCCACCTATACACGACATCAAGGAAAGATTTGCCACCATAATATCTGTATTTTTACGTACAATATACTTTTACCATTGTCTTTGCAAGTCTTTCTCTGCGTACTACCACTACAATCCATGTATGGAGTAAGGTAGCCCATACAGTTTGTTTTGTACGTATATTATGAAAAACTTGCTTATCTCGCCATATATTTGTCTTTAAATGGATTGGTAATGGCTATGAATGCGTCAAGCTTGCCACGTAAGATTGAAATTCACCATTCAGTTTACGCCGCTTCCACACATGAGAGGCCAAAAGTCCAAAGTGCCTTGACTTATTTTGGGTTGATGTTTAAACATAAATAAAACCAAGAGACACTTATATGTACAATTTACTATAATAACTATGTACTAATAATGGGGTTATTTGATATTATTTGCACAATAAGTAAAGATAAAACAGCAACAAATACCAAAATGTTGAAGTGGAGTGACACATAATCAGTGATCGGAATTGCGGAAGTTAATTTACCTATAGTATGAACGTTCTCTTAATATGGACATACCCATTTCGTCAAATAAAATTAATTTTTTTATTGTTTATTTTCTAAACATTCCAAAATATAGGTTGTCAAATGGTTAAAATATAGAAAGACAACTACAATGATATTATTTTTGAGGCAATAATTTAGAGCAATAGGAAATAACAATTTGTTCCCATTGTATTCATTCATAATCACCATAATATCAGTAAGTAAGTAAGTAATATCAGTTCCGAGAAGTCCCGGGATTTATAGTGCTGTTGTCTGTGATTGTTGCGAATTTTGAATTGAGTTTTTAACAATTTGTTTCTATAATAGTCTGTGCAGGTTCTCTGTCGTTGTAGATTATCCTCCCAGTGAATTCTGTCGAAATTCACCGGTAAATTTTTGAGTAAAAACGCGTGTGTTCCCCAACTTGACATTGGCGAAATCATCGATTACTTCGATGAGGCCGTAACTTTTAAAAGAAGAAGTGTTCCTTGTCACGACGACTTAAGAACCAATACATTGTGTTCCTCGTACCGATAACTTGGTTGTTTTTAATTTTGTCGAAACTTCACTTCACACTGGTTACGGGAATGTCCATATTCTTCTTTAGTTAAGCTAAATTAATTGTTAACTCCCTCAACTCTGATCACTGCACATAATACACATGCGAATTATTGTCATTTGGCTAATTTATACTTCGACGCCATTTGCCAATTATATCTGTCACCCTTTCTAAGTTTTATTTTCAGGATAGCGCAAAACATAACAAAAGTACGTTTTTACAGCCCATATAATTAACTTATTTATTAGATAAAACATAAATGGAATATATAATTTTGGTAATGAAACTAATTTCTTTCAGTTCCGGGCTGATTACAGACCCCATTGTCAGGGCTGACGATGGTTTTTTTGAAAAAACAAACACACGCTATTTTAGATCTGGAAGAAACAGTTTCATTAACAATCGGGGAAACCTAGGAACTCGATATATCGTCGCCTTGCTTTCTCAAACTCGTATCTTAAAGCACAAAGTTACTGAAATGTAAAAAATGGATTGCATATACAAATGTTTGCAGTTGATGTCATATCACATTTCCTTCATATTCACATACTGGGTTACACCCATTGACTTACAATTATATGGACGTCGGGTCCGCGCTAAAAAGTGTCCGAACTTATAGAGCGTTAAAATCGTATACGTAAGAGCGTCATTCACGCTTTAGTCTTAGTTTGTTTCAAAATTAGACAGTACTGCGATGACATTACAATTTAAATTCAACGTTTTATCTTTTTCATATTCCTTTACATGTCACTACGTTTAAATAGGTTGACTTGGGACATTTTTTTCGTGGTTTTTGTATTAGACCCATCGTCCATTTATTTGTAAGTTAATGGTTACACCTATTCTTACACTATAATGCATCCAAATTAAAACGCTTGGTAAGAAATTTAAAATAAATAGAAAGTTTTGCCATCTCCTGATAAGTGACTCTTTAATAAGAATCGAATTTGAGAAAGTAAAGCATTATCAAGTGTACAATGCAATAATCAAGGCACGAAATAATTAATAGTACATGTAAAGTAAAACTAGAGGCACTAATGGATACCAGTGGCGAAGGGTGTGCTCTCGAAGTTCGTAAGCCTTTGTCTATCAGTTTTTCCAACCCCAAAATAAGTTTAGATTGCAAGTAAAGACTGTAGTTGACATAGCCCATGAATAAGCATGCTGCGGTTGGAGGCTTCTCACTGCTGTTAATTGCGTGCATGCAAAAAGAATCCCTTAGGATGGTAATACGTCGACTTCGCTGAAAGGTCCACACACTGCACAGTAAGACTCTTTGCGGTCAATAGCTGATGTAAGGGGGTCTCGGGCGTTGTGACGTTGTCAATAAATCCAGTGATTCGATTGAATACTAAGATGTTTTATCACCGTAATAATAATATCATCCTAGCCGGTTTCGTCTACAGCGACTGCCATTGTTTCGAGATGAAGAAACCACAAGAGCTGACTGGCCTGACTGGGTTCAAGAACCGGCGAACGATACGTGCAGTGTCGAGCGGGACCGCTTTCTACATTTGTGCTGGAAGCGACACGTCACAGAAATACAAGCCTCAAGTTGTTGGCGAGGCAGACTGGAATTAACACGTTACAAACGCGGACAAAGTTATTGGGATTTTTTTCAGCGTAGGCCACATACCACATGTCGCTGATCTCGTGAGCCAGGTCGAGATATTTCCTTATTATCAAGCTGTATAATAATTTAATTTGTGCAGGTGGATAAGGAGAATATGCGCCAGCACACGCTGATTTGAAGGTAGCAGTCATTACCCGACTGGACCACCACGACTCAGTGTTTGCTTAAAATAGGTCAACGCCATCTAGTGGATTTTGTTGGAACTACAAAAGGTAGTTGCTTATGGCAGTCCATCGAGTATATAACCAGAAATAGAGACGAAATAAGGGTCACCCATCCCTGGCAACTCATCAGGTAAATGGGCCAATCACTTTTAAATACCAACTCTCGTTTGCGCTGAAATCACAAATTAGAAAACTGAAATAGTACAGTGCCAACAACTGACCATTGTGTACGTCTCCGTATATACCAAAAATTTTCTGTATTTATTGGAATAAAACAACTTATTACAAAACAAACGGAATCACATTTCATCGGTAATTAAATATTAAATATGTAATTTTGCAATTTTCGTTCATTATAGCAAAGCTCAAGTTAACTGGTCGATTTCAAGTGAAATAGTTGACGACACCCGTCAATTGTTTCGAAATCGGGCTGGCCAATAGGAACACAGTTGTCACCGTAATGATTCGGCAGAATAGTTTTCAAACAAATTAAATGACATTTCGTCTCTATTTCTGGTTATTACTGTGTCAGTCCTTTGCATAAAATAGATTTTAAATACACACATTTTAATTCGGCAATTCCTTACGGACCCTTCGGCACTGATGGTTTCACACACTTACTTTAAAAGAAATTTTTTGAGCTCATTTTTTTACTAACTTTCAGCTAACTAATATACAACATTATGAGAAATATACAGTTTCATTAAATTTAGAGACGAATTTACAATACAAGTTAAGAGTACAGAAGAATACTATCATTCAATAACTATGCGGGGAAAAAAATAATAAAAATCAGCAAATAAGGACAACAAATAAAAAAAAATTGTCACTTTAAATTAAATTATTGGCACAAGTTCTATCTTAACTAATGTACATTTCTTCCAAGGCGCCAACAATTAAAACAGCGCCAATGATACGAGACCGCTATACCTAACTTACATGCAAATAAACACATAACAGTTTCTCGCAACAAACTTGTACTTACAACAACATAACTTATGTTTTTACCTTTGTTGCTACGAAATAAACGACGCCGAGTAAATAAAATCATCTGTGACCATGATTACAACATTTCTTTAACTTAAATATTAACATAAACAATAAAAAGTGACATTTAGTCACGTTAATAATTTTATCTACACCACTATAAACCCTCTATGATGTGTTCAACTTCAACTTTTGGAGCTAAGGTTCCGTCGTTTTGCGCGACGATTTCGCCAATGATGTGTTCAAAGACCGCAAATAACGACCAGCATAACGATAACGATTTTATTAGAACCAACTTATCTGTGAAAATGTTATTATTGCTTCAAAATAACATCAAATTCGATGTTATTATTACATTCAACTTTCGAACATCTCTGAAAGACAAAACAATTTGATTCGACCTCAATTCTAATATCAGCTGAGATGAAGTTTTATTCGAAATGAAATGTCAATAGCAAACAATTTTGACAAATCTCACGTTACTTGATATCTTAGTCTATGGAAACCAAAGGACATGTTATATTCACATATATAAATCAGACGTTATATGTATACGATGCATTTAGACGTTGAAAACATAAACATTTTATTGTCTTTGTTTAACCATGTAAGCCAAAAGAGATAGCACTACATTGATTTATGTCAAACACGGGAATAAAAAACACGTAACCTCATCTTAAATGCCAACTGTCCTCATTTGGCCATTTTTGTAGTACCCTTTAATAACCGTTTCCGGTTGTCAAATGTCAAAACCAATGTTTGGCCAAATGTTTTATCGAATGATTCATGATTCGCATGAATTTTAATGAAATGGACAAAAATATTGACAGTGCGAACAATTAAGTATTGATTAAAATGCGTGCTGCAGCATTAATGGGTGCGGCAGTAGAAAATCGGAAATCGACCGAATGTTACATTACACGGCATGTGTTATTTTTGTGCCTATAAATCATACAATAGCCCAAATATCTCATGTAATTAGACTCATTTAAGTAGTTTATTCATAAGTCTTGCCGAATTTTGCTTTGGTTACTTTAGATTGCCTGTTTGTTAGCATATTTTGATGATTGTTGATAACGATTATTTTGAGATAGTGTTGTTCTTGTACGCAGACATATTAGATATTCTGTTATTAAAACAATTAACTACGAGGTTTTTATTATTTCATTATTATTATTTATAAAGTTTACCTACAAATGAAAAAAGAAAAAGAATGGTTGAGAAATTATAGAACTGCCGAGCACAAACATTGAATCAAATACCATCTTCAATTGTTCGCTCCATATTGAAGTCAAATTTTAATAGAACTTTTAATGTAACTAGATTACATGATAATGCAATTCCATCGTTACATTTATTGATAAGTAACTTTATATTTAATTTTGATTAAAATGGCTCATTACTTGCCAAATACTAATAGCCTAGTATTAATTATACTTTGATTACAGTAAACTACACAAATTTGCAAACATAAACAAGTTTCAATATTCAAGCCATACATTTGCATGTCGATATTGACTTATCTATGATTGTGGTACAACACTAAATCCGCCATTTGTGGTGTACATTTTTGGTTTAGGTAGGGACGTTTATTCCGTAGATAAGGCAGTTCCTTACCTTTATTTTTTTCCATCCTCTAAGCTTGATATCGAATGATATGATAGTTGGGGTCGACTCTAGTTTGTTTAATATGAATTTTTAAAAAATTACGGTTGCGTGAGAAATAAGTTTTTTTGCATTGTTTTATTAATAATTACTGCTAATAGCTCTGACCAAAGCCGCAGTGCCGGTCGTAACATGCGGTTCCTGAACAAATCACAGAGAGCTTATTATATGTGTATAGATAAAGCAGTGTATGTAACTGTACTTAATTAGGCATTAAAAGAGTCGTGTGATATGTTTTACCCACTCATATTTAAATGCCTTTCATTATGTAACAGTCACACAAACTACTATTAAATGTACGGCAATTAGTGCGGCCAACTACGCGTTTTTTTTTAATTTGTTTTGAGAAAAAATAATTCCTAATCTCTGAGGAGGGTGCATGTCGGAGTCTATGGTATAGCCACGTGTAAAATACATGTAGCGTAATTATAATCAATTAATTTTCGGTAATGTTTGATGGAATAAATATTTTACACATATGATAATTATATCATCAAAATTGAACTATCTACCGTCTCTCTCCGCGTTATCTGTCGTCTCTGAAATATTTCTCAAACTAAGGGTCGTATTCCAGAACTCTACTCAATGCACAAGTCAGGACTTGAGTATGATTTAAAGCACTAGAAATCATACTTGAGCATTGAGTAGAGTTCTGGAATACGGACCCTAAGTGAAATGTACGATCTTAAGGAGGCTTCCCACGGCCTGTGACACGGGCACGTTCGTGCCACTGACATTTGATCGGACCCTCGAAAAGCTGCAGTTCTATGTTGTGGTACTATAAGTACACATGATCGGACAGATCGCTCCCTTTAGCGTACATTAACACTAGGTGACCACGTTAGTTTCTCATAAAGATATTCCGGTGTTCTAGTTTTAACTATATCGAATAAAAGTCCTTTAGCAGTTCTTTTAGCAATAAAACTTTCACATTCCATCAGGCTCTTATCATTAAAAGGTGAACAAACCGTAGTACATCTTTATGGTCCTTCGAGCCGGATTTTATTGCTAAAAGAACTGTTAAAATGACAAACGATAGATGGAATATGCGATGGCTTGCGAGTGAGATTTAGAACGAAAGTGCATTTCGTCTATTATGTAGTTTTGTTGCATCGACCTAAATACCGGTCAATGGCGTAATGTGCTTATCCTACAAAATGTACGTTCGTGTATCGTACATAGTGTCAGAGCCAATTAAGTCCGCAAGACTTATTGGCTCGGACGTCTCGAAATAATGCCAACTCATAGGACGATGAAAATGTCCTACATTTGACGACTTAGTGGTCGACGACCGGTTGGTCAGACCAAATATCGATGTAGGGACGAAGTGGTGAAAGACCTCCGCGCCCTGTACGCAGAGAACTGGGAGGAGATCGCACAAAACAGGGCGCCAAATCGTATCGTAAGCCAAGACCCACTTTGGGTCGTTGAGCCAGCGGAGTAAATAAGTCAGTTACCACAGTAAATCAAGAGACGGGCGATAGGTCAAGAAAACTAATTTACAGTTGAATTTGTTTCATGTTTACATAATTAATACGTGACTGTACGAATATATACAATGTATAAAAAATGGTGTTATTATTCAAAGTTAAAACCGACAGTTAAATTTGGGTAGTCGCCATTTAAGAAATTCGAAAAAGCCACACTATTTTTCCAAAATGGAGTTTAACGAGATTGACAGTTTCATGCTTAAAGGGTTGCTTATAAGCAGCTAGTGATTGTAGTCGATAAATATTCTATCGTTTTTCGATTTTGTTTCATTTTAATATAATTAAGATTTAAAAAGTACTCGTTTGTTGCGTAAATTGGAATGTTCTTTGGTAAATTAAAAATAAGATATTGAAATTGATAACTTTTGTAAATATAATTAGAGAAAAATAGGTTTGCATTAATGTTGACATAATTGGTTGATCACTTTATGACATCTCAGGCAGTTGTGATCCGAAAAGTTAAAAAAAAAACAAATATAAGTGATTTAAATACTTGTGTGTACAGTGAGTCAACTTCCAAAAAAAGTCGATAATGTAATTATTAATCATTAAGGCATCAAAACGTTCACTATTAATGCGTTTTTGCAATATTTCATCTCCATTCACAATCTATCGTTAAAACTGTCGACAACACGCGCATGACTATTTCAAATTGTACCAAAAATGGCGACGCCGCAAGTCACTTCCATCCTTGGAAAAAAAAGTATAATCCCTAACAATATCAACATGAGATAGACTTCAAAAAACGCTTGTCTTAAAAGGCGACATTTTTTATTTACCGTATTTTGGGGGATGATTCTACACATCAATACGAAATGGAATCAGCAACGTTTAGTACGGAATAGCTGATATTATTTTCGCGTCATCAGGTGGAATCAACCCTTTAAAAACTGTTATTACTATACTATCATACCATCAGCAAAGTTAAAGCCTTCCAAGTCCCGAAATAATTTTGTTTAAATGCGGAGATTGCAGGTACACCGGTGAAATAAATATAATATGATCTAACCCTTAAACGCCATTGGTTGTCAAGAACAAATAGCAAAAAGATACGTTAAGGTGGTAACGTGTCTACTTTGCTGACAGTACAATTTTACAAACACTTAAAATGCCCCTTAAAACTCTATAGGTACTTCTTGCATAACCACTTTATACCCTGTGGGCGTCATGAAAGACTCCTCCACATCATTACTCACTGTTGAGGATACAAAATTGTCCGATACATAATTCTCATGTAGCTCCACGATTGGCGCTGGTATTTCAAAGTCCACAGAGTTTATATAATCATCATTTGTATCAATAATTAGGTCGTCAAAACTACTTTCGGTGAACTCTTGCAGGTTATCAAAATGTATTTCCGGCCTAGCATCTTCGAAGGGCATTTCTGGTCGGCTAAGGCGAATACATTTGTGTGATTTTAGGAGAGACGGCCAAAAGAACGTCTCCTCGCATACGTTGCATCGCAGGCTTTCGTAATCGCTGTGTTGGGTTTCTATGTGACGGTTCAGGCAATAGTTGGAGGAGTAATATTTGCCACATGTCTGAAATTACAAACGATATTGCTTAGTCAGAGTTAATATACATATAGAATTTATTGCATTATCCTGTATAATTATTAAAAGATTAAAAATCACTGGCCATTTTTTTCCTGCGCATAAGATACAGTACATTAGTGAAATAAAACAAAAGAAAATCTCCCCATTTTTTTGATGTTAATATTGCCCAATAATTTCTAACGCGTGGCTACCTCAAAATAGTAAATAAAATTGAGCGTTCGAATTGTCTAGACGCCTAGGTACCAGCACGTCGCGCCGCGAGACGAGAGACCTGCGCTAACGCATCGCGCGTTAGTTTAATACTTTATTCTCTGTCAAATACATGAACTCGCGCGCTGACTCCGCCCACTGCTCCTGTTGCTATAGCAATGGCGTCTGCTAATCATCGGGTGTCAATATTGTTTACAATTTTTCGGAAAACTTTGAGACGTCATAACTTATTTATTTGTTAAGTATTTGAAAAAAAAAAACGAACGTGTATTTTTTATTTCCATTATACAATATGCTCCTTTAAAATGGTCAGTGGTTTTTTATCACCTGTATAGTACTAAAAAACGTCTTAATATTACATGATCCAACATAAACACTGCAGGACTAGCGTCACAGGGCGCGAATTGCGCGAGAGCGACATAGAGATCTCTCGCTTTATGTTGCTCTCGAGCAAGTCTTGCCCTGCCGTGCTAGCGCAACTGGTTCTGGCATATGCCTTCCCAGTATGGAACTTCGTACGCCTACCAGGTGAGATGAGGTGAGGAGGTGTGCGAGGTTAGGAGAATCTACACACTGTTTTCTCTCTGCCCAATGTTTGACATGTGCTTGTTCAAGCCACAATATCTTGAGTATTCTGATGCTAATCCCGTCAATAGACAGAGCTCTATAATATATACTTTTAAACTTTCGCGTTGCATTGTACTAACATTGGGAAACGGTAATTAACGCCTGTAAACACGAATACATTCTACTCCTACTTATTTTCCCGACGCTTCGGTCAGGTTGCCACCTGACCACGGCCAGTGCAACCTGACCGAAACTATCTATTCGTGTTTAAACGCGTTTATTCCTTTCTGTACAATGCATGGCACTATAGGCATCTTTTTCGCTTAGTCGTCACCACTGGCTTTGTTCCCACTGGCGAAAAATGGGGAAAAAGACCCATGTGTTACCAGGTGGCGATAAATGGCATAAATTTTCAACCCCTGGTAACATGGATTTTTTCCCATTTGTTGCCAGTGAGAACAAAGTCAGTGGTGACGACTGGAAATAAGCGTTTTTTTCGATTATATTTGCTATACAATTTTGAGACACTTTTTCAGAACCCGAAATATTGAATATATTCTATAAAGGCAGTGTATTAACTTCAAAACATGTTTAAATAAAAACATGAACCCAGAAAAGCAGTAAAAAGAATGAATTTGGAGATGTTTTATTTGTAGCAGTAGAGCTCCTTGTGAAAGAGTTCGTCCAAAGAAGTACTGCCACCTTATCTATTTCTGCCGCAAAGCAGTAATGTCAGCATTACTGTGTTCCGATTTTGAAGGGTAAGGGTGCTGGTGAAATTACAGGTACATGGGACTTGTCAACTTATGTCAGGGTGACGAAGCAGTGGCAGTGCACCTCAGACCTTTGCGATTTAAAGAGCTGAGTGGCACTGCAACTGTTATGGACAGGCGTGTGTGTAGCTTACCACCAGACACACGGCTTGTTCGTACCGTCCATTGACTTACAATTATATGGACGTCGGGTCCGCGCTAAAAAGTGTCCGAACTTATAGGGCGTTAAAATCGTATACAGAGCGTCATTCACGCTCTAGTCCTCGTTTGTTCGACTGACAGCGAAGCAAGCAAAATTAGACAGTACTGCGATGACATTACAATTTAAATTTAACGTTTTAGATTTGTCATATTCCTTGACATGTCACTACGTTTAAATAGGTTGACTTGGGACATTTTTTTCGTGGTTTTTGTATTAGACCCGTCGTCCATTTATTTGTAAGTCGATGGTACCGTCACATGATTTTACAAAAAATAAAAAGATATGTGTATGTATAGGGGAAAAATACTTCCCGCGTTAGCCACCAAGAGCTGATGACTATACTCGTTATGTAAAAGGTACTCTTTGGTTAGACAGTTAGCCAGGACAGGGGAAGACGATTTAGCTAAACTATTTCGCTTGATTGTGGATTATCAAATATTCAATAGCTTTAAAGGCATAGAATTACAATTAATACGACGAAATCTAAAGTCGTAACTGGTAAAAATAATGTGGAATTCCAACGTCGCCTTTATCAGTCTACATAAAACATTTTATGATGCAATTTGAAAGTTTTCGTTAATGCCAAATATTTCAGCTAAGTAAATTAAATTCAAACTTAAGAGAATAATACAAAAGTAATAATCATATATTTTACGATCTATGATGAATAACTTGTAGTTAAATAGTATTTTATGCAAACTTTGCATAATGAGGGTTCTTCAAATCTAGTCCTAGGTACGAGATTTTAATACCTAATTATGTAATGATTGCATACTTTTTCTTCTACGATTCTTTTTCTACGAATAAATAAAGTGATGAAACAGAATCAATATTTATTGTATATTTTATGAACAATCCATGACAACATAATTTTATATCATTTCGTAAGCAAGTCAGGAAAACATTTTGTAATGGATTCCAAGAAAGAATTTAGGTACTCTCAGTCTTGGCTGTATGACGCATTAGTGCCTTTGTCTTTTTCAATGAAAAAAACAGTACCAAAAAAAAGCAATTAAAAAAAAAAAATTTATCTCGTTTATTAGGGAAGGCAAAGAATGATACCATTAACAGCCTCTTCACATATTATGATAGACACAAGCGCTACAAAACAAAAAACCAAAGAGATAGAATAGAACTGGCCAAGTACCGCATATATTTTAACCTTTATTTTTTTCCATCCTCTAAGATTTTTACCAATCTTTCTTTTTTTTATAAAGATTTATGGCCCGGTTGCAAGACATTTAGGCCAATTTAACGCGTCCTAATTGACATATTAATTAGCAAAAATATGACGTTATTTTGAAACTCAAAAACAAATTTGATTCAGAACTAGAAGAGTGCCTTTATGATACGGTTTATGAAATATATAAGTGGACCTCAATATAGACTTCTTGGATAGTTCAAATGAAACTTTTTCAAAAAAAAAAAATCAAACAAAACAACGACCACCGTTAGGTGGTCGGTTAGGGGTGGGTGAGTGGGTTTGAATGGGCGGGTGAGTAGGTGGGTGAGCGGGTGGATTGGGTTAGGGGGTGAGTCACTCACCTCTGACCGCCCTCAACCGGCCCCCCAACCGACGCCCCAACCGTACGCTTAGAGCGGTTACAAATTGGTACTTCTTTAATTCAAATAAGCAGCTAGGCAAACGCGATTCAGTAGCGATGCAGTCGCTAGTCGTCTACCTTTACACACGCGAGCGATTAACGCGCACGCACACACGCGCACGCACGCACGCACGCACACACACACACACACACACACACACACACACACACACACACACACGCAACATAGCCCCGCACTAGGGAAACCCTGTGTCGCGGGTGCCATGGACACACATAGACAACCACAAATTACACTCAATCTCACGAGAGAAATAAATGTAGGTAGTACAAATATTTCTCCCGGCCCGGGAATCGAACCTGGGACCTCTGCGTGGCAGTCCGGCATGGTAACCTTTCGGCCACGGCGGCAGTTGATTGCGTTGATATAAAATAGCCGATTACATCGATGCAATCGCGCGTTTCAGAAACGCGCGTTTGCATCGCTGTTAAAAATCGCCGTATGTAACCACTCTATTTGAATTAAAGCGTAGAAATGCTTATTATGCTTATGCATTCGCTTGGCTGAGTTATGGTGTTATTTTATGGGGTAATAGTACACACGCTGACAACCTTTTTATTCTGCAAATAAAATGCATGTACACTTCCAGTGAAGTGCAGGTGAGGTGCCAAACAGACACCTGTTTTTTTTTATGTATTTACCCGTTTTAAAGACAAAAACAAATCAGCGAAAAATCAAGAACCAAATAATAGTCTATTCCATAAAGTTTAATAAAAAATACTTTTCCAAAAATGTTATTATTTAAGGTTTGTTATACTAAGTTTTTTGAAATTTAAAAACACGCCGCGTTTTAAAGGCAGCTGTAAAGGCATCTATTAGCCACGTTGAGAAATGACTGGTGTCCGCACATTTGCCATATTTACACACGTAAATATGGCAAATTTTATTTTATCAACATTTATATGTACAACTCTACACTGAAAACTCGTACACAGAACTAGTGGGAGAGAAAATTGTCAGTAGTTCTGTGAAGAAAACTGCCTATTTATTTACAGAACAAATGGGAAAAAGTTGGTACTTTTAAAAAGTGTGGTCTACAAATTCTGTTCTGGTGTACACCAGTAGTTCTGTCCACAGAACAACAGAACTAGTGGGAATAAACGTAAGATAAGAGGAACTGAAATTTGTAGACCACACTTTTCTAGTTTGAAGATTTTGACCCTGAGTTCAATACAAATATTAGAAACTTGTAAATTTTAAAGAAAATATAGTCGTCTATTTCAAAAAATGATAATACTTATTTAACTAGATTAACAAAAAGAAATAGATTAGTTGGTTCTTGTACAAGTTTGCAGATTGTTCCTTTAGGTACACATCATATGGCAATAAAGATTTACAACTAAATACGACTCCCAATAAAAAATATTGAAAAGGAACAAATTTTTGTCAAGAAATTGAGAGAATTTTTACTGTCAAACACTTTTTATAATTTGCAGGAATTCTTCGATTATAATAAATGTACCTAGTGAAGATGTTTGAAAATTAAAAAGTTATCGCAACTAAAGTTGCAATTTTTAAGTAGCATAGTATAAATTGTCGGTGTAGATGTAGAAATGGGTTATTTTTATTAAATTATTAATATTAAATGTCTGTATGTATTTTGTTGGGTTTTTTAAATGTGACCGCCAGATGACTCCAAATAACCTGATATGATATGAAAAGTGTAATTCAAACATGGAACGAAGTGCAGTGTTGACACAACTACCGTCCTAGCCACCCTGCATGCCACTTCATGGCTTGTTTCAAGGACTTTTTTGCTTTTTGATTGCATCCTGCGGTACCAACGACGTTGTTATACGTGTCACGGCTGCATTACTCCACAAAGTCTGTGTGGAGTACATACGGGTGAAAGTCAACGTTACCCCTTAGAGTTCAGCGGTTGGGATCCCGCCACAATATGAATTTTAATTAATTTGTGGTGACAGCCTATCGACCTCCGTGAGGAGTTTTAGTTGATTTTTTTAGTTGAGTTTTGTTTAGTGGCGTCATGTATTGAAGTTTCCGAGGCCGGTTACTGCACACTCAAGTTGCGTCACACGCCGCAGTCCATACGTCTAAATAAATAGTGTTTTATTGTAATATTATGTATTTTAGTCTATTAGGTATGTATTTATGGGATATAAACTCCCACCTGAACATAAATAAATAAAATTATTGTGTTGTCATTTACATTTCCAGTATGTTTGAACAATCATTTTGGGTGGTGCAATTTATATTTTATTTTTTTATGGATTCACCATAATTTTTTATTCAAAACTATGTGACAGTGCGTGAGGTACATGTTTTAGCCAAAATTATATATGGAAGAAAAAACTTTGATTCAAATTGTATTTCATAGCATTTAAGTTTATTTGAAAGCAGCAATCACTAGTTTCTTGCGCATTCTTCTCAGGGAAGTCAGCTTAATAAATGAGCAGTACCTTAAAAAATTACGTTTTCAAGTATTAATTTATTTTACCTATGGAATAAATAATTTTTTGACTCTCACTGAGGGATTTGTGCCTTGGAAGTTTTTATTTATTTATTTATTTATTTTCATTATTAGTTCCCTTTATTGACTTTTTTTATGATTCTAAGTGAGGGGGACCAACAAGTCGTGCGCCTGAAGTTAAGCGACACGCCGGTCCCTAACAGTTGCAGTGCCACTCAGAACTTTAAATCTCACTGATCTGAAAGGCACGGCCACTGCGCCCATCACTCTGAGACATAAGTTGACAAGTCCATTTGTTCACATTACTGCTTGGCGGCAGAAATAAGTATGGTGGCATTACTTCCCTGGACAAACTCTTTCACAAGGTGCTCTATCTACTACTAAAACTTTAGTGTGTGACAGAAAAAGGCGCCAGCAAACTGGTTTCGGAACAGGAAAAGGGAGTGTGGGATTTAGTTGAATAATTGCAATAAACAGCATTGCACTTACCACATATGAATAGTTTTTAGTAGTTTTTGTAATAAATAATAAGTTTGTACATTATAGGAGCATAATTATGTAAGAATATTTAAACTATACATACCTGACATTGATGTTTCGATAACAATGTCTTCTTTGACTTTGGGTCGACCACAGGTTTATTAAAATCTCTGATGTTTATATCAATACTAGTTACGTTAACAGACGGGACCACCTCTACTACTTCTTGACTATCAAATTCAAGCTTCTCCAGCAAGACTCTAGGTTGCATTGACTCTGGTATTTGCTCTCCAAGCCGATAAACTGTTTTTATGGCTTGTGTTTTATTTTCGTCTGTTTCCGTACCATTGGTCTTCAAAAAATGACTCCATTTGTGTTGTAACATGACCGTTTCTGTATCAAACTTCTTGAAGCATTGATCACAAAAATAATAATCCTCATATCCGGTCATTACTCTGTTCCTTAAATCCGGCAGTAGTTGTGTGTGAGTCTCAATTAAATCTCGATCCACAGAACTTTCATCACAGAAATCGCATAAATACAATCGCTCATTGCCTAAACAAATTACCGTATAAAGTAATGTAGGCCGTATTTTTGAATGTAAAAATTTTATATGATGGGCTATTGCGCATTTTGTTGGGCACTGATCTTTACATATATCACACACGTAGCTGATATCCGTGTGATCATAACTATGGTCTTTTAAGTCCATAATTTTAAAGAAGATGCTACTACAAGTTTTGCATTTGTGGTATTTGATAACTCTACACACATTACGTTTGTGTTGTATAAACTGTTTCTTATTCGGTAATAGTAATCCGCACATGTCACAGTGTAATTTTATGTGTACTTTGAAAAACATTCTATCTACAAATTTCTTAGAACAATAATTGCATATGTAGCATTTTCTTTTCTTGTGCCAACGTTTCATGTGGCCTTTTAACGCTTTATAATTCTCAAAAATCTTCGGACATTTTCGACATTTATGATATTCCTTCAACTCGTGGATAATAACTTTGTCAGAAAACGACACACGCTTCTGTGATTTTGCCGGTTCAGGTCTATAAACTATCATATGCTTATTTTCCTGGTGGTTGTGCAGCTTTCTCTCATTCTGATACGTTTTCTCACAAATTTTACATTTAAGCATATTCAATCTATTATCAACAAAAGTGCCGTTTTTTAAAGAATCTTTCAGCTTTTCAAGGTCGTCTCTTAAGACGCTAACACTACATATCATGGAAAATTTACTTAATAAATCACATTTATTGTTCTCAACACTCTCGTCGGCGACTGTACAATCGTTAGTGCCGACACTAACGGATTTATCGTTGTTTTCGTCAATTATTTCAGATTTTAAGAATGGCCTGATGTCAATTCGGGGTAGCAGAACTGCTGGAAGTTTGTGGAAACCTCGGAATGCAGACATAATCTGGGGCTCTCTGCCATTTTTGACGGGCTCGAAATCCTCTTGAATAATATCGCCCGTGGCTTCGCAGATAAACACACTATTACCTTCATTGCGGCGTAGGGACATAGGATAAAACCAAAAATGGTAAACAAAATAACAAACGGAAAAATACTAACTGAAAAACGTCAACAATGCTCATAATATCGCAAGTACTCACTCAGGTAAGCGCGGGGGACATTGGACAGCCATTTATTCCCCGCCTCCCTTCAAAAAAATGACAGCTGTCATTCACTTTTTAAAACAAAACAAACCGGATTTGTTTGACCGATAATCGATTTGTAAAGAAATCGATTGAATCGAAAGAATTTGTTGAGATTTAATTACGAATTTTCTTTTTTTATAATATCTGTAATACTGACATTCAATCGATTTATTAGATTTAAAATTATATAATAGCATGAATCGAAATTTTTGCACGTTTCACAAAATTTATTGATTGTTAATCTTTCCGTAAATCGGCACTTAATCGCAAATTCGATGTACGGACTCTATTGGATTATTTTATCTGTGCCGTTACATTCGTATGCGTTCGAAAACCGAGTTCTATTTCCTTAAAAGTAAGTAACGCAAACATTTTTATAATCATATTCTCATGGAGATTTCACATATATATACCAATTGTTGATTTTGTTTGTTAAATAATTATGAATTTTCAGTTTTGCGTGAGTACAAAAACAGTCAAGTATTGAAGCAATGTGTACAACAATAAAATTGTGACGTTCTTTTCTTTAACATTTACGTAAGTATGACACATCCGAAACGCTCCTGCATATTTTTGGTACGGCCTTGTGAATGCGATTGAACGTACGTTTTTGTATGCAATTAAAATCATTTAACGAAAATAAAATTTGATCAGTATTTTATTTTTACGCTGGACGGGAAGTGGCAACGCTCAATATGTTCCCACCGACGCGAATACGCAGTTGTCTTCCTGTCATCAGCCCGATGTTCAAACAACGACTAAGACCGCACAGGCCATTTAGGCAGACATCTACGCTTCATCAGAATCAAACAAAGGCGGCGTTACCGAGGAATAAATGGATGAATCTACGCGCTATTATCACGCGCTGGGTGCCACTTGGCAGTGTAATGTACGTCGGTTGGTGTTATATTCGTGCAAGCATAGACTATGAAATATCGAAGATAGAAATTCGATTTTACGAAATGTTCCCTTTTCGAGTAACGAGCAGAATTTGGGGGAAGATAGCGGCGTGCGAGCTTCCTACGTCGATAAGAAGTTACGTTTACGGTACGTACATTCGACTTTTTAACGTAAATTTGAACGACGCCGCGGTCACTGATTTATCTTATTATAAAAGCCTTTCCGCGTTCTTCACGAGACCTTTGCGTGAAGGTGCGAGGTATATATCACCTGCATTATGCGTATCTCCTTGCGATGGAGTAGTTTTGAACTGCGGTCCAGCCGATACCGACAAAATTGAACAAGTAAAGGGAGTTACATACAGCCTAGAAGAATTTATAGGCGATAATAAATGGGCAGAGAAAAAGGAACCTAATTACTACAATTCTTTGCTTAAAAACAAGGACAATATATTACATCAGTGTATAATTTACCTAGCTCCTGGGGATTACCACAGATTTCATTCACCGTGTGACTGGATTGCCACATTCCGGAGACATTTCTCTGGTAAACTACTCTCGGTAAACCCGTGGATGGCTAGAATAATACCAGGCTTGTTTACAATGAATGAGAGAGCAGTGTACATCGGCGAATGGAAACACGGATTCTTCAGCATGACTGCTGTCGGAGCTACTAATGTTGGATCTATAGAAATTTACAAAGATCCTGATTTACGAACGAATACTAAAGGAAATAGGCATCGTATAGACGAATCAGAAACTCATATATCATTTAAAAAAGGTGAACTATTTGGCCAGTTTAACATGGGTAGTACAATAATACTGTTATTTGAAGCACCAAAAGATTTTGAGTTTGACTTGTGTTCAGGCGACAGGGTTTTAGTTGGCCAGGCATTAACAACTATGAAGAAACAGGAGAAGCAGCAGAGTAGATGACTGCTTTCAGATGTTTTACAATTCACCCAAGCCGCGTTAGTATTTTATATTGTTATAGCTTTACTGTAACACTGACGTTGCAGCCATCGAATATATTTACAATTTTTTTTATACTTGAAGATTCAAAGTGTTGAGATCTCTTATAGAACTAATATGTTTATGTGAAAGTACTTGCGACATTATATTGTTCTTCTCCTTGTTAACTGCTTTTTGTGTCTGTCATTTTTGTCATAACGGAACAAAACATGATTTTACTGACTTTTTTAAGCAAGCATTCTCTATTTATCTTCAAATAACTAACCCATATACAAATATAATGCAATGATAAAATGACTTTGAAGCCAGCTGTAGCTACGTACCATCGGCTAAATTTGTTAACCTCATGTTTTTAGACTAAATCCCTTTTTTACGGACAATATCCGGCAATTAAAGTTTAAAACATAATTTCTAGACCCTTTTTAGTTATAAAATAAAGGTATAATTATAAATTCTTATTTATTGGCAGTATTCTTTTAAGATTTTGCCAGTATCAAGTCTTATTGGTTCCCGTGGGTTCTGCTATTAAACATTTTGTGGGAATCATAAATTATTGTATAATTATTTTTAGTTATTCCAGTTTTTGCCTACTCAATAGTTGACATTAATGAAGGTACAAGGTTTATGAATTTTGCTGACGATATGTGAAATTTTAATCCAAACATACGTTAAAAAGTTTGCTAACGCTAACAATAGCAATTAATAAGGAGAAGATCAAAATAAGCAGTTAACTGCAAGGCGGCTTATTTCCCAGTAGAATTAATACAGGGTTTTTTTTAGTTTAAAACAGATATAATGCTTGCAATGTTCAAATACCGTTCACGATGTTTAGTTAATTATATTAAAACTATTCATGCCTTTTTAAGATCGATCTTCATGGAGCCGTTTCCACCCCGGCTCAAGGTAAATATTATTTTCGTTTTGATAAAGTGTCCATACTGGCAAACCATTTTATTCCGCTGAAAGTATGTGAAGCTATCGAGATTGCTCGTCATTCGAATTTTAATCGTGATAGTGGTTGATCGGTATACTCCGCCTGGAAAACAATATTAGGTACCGTGTGAGTGGTTAGTATAGATGAGATTTTAGAATGTGACGTTAATGTAGTATGCAATACTGCATATAAGTAATGATGAAAACGAAGGTAGTTGCTCGCCGCCACCGCTTGCACCCGCATCACCTGTACTGAGTGACTGAGCTATCCGGGCTTTGGCATGCAGTATTCGTCGTGTCGTCGCCACGGAAGCTAATTATTAAGGACCATGGAGTGGTTCAAAACATGAGCAAAAATTCGACTTAAATTATCCGTTATTTCAGTTAATATGTCGGAGTTTCTCAGTAGTTTTCAATTTAAGGAATTTAGGAGTGCATATGGGTTATGAAACCAGGCAGCTGCTAATTCCACTTTAAGAAAAATAAAAACGACACTGGGGTGGAACCGATCTCGGGAAGTCCGAGGCTTGAAATATGCACTTTAAACAGCTTAAGAATAATAATGTAATTATAGTTTTTTTTTGCTGATTTGTATTGTTTATTGTAAATTTTCTAAATTTCTATTATTAATGTAGTTTTAATATTATTATAAAGGAAATACCTTATTTGTTAGAAATCATAGTATTATACAATGTTTTACAAATCATATTTTAAAAATTCTTTAATATATTGCCACTTGGGAGTGTAATATTGATAAATAATTCTGTATTATGCATATGCTTGTATATTATGTTCCTTCTGGACCTTTTAAGTGGCAAATAATTCTGTTGTTAAATAGTAAAACAAACTATTAATTACTATTTCCATACATTGAAGACAGCCTGCGCACAGCAGCGATTTCGAGAATGCATAAACGCGTGACCGCCGTCAGTTTTGGCGAAAGTAAATAAATACCTGATTTAGACACGTGGCCTTGTAAACTCTATGCGTGTGGCTGATATAGGAATTGCGCTCTTAACCTACGCTTTTAGAGGTCACAATGGTGACTTACCAGACTAGTTGTGTATTTAGTTCTGGTAGCAAATTAACGACGCGCGACGATTCAAATTTGGCCAAGCCTCACACTTACTTTGGCCACTTGATACAAGAATTAATCGGCCCTAAAATTTCCACCATAAGATGCCTTTTTCTGTGGATAAGGTAATTTTACCTGTGTATTTCATACTTTTCCCTGTAAAGAATGTATTTTTACCTGTGGATAAGGTGCTTGTACCAGAGTATAACCTTTTTTTACCTGTAGCCAAGGTATCTTTACCTATGGATAAGGTATTTTTATTCTTTACCTGTAGTTGATGTACCTTTATCCGTGGTGAAGGTACTTTATATAGAATATTATATTATATAGAATAAGGTGTCTTTACCTATAAATCGACACAATATATAAACACATGTAATTTAATGTGAAAGTTAGTAATTTCGCTTAAAAATATTGTGTAAAATTGTGATGTGATGTACAAAACTTTCCCGATGTTGTGATATGAGAACAATTTGTTATTGGCTATAATACATAACGTCTTTAACAACCAAAAAGAATGTCAGTTCTTTCACTATGTGTTAGATAATTCAGATCATTTAAATTATTCATAACATCTCGAAAGTGTGAATTTGTGGGGTGCATTTTCGCAAAAGATCATCGTGACACACATTGTCGCTTACGCAATAGGTCCTATTCTCAAAACGTCATTATAAAATGTTTTTATTTGATTTAAGGGCCTATACGCACATATCAGTGCCGTAAAAATTAGTGTCTCTGTAAAATGGTATTAGTATAAATATTGTTTTTCATTGTACATTTTGTACGAAGCTATCCGTATTTGTCAATATCGGTATCGTCATAGTATAAGACAAGTAGTGTAACTCGTCTGAAACGCCCAGGGCTCCGTCACTTGCTCGAGGTTACGCGATAAGTGCCTACCGCTGAGTATGTCACCGACAGTGCAAAAGCTCAGACAAGTCTTTCATTTGATTCGGTTCCGCACGACTGCACACGGAGGGCAACGTTATTTTCACCTTTCCGAGCGCGTGCTTAGGTTTCTTTTTCCTTGTAGTGAGCGCCTGGTTTCATTAGTGAGATTTAGTAGGCTATTATAGCCTAGGTATTTTCGATTTTGTATGAGTGTTGTAAGAATAGGTTCACTAACGGCACGGATGTCGCATGCGTCTGCGATATTACAAGTGTCTCCACTAACAAGCAATCGCTACGCCACTGATTGTCACTGATATCTGCGAATTAGGCCCATTAATGAGGCCTTTTTAGGTCCGCGTGTTCGTGATATTTGTAAGAATTGGACCTTATGCGAAAACGGAATATGCCTTTCCTTTATCAGCAGTGGTCGGAAATAGGGTGCCCCAAATGTATAGATAAATGTTTACATATAGATACAAAGAATGACATGGAATAGTTAGTTTTAACTTGTTGTTGCTGGTTTCACCAAATATTAATTTGTCACCATTGTCACGGTTGAGTCAACCGTGATCACACGTTGTTATGTTTGAAAAAACAAATATACGCGATTTAATCCGGAAAAATAGTTTCGTTTCCTATGTGTAACAAACGCGAAATAAATAAAAAAAAAATAAATAAATTATAATTTATTTATTTCAGACAACATTTAAGGTCCATTTTAATGTTAGTAGAGCTTATCCTAGATTAATACTTAATAACTAACAATGAAATTGGCCTCTGTGCGTGTTTTCACATCATCATACTATAATGACTTTAAAATCCAACTTTAGCTTCTTAGGTAAGTAGTTTTATGTGACGATGCCGTAAAACTATTTTCGGAAATCAGGAATTAATTACTATTTGGTGGTTTTATTCATTCTTCGTCGTTCTTTATGTCTGTGTGCAGACTTTTATCTACTCGTTTGGAACAATCTATTCCGACCAGTGTTTATCACACATAAAAAAACATATGCAGGGTGCGATACGTCAAAAGAAATACGAATTTTTACAGTATTTTATTGTTTGTACTGAATGAACAAGTCTGTATGACTTTTTTTACAAATTAACGCAGCATTATTAAGATCTTGAGAATAGCTATTAAGTAGGTTTGCCAATTCAATTGACTCGATTATAGTTTAAAATGTGCTAGCTGCTGTAGAATATAATTAATAGAACAACATGAG
>NW_020654229.1:2373978-2377467 GCF_003589595.1 Hyposmocoma kahamanoa | reverse complement strand
AACATGGACTCGAAAAGTTCATAACAAAAAGTCGATAACAAATCTATCGTAGTGGACCAACACTAAAACACAATTTCCCGTTGATCGTTGAACACGCGATAGAACAGTGCCCTATCTTGAGTTTACATCCACTACTATTGTTGGTAGCAACCGTATACTTACTATTTTTAATCATGTAGTATGGCAAATTGTGTTACAAAATTAAGCGGCCACAAGCACGCGTTAATAGATATTTAAGCATATTTAGCGCCTAAATAGTTATTTAGGACCCTTTTCAAACCCCTTTTGAAGGATTCCACGCTGTATTCCCCGGGAATCCTGCGGGAAAACCCCTACAGGGAGTTCATTCCACGTGGGAGGACGCCCCTCTGAAAAGTAAGTCCAGAGTGTAAGGATGGACTCCCTGCCGGTATATTACGAACGGTGCGATGATAGAATGTTGTTGTTGGCATCATATCAAACAGTTTTTCAGAACATTGGCCATAGAACAGATATAGGGTGGCAAAGTCTCACCTCGAAGACAGTGGTTCAATATCATCTGTAAGCACAGGATCTTCAACAATTCTATAGCACGTCTTTGAACCGCGTCAAAGAGCCTAAGCTGGCATCCGGGAGCTACTGAGGTAAAATCAAAATACCATTTCATCATGTCAAGGAAAAAACTGATTTATATTTCATATTAAATGACAGCCGTGGATTGATAGGTTTTATATTCAAATAGGTACTTTTGTGTTTTGCAATTGAATAATAGCATTTTCATTAAAAAAACAGAAATGAAAACCTATCCGCTTTCGCTGTGTTCGTTGCGCGGCCTTCTCAACGACAAAGTTGAAGTCAGAAGTGAAGTTCGGTGAACCTCGAGGAAACCGAGTCCAACCTATCCCCTATCATCTATAGAACCCTGTTTGAGCTCTCTCGTTTTTCGTATCAGTGCGTAAAAATTTTCGCAGTAGCGAGGAAGCCCAAACAGAGCACTGAACTGTATAAAATGCGTAGGAAGTTCTGAGTAAAGATCTACGTCGTATTTTCTCTCAGCGCAATGATTTGTTAAGTTTTTTACATATTTTATTTACCAGCTTCTAAATTTAAAAAGCTATTATTGAAGCCCTGACCTAATTTCTTTTTGTATAGTTTTTACTTAGATATTTGAGTGAAGAAATATACTTCTCACAGATGGCGCTAGGGCTAAAAAGTCGTTAAAACAAAAAAAAACTAAGGTCTGCATAAGCACATAGAAAATTATTTTTTGTGAAATTACTCCTCTAGTTTGTTATAATTATTAATACAAAGATCGAACATTCAGAAAAAAATCCTTCGACCCGGCCTGATTCGAACCGACGCCTTCTAGCAAACCGTGCTAGACGCTATGCCAACTAAGCCACGGAACGAACCAGCGGACCTCATAAATTTATCTACGTGCGTGTTGTTGGATCTTTGTATTTGGTTTTTCAACGACTTTTTATTTGTTTTAGTTTTGCCTTATCCATCGCACACGACAATTTTAATTTTAATAGTAATTTATGTGGATACTGGTTGTTGATTGTACATACTGTGTACAGTCAAGAGCACACCAAGCTTGACACTTTGTGCTTTGGACCGTTGTTATCGTAAGCGGCATAGAGTTGGATTTAAGTGTTACGTCAGTTACGTGTCAAGCTTGACGTGCTCTTGACCCTGTACAATGTTTGTTTGTTATTCGTGAAAAATAAAATAAAAGTCTACGCGCTTTCTAAACGTTTTCTAAACGATTTTGTTCGCTTCAAACTAAAAAGCGTTTAAGTGAAAAAGCGTTTAAAAAAGCACGCTTTTTTTAAAAAAGCTTAACGTTTAAACGTTTAAAAAAATAAGCAGTTTTTCCTATCTCTACTCAGGAGCGCTCAGTTGCGATCTCGAGCTCGTCCAGATCACTTGTGCTAATTGTGTTCGCGTCATATTATACCTATGTATACAATATCGTTACAAAAATTCGCTTCCATTGCCTTCCGCCGCAATATAAATTGAGCCAAATTCAGCTACACAACGGACAAATCAACCACTTTGAGGTCAAATGCGCACTTGCTTTTTTTTCATTAAAAGAAGTATAAAAAAGCATCAAGCAGGCACTGTTTTCGGAGCACCATTTTTAATGTTACGGAGAATTGTAAACGCAAGCTAAAACTATTTATTGAAAATGTTAGGCTGCTAACGGATTGACTTCACGTTTGCATGCGTGAAGTCGTAATCTACTTCACGCAGCTGAGACATCGACTGCATGAAGTCGGTTTCGACTGCCTGCAGTTAATCCTTGAGGTCGTTATCCACTTCATGTAGTCAAGGTCTCGGATAACCCGAGCGGAGATCGATTATATGCAATAATTAATGCGTTAAGTTGATTACGAGTTTACGCATTAACTACGAACATGGAGTCAGTTTATTAGCAGCTTTACTTTTGCCGTAACATTAAAAATAGACCACGTATCCTGTTATTTTGGGAACTGACGTGTAACTCTTGCGGTATACATGCTTTATAGACGGTACATTCCATTGTTAGGTATGAATACCGTTGAGTAATTTTCCGATAAATTTCATATGTAAGTAGTGGAAATTTTTCCGGAAAAATTCCTGAACAATTTGAAAAATATAATTAAATTTTTTTTTAATAATAATTTTGGCTTGGATACAAGTCCTTTGAGCTATGTCTTCGTTTAATTATGTTTCTGTAAATATGGCCGCCACAAAGAGGATAGGCAATTTGAAGCGGCGTGATTGGATTGACTCGGGATTCCTTAGAACGGGCCGATACGGGTATTTTAGTTCGAGATTCGTATAATTTCGCGTTTTAATTTTCGATTAAGGCATAATAAGTGCTATTGCTATATATATCCTATTCCACTTTAAACTAGATTTCACAAAATAATTGAAAGTCAAAATAAAAACGACACTTTTCCCTCCAAAAGGCACAGAGCGAATGTCGAACATCATATTATGTTACTACGTTCAGAAATATCTTTTGTAGTTTTATTTAGCATTAATTATAAAATAAACTTGTATAACTAAAAGCTACCTCAAGAAAAATTAGATTTAAAATTATTTCACAACACATAAAAAACCTTTCTAATGGCTCCATCGTTTTCGGTCAGTAACTTCAACTTTTGACAGCTGTCAACATCATGTGTGGCAAATTATTGGACGACATTTGGACGCGGCAAAGAACGAAAACAAATCCGATTTGGCGCAAATAAAAACGTTAACAGTGACTATTCTGTAGACTTAGAACAATAACGCATAGAAACCTAGTCCGCACACGCTAAGTGAGGCAAATTGAAGCGCTCCCAAAGGTCAAGGTCAACTTGCACCGCGAACAGCTCAAGAATATTAGCTAAAAATGACGAAATGTACGGTAAATGAGTGTAAAAATACGTCAAACATAAAATAGATACTAACATCACGTTCCGGAAGTAAGGCGTTTCAACTTGTATTTTTATATAAATATTCACTAAAACCGAAAAT
>NW_020654229.1:2351902-2373968 GCF_003589595.1 Hyposmocoma kahamanoa | reverse complement strand
GGAATAACTCTAAAACTAAAGGGATTAAAAAAAATCCGTAGTGACAGTTCTCGATCATGTATAAATATAATTAATTATCTAATTTTTGTCCTATTAACCTGTAGCATTTCGAGGATGAATCAAAAAAATGTGAAAATTAGAGGTCATTTCGTGATTTTTATCTATAGAGGAAACTTTATTGTTCTATGTTTCTGATTAGTGTCTATGCTTGAATATATCGTGTAGTTACTCATACAATATTTTATTTTTAACTTTAAAGTGGATATACCCCTCTAAAATCAAATCGAAGATTAGGAGTTTTTCCTCTGCTCCCTCTTAAAGTTATAGTATTTCATCGACATTTGACGTCACACGCCAAGCGTCGCCGACAGCAGCTGCGGAATTCTGCATTCACGAGCATGGCGCGAGAATTCCGCGAACATGTATGACGTGATTTTCGGCTCGTATCTAGTATGTACGTTTCACAATTGCCCTTAGAGTGCATTAAGCTATTTACAATATCGTTACAAAAATTCTAATAAGTAAATGAAGCCTTAAGTTAATATAAAAAAATACGTGTTTTCAATTATTATTCGCGGTGGTGGGCGTTCAAAGTTTGGGAACCTATGCTCTACGGGGTTGTAAATAAAACACATGTTCAACAACGATCATTTTATTCACCAACGCACTCTTGGCCTGTATTCTTCGCTGACCGAAACCCGCTTAATGCTCTCGTAACCTAAGATGATGCTAAATGAGAAGCAGGCCGATTGCACGAGCCGTGCCGAAAGGCCTTTCGCGTACAGGCCGAACAGGCCTTCTTCGGCCCAGAGATCTTTGAACACTTTTCGCATTGTTGATATTCCTTCCACCTGGAATACAATTGTAAAGTTTAGTTGTGGACGAACTTGCGCCTGGTGGTAAGCGACACGCCTGTGCATAACAGTTGCAGTGCCACTTAGAGCTTTAAATCGCAAAGATGGGCGGCTAGTCCCATGTGCGGTAACCTATCACAAGTTTTATGTCCGAAATAACTTTTTTTCGAATTTTCATTACATCGAAAACCGAATTATAACGAAACAGTTGTTCTTTCACGATATGTTGGATGTTTATCGCAAAAACACGATTAGATTCGGTTAAGTTAGGTTTAAAAGAAAAAAAAAACATTTTCCTCTCAAAATTACTTTCGAGGTTATGATTTCGACCAAACGTTATTTCTGGAGAATGTCATTTCGGATTACTTATAGTTAACCCCCATGTGCCTGTAATTTCACCGGCACCGTCTATAATAATACGTATTAAGGCTGAAAACTGTGTTCTTGTGTTGTGCTATTCCATAACTTATGGTTTCCTACGTGCCGGGGCATTCCAACTGTATCAAGCCATACTTTTTTGTTCATACTCCGTTCAACCATTTATTTACTTTTGATAGCTCAATCAAAATCAATTAATGATGTCCTAATGCGTTTCCGATTCGATTTTTTACAACAATCGATTTTATTTACGATGAATATTTAATCATGAATGAGAGCGGGTTCCAAAAAGAAGATATTATCTGATTAGGATCGCGATGTTGCGTTTGACAATTTGTGTACTCATGTATTAATAATTAACGTTAAGGTGATGATTCCCGTTCATATGGATAAGAATATGACAATTCATTAGAATAAACAATAAGAAATTATTATTAGTAACATAAATATACTTTATTTCTTTTTATTGTAATTTATTAGAAAGGTACTAAAATTTATCAATTTGCATAATCTTCGTTACATAATCTGTTGGCTAGATAAATATCGGAGCTACAGAGCACGTCGCTTCACTAAAATTAAAACATAAAAGAGTTCAAAAAGTATCCCATTTTTTGTGTTGTATGCATTGACTTACAATTATATGGACGTCGGGTCCGCGCTAAAAAGTGTCCGCACTTGTAAGGCGCTAAAATCGTATACAGAGCGCGACACTCCGCTTTAGTCGTCATTTGTTCTACGGACAGCGCGATACTGCGATGACATAACAATTTAAATTTCGAATAGGTTGACTTGGGACATTTTTTCGTGGTTTTTGTATTAGACCCGTCGTCCATTTATTTGTAAGTCAATGGTTGTATGTCAATAATTACAGAACTTCGGAGGCATGCATATGTCAAAAGTTAAATAAATAGTTAGACGGAGTATAAATAATTTCTAACTTAACTATCGGACCACGCAGTTCCCAGAGTGGTTACCACTCTGGGAACAGTAAATTGAAGGAGTACAGACCTGCAATCGCGCCCGCACGATGTCGAGCGGGTTGGTGAGGATGGTGGTGGTGAAGCCACCCAGGGTGCCTGCCACGCACTGGATCAACAGGTGGGAGACCCACTGCGGGCTTATTTTCAGCAGTTCATCTGAAAAATAAACATTACTTATGACAAAAATCTTATGTAACAATAATCGGAACTGAGGGAGTTTTATTTAGCTAAATTAAAGAATAACGTGGACATTCCCTTTTAGAAAACGCGGGTCTCATCGGAAGTGATTATCTTTGAATATGCGTATTATCAATTGAAATTTGAGTTTTTCATTGGCGTTACTATTTCTTATTAAATATTTCTTACAAATTACTGTCTCAAAAATAATATTGTAGATGTGTTGCAATAGGTCTGTACGTATTTAACCCTTTGACCGTCACAGACGTATTAAAGCGTCAACGTTCATTCCACCTTTTTGTCGCCTTTTCTCCGGTTCCTGGCCACTCGTTTTTAAATTTTTAATCGTTCTTTGATAATTCCTTCGCCTCGCCATTCTGATTTTGTTTTGTTCCATTGTCACTCGTTTTCTCGTTAATTTTTTTGAACCGTTCACCAGTTACCAATAATCTCTTGTGCGATAAACATTTTAAAACGGGAATAATATTTATTACCGCTATTTCTTTACCCTCTTGAATTTTGAACTTTAAACTTACTAAGTGGTTACTACAAGATGTATGGAGGTTGCGGAGGCTGCGGAGGCTACTACTCTCCTGGCTACATTACAATCCTACAGAACATTCAAAGCGGTACCGGCAGCGGTACATGCGTTTCAAGCAAAACCCCTTAATTTTCAATTGAAATTTATAAATAAATACTAAGATAGGTATTCCATGTATTATTTGTATATTCTAGTTAAGTATGGATTCATAGTTGCATTTTATATTCAGTTATGTTCTTCTTTAAATTAGGAGAATTGAAGTGATATAGGTGGAAATTCATAACATGTCACATCACTAGGCTTGGCGTCTAGGGAACGAAACTAGTTTTTTGTCAATGGCGGTGAAAACGTTAAATACTTTAGCCATTTTAAAAAAGAAACATGGGATAACCTATATATTTGAATGTCTCGAAATTAAAGAGTAAAAATAGAAATTTGTATATGCATTGATGACGAAATGGGTATGTCCATACTAGGAAAACGTTCATACTTTAGGTAGATTAACTCCTTCAATGTCGATTAAGTGATAGATAGAAAGGCTTTGACAAAAAATATTTATTTGATAAAATATTCATTTTGTAAGAAAAAAACTTTTTATTAAATTTGACCGACTTCTGCTGTCCCGATTTTTTTCTTGCCATACTATGAAATCATACTTATGAATCTATTGGCATTAAAAAAAAATCTAATCAATTTTATTCATATTGTATGAAAAATACTTTATGAAATTTGACCAACTTCGGCTGTTCCGATATTTTTCGTCCCACATTATATTCAAGAAACGATTGGCACTAAAAAAATTTTTGATCAATTTTCATGGACAACTAACGCTTGACCAAAACATTGACTATGCCAAAATTGTTTTCACAAAAAAAGACAACGGTTCCTAAGACAGTTTCCTTTTATCTTCTATGGTTTCGGATTTCCCCATACTGTCCCATTTAAAAAACACTCTGTATAGCTGGTCAAAGTGTTAAAAGGACATTACGTAGAAAAATAAACCACAATAAAAAAAAATTTTCTTCTCAAAAACACGGACTTATCAAACGCCCTCGTAAATAATAATAAAAACTTATTGATAGAACCAACCTTGGTAAGCGGTATACAACGCCCACCACAACGCAGAATTAGGAACATACGCAGCTAGAGATGCGGCATATCCCTTATAATAACCTAGTGGTCCATGAAGCTGGTAAACTTTGACAGCAACTTCCTTTGCTAACGCCGCCTTTGACATACGCTTATTTAAATCTAACCCCAAGGGATTTATTCTCTGAGGACAAAAAAATATCTTATAACAATAGTTATTTTGTTTTAGAAATAAAATATCCGAGTATATAGCCAGGGGGCATACCACCACCTCTTAAAACAATATTACTTTAACCTTACATTGACTTTTCGTACCATGACGCGCTTAAAGTAAGGTTATTATAATGTTAAAACTATGATGTTTTATTGGCAGCTTTTTGACTATCTAAAAATAGGAAGGAAATAACGCTACATGAACTATATAATGCCATCTCTTTCTTTTTTGATGTTCCGAATCGTCCTATCGTAGCACAATGTTAAAGTACTTAACATTATTTACATTCAGAGAATTTTAACTGCCAAAAAAGAAAAGTATGTAATGAAATCTATTAAAATTTCGTTGTTTTCAATTATTTTTCCGCATTTTCATGAAGAAAAATAAATAAAACTGCTGAGTTTTGATTGTCACGTTGTGAATTCGGAATTATAGTCTAGTGTCAACAGTTAATGTCGCCAAGGAGCATATAGATGTCGCTGTCATAATTTTACGAAGTAAACATCGCGTATTTTTATTTACTGAGAAATTATTTCCTATGTGCTGTTAAATAAAATAATAAACAAACTATTGAAGATATATGTGTAAATAAATAAGTTCAACTTAACTTTTAATCATTACAAATCAATATTAAGACAATAAAAGTGAAAATAATATTGTTTCCGCTGCGCCCAAGCAACTATTTTAAGATTGCAAAATTTGACATAAGAACAATATTACTTTAATGTCAAAGTCGCGTCATGGTACGAACAGAAGTATTGATATTATCCCAGAATTGTTAGAGATATTATCTTTATTACACTAAATACAGCCTATTTTTGGATTATACGGAGACGTACACACAGATATTTTAGCTTTCTAATTTGTGATTTCAGCGCAAACGAGAGTTAATAATATTTAAAAGTGATATAAGGTCCATTTGTCCGATGAGTTGCCAGGGATGGATTATTTCGTCTTTATTTCTGGTTATATACTCGATGAAATAAAGTAAACAAAGAAGCAGCAATCGTAAACTTTTTCTTCAGGCATCAAAATACCGTAAAGAAAAACATGAGCTTGATGTTAAATGACTTTTAGAAATAATACGATTACAAGTTATTACTTGATTAAAAAAAATCGTTTGTTACCTCTGTTTCTGTAAGTTTTTAATAATGTACGTTTTTGAAACAGACAAAGTATTTAAAGATAGAACGTTTGCATTTAATCTTTAGTGAATACTGCTAATACAAGCCGTGAAGCCGTGGTAGCCTAATGGTTTGACCTACTGCCTCTCAAGCAGAGGGTCATGGGTTCGAATCCGGGCTCGCACCTCTGAGTTTCTCGGAATTTATATGCGAATTTTTTAATTTGAAATTTACCAGCTTTTCGGTGAAGGAAAACATCGTAATGAAACCTGCACGTTGAAGAAGGTTCACAACCCTCGGAAAACGTGTGAAGTCTCCAACCCGCATTGGGTCATCGTGGCGGATTATGGTCTAAACACTCGTCGGAAAGGAGACCGGTGCCCAACAGCGGGACTTATAAAAGGGTTGATGATGACTACTAACAAAAAAACCTAATAATTACATAAAAGTAATGAACATATTTGAGGATTGTGTTTCACGGTATTCTTTAAATTACAAAATGGAAGAATGATATATGGCAGTGTATTTAGACGAAAAATTGTGTAATTGTAAATATTTCTTTTATAATACAAAGTGACGGGACGAACAAGTCGTGCGCCTGGCGGTAAGAGACACGCCTATCCACAACAGTTGCAGTGTAACTCAGAGCTTTAAATCGCAAAGAGCTTAGGGGCACTCCCACTGCGCCGTAATCCTGAGACATAAGTCGACAAGTCTCATGTGCCTGTAATTTCACCAGCACCCTTCAAAACTGGAAGACAGTACAAAGGCCTGACAACAAGCACATAGAAAAAAAGTTCGTGAGGTCCGCTGGTTCGTTCCGTGGCTTAGTTGGTATAGAGTCTGGCACGGTATGCTAGAAGACGTCGGTTCGAATCGAGTGTTCGACCTTTGTATTAATAATTATAACAAACTAGTGGAGTAATTTCACATAAAACAATTGAATATAAATTCAATGCCAATTTAAAATTCAGAGTATATGTATTTGCCTAATTTTCAAGTAATACACATAGGGTCGTATTCTAGAACTCTAATCAATGCTCAAGTCAGGATTTGAGTATGGTTTAAAGCACTCGAAATCACACTCAAGTCCCTGCCATTAGGGTCGTATTTCCAGTGCTTGTGTTTCAATTGCAATCCTGACTTGAGCATTGAGTAGAGTTCTAGAATATGACCCATAGAGTCCACTACACCCACTCAGAAATACCCACTCAGAAATACGGAATTTATTAAAAATGAAAGGTAAAACATTAAAGCAAAATATGTTGTTGCATTGTAGTAGCCGTAGAGCTCCTTGTGAACGAGTTCGTCCAGGAAAGTACTGCCACCTTACCTATTTCTGCCGCCAAGCAGTAATGTCAGCATTACTGCGTTCCGTTTTTGAAGAGTAAGGGTGCTGGTGAAATTACAGGCACATGGGACTTGTCAACTTAGTCTCAGTCATTTAAGGCTCAGAGTGGCACTGCAACTGTTAAGGACAGGCGTGTACCATCAGGCGAATGCCTTGTTCGTCCCGTCACTTGATATTATAAAAAAACAAAAAAAATCACCCTTTAATTTCGCCAAGGCCGAGCTACAACTATTTGCGACTACTTACTGTGTTGTTCGAGCTACCGGCGGAAGCTCGCCCTTTGACAAGCCCTAGCACCATGAGATGCTGACTGAGAACATCGAACGGCACTATTATGCTTTGGCCAACTATAGACGCACAACCTCCTCCTATAAAAGACTGAAAATAAAAATAATAATCTATTAACCAGTTGGAGGTGTCCACGAAGTATAAAATCACGAAGAAGAAACAGTGGTGTCATCATCAGTTACGTATTTCAATTCATATTTAATTATAATAGATCAATTGCTATGCTATGTGTTCTAATAATTGAAAGTATTCAATATAATCAGTACAGAGTACTAAAAAAAGCGACCTCAAAAGTACGTGGAATTACGTCTATTTGCTAAGTTTTATAGAAATATCCCCTAGTTCGCCACTATACAGGACTTGACACCGGAGATAATAATAATCGATTCTCACTACTCAAAGTAAATTGAGAGATAAACGCCTTGAATTGGAGAAATAGCAAAATCAACCATTAAAATAATTGCTCCTAAATTAAAGTTAGGCGCCATTTATAAAAATGAATCTTCATGCGTGAACAGCCACCCTTAAAGGTGGATACTTTTCTTCAAAATGAAATGGGACCACTATGGAAGTACCCTTACCAACAAAAAAAGAATCATGAAAATCGGTTCACAAATACCGGAGTTATCGCGTAACATACATACAAAAAAACAGAACATACAGTCGAATTGAAAACCTCCTCCTTTTTTGAAGTCGGTTAAAAAGTACAGAAAAGTTTGTAAAGCGAAGGACAGACCGCGTTCATAGGGGGCGCCACCAGCGTGCGAAAAGTCAGACGGAACGAAACGTCAATGATGGTAACGAATTTCCAAGCGGGAAGGTGAGGTAGGTAGATTAAAGAGAACTCGGTCTATCTGGAGCGGAGGATTGTAAAGGAGGTGAGTGTTCAGTGAATAGAGTTATTGAAAAGTGAGTATGTTTACTTCCTTCCTACGTAAAGTATCGTATGTCGAAATTGCCAAGTTTATAGGGGAGCGTTTTAATGTTCTGTTTTTAACACACAACTGTTTTAACTGTTTTTAACATGTTTTTAAAACACACACAAATACATGATTAACTCAAATTATAAAATAAAAAAATATTTATGAGTTATTTTTAACCGACTTCAAAAGGAGGCTCTTAATTCGACTGTTTTTTTTTTGTATGTACATTAGACGATACCTCTTTGTGAACCGATTTTGATGATTTTTTTTTATTGGAAAGAGGGTACCTCCATAGCGGTCCCGTGTAGTGGCGAACTAGGGGATGAATCCGGGTTTGCGCACTTTCCGGTAACCGATTTCAATAAAATTTGGTAATTAAATATGTAATTCCACGTACTTTTGAGGTTAAAATTACGCCCGTATAAAATTGTCTATACGACTATAAAAATCATTTTAGACTATACCTTCATATTAGGAGTAATATCGTATCTGCCAAGTTCATGCCGAACGCCTTCATATGTGGTAATGTAGAAAACGCCTGATATTATCTGAAACTGTAAGAAAGATAATATTACTGCCCAAATCAACTAATATATCTCACTCCTATGGCCGTATTCTAGAACTCTACTCAATGCTCAAGTCAGGATTTGAGTATGGTTTAAAGCACTCGAAGTCATACTCAAGTCCCTGCCATTAGGGTCGTATTTCCAGTACTTGTGTTTCCAGTGCAATCCTGACTTGAGCATTGAGTAGAGCTCTAGAATACGACCCTTAGATATCTAAGGAGGGACTTAAGAGCGCCTTCAAATTAAGCTCTTGCATAACAATGTCTCGAGTAATAGCCCGATATCCAGAATGTGTAGATATGACAATGATATCTCGACTCCTCCTACGTAAAGTCTCGTATGTCGAAATTACCAAGTTTACAGGGGAGCGTTTTAAAGTTGTGAATTCACTAAATTGAGTACAACACGTGACTTTAGCAAAGAAATGCTTAATTAAATTGTAAAATGATAAAATACATTTTGGTTGTTTATCTTGCCGATATCTACGATTTTATAATGCTCTGTGTGAGTTTTGCCGAATAAAACTGAGAAATAAACTCACGTGTTATGCTCACTTCAGTGAATTAAAAACTTTATAACTTTATAAGTGAGCAGATTTGAAAAAAGAAAATACTGTCTGGTCGGTATCGTGATGTTGCCTTTGACAATTTGTGTACTCAAGAATTAATAATTTAGTTAATAAGGAGTCAAGTGATGATTCCCGTTCATACGGAGAAGAATCCGACGGATTAAACGATAAAAAATTATTACAATTATTTATGCTCTATTTCTTTTATTATAATTTATAGACAGGTATCTAAATTTATCAACTTGAATAATCTTCCGGCTCGATAAATACTTCCTGTATTGCATTTTTTTGTCTATGTTTGTATGTCAATAATTACGGAACTTCGGAGGCATGCGTATGTCAAAAGTTACATAAATGGTTGGACGGAGTATAATTATACTATGTTACTTGTTGAAATTGAATGAAAGACTAAATAATTACCACAGACATATTATGTCTGTGATAATTATAGTATACTTACACTCGAGAGCCAAAAGCCTCTGTAGAGGCCCGAAAAACCCTCATGTCGGTATATTTTTGAGATAGCGTCCGTAACACCCTTGTAGGCCTCTTTCTTACGCTGCACTTGAATTTGAGTCTTAACTAACGTTAGAGGATATAATGCGCATCGTACTAAAAAAAAACACAGAAGTTTTTATATACAGGGTTATTTTTAAAATGCTAACAACCTTTTAGGCTATTGATAATCTCCTTCGTCCAGTGTAATCCCCTGCAAAGATCCCTGTCAGGGGATTCAAATCCACCAGTCAGTAATTTGAAACCAATAACATAACCTCAGGCGACTGCTGGAGCTGCCTCGACACTGTAGCGCCTCAGGGATGTTCGCGGAGGCTACGATTGATAGTTTTCAGGCAGTCGTTCGCAAGAGAGTGGCATCCCTGTTGGCCAGAGTGAGAGGCAGCACCAACAGTCTTCTTAAGGTGGTAGCAGAGAGGATGGACACCCCAATCCTTAAGTATTGGATGTCCATCCTTGTTTATGAAAATGAACACTGCATTCTACTAACATAGTTGGAAGTACCTAGTAAGACTACATGGACAAGTCTGAAATAAATTCTTTCATTTAATTTCATTTCATTACAATTGCCAGTAATTAATTATTTATAAAATTGTGTCATCCCTAACGAGTTTTTGGTTTGAAGGGAGAGATTGTAAACATTCGAATTCGAGTAATAATTCAAGTTAAAAAATATATTGTTCAAAATACTGACTGATCTGTTTTGTACCGCACCATTTATTTAAAATCTTATTATAACGTACTGATTATATTGTTTTTACTTTTTCTTTTAAACTGTAAAGAAAATTGAGTAATTGAAAAAATAATTTTCATATATTCTTGAAGCTATATAGTTTGCCGTGTAAGCCAATAAGTATGATGTAGTTGTTATTGTTGTGTATGGATCATGTTGGCTTTCCTATACAATAAATAAATAAAGTTCAGAATAGGAAATTGACGCTGGAAGAGATATGTAGTAGATTAATATAAAATTAAATTTTACAATGTTTTCCTGTTTCATCTACATTACCTATCTAGCAATAATTAATAGGTGTGTTCCAAACTTTATAATAAAGAGAAAAAAGCAAGCCTTTTTCGTAACTGGTTATGGAAAGAACAAATCTGCATTCGCGTAACTGGAGGTTTGAATATCATCGCCTTACTCTCTCATACTCGTATCATAAAGCACAAAGTTACTAAAATACTAAAACTGGATTGTATATACAAATTTTGCACTTAGATTTTACATCACATTTCCTTCGTATTCACAGACTGGCTTTTACCTATTCTTAAAGTAATGTATCCAAATTAACACCCTTGATAAGATACGAGTTTGAGAAAGGCATCGATATGGATATTCAAAACTCCAGTTACTATTTCTTCTATATATTATATTATATATAATACATTCCTTTTTAATAACTGGTTACGAAACAGCGAGGGAAAATCTTTCGCAACTTGTTATGAAAAACAGTTACATAGATGAATTAAAAGGTAATAATCGACTAAGTATATAATCTACCTGCTAACCTATTTAAATTCCAATTATGCGAGCAAGCCATGGGCAGTGATAGCATAAATAATGAGTATTGACAAAAAATGTTCTCTATACCTGCCATCATTGGTTGCCTAGCAACATTCTAACATAAGGCGCACTATAAGTTTCCGGAACTGGCCACTTACATAAACAATATTTAAAAAGTTATATTATTAGAATACAGTTTGTTTCATCTGACTGTCACTTGTTTTTACATTGTGGTGTCATTTTAGAAATTGGTTGTCTACATCACTATGGATTTAACGCGTGAAAATTTTCGTAGTATGATTTTCAGTGTAATTTAACAGCTCAGCGGAGCTTCACTCGGCTTCAAACTGCGCGAAGCACTTTAGCGATGAAGCACCACGCAAGACGATTATTTATAGCTGTTTTACAGAATTCAAACGCGGTCGTGTGAATATCAGTGACGAATTTCGTGATGGTCGCCTGTCCACTGCTGTGAACAACAAAAACATCGATGCTGTGCGCCGTATGATCAAAACAGACAGGCATGTGACATACAATGAGATTCGGGCATCTTTAGGCATAGGCATGAGTCTAATACAATTAATACTACACAAACATTTGGGTGTGAAAAAGCTGTGCTCTCGGTGGATCCGACACAATTTTACTGAGGCTCAAAAAACGGATCGCGTCACTTGATGCAATGCCGTGGTTACCAGATTCAACGAAGGGGCGTCAAATCTCGAAACGCTAACCGTTACTATGTCCCACACCAAGGACATAGTAACGGTTGGCGAAACATGGATTTATGTTACGATCCCAAAACAAAGCAGCAAATCGAGCGTATGGGTCTTTCGAGATGAGCCGAAACCAACCAAAGTGGCGCGCGTGTAAAGTGCCTCTAAGTGCTTCTTTTTTTAATAAAACTGGAAACGTGGCTACTGTTGCTTTGAAGAATCGTTGTACCGCGAATAGTGATTGATACACGACCATTTGTTTGCCGGAAGTTATTGACAAACTCCGTAAAAATAAATGTAAACGCCGTATCATCTAGCACCACGTTATTGCCAGTTCTCACACGGCCAAACAGACAAATGAATTTTTGTGGGTGAACAACGTTGACCTTATGACCCATCCTGCGTACAGTCCTGACCTAGCACCTTGTGACTTTTATTTATTTCCAAAAATTAAGAACCGGTTACGCGGTCAACGATTTTCATCACGTATGAAAAATATGTTTCAGAGATTGTCACGGAGGAGTGGCATAAATGTTTTCAAAATTGGTTCATTCGTGTGAAAAAGTGCATTAACGCTACCGGAGAATATTTTGAGAAACAATGAATTCATTTCTGATCATTTATAGTATTTTTTTCATATTCATTCCGGAAACTTATAGTGCGCCTCACGTATATCGAATTTAGGTAAACGATTCTTTTATGGGGAACTGTATACGTTTTTACAATAAGATTCCGAAGCATATATTAAGATTACCATTTCCTAAGTTTAAAACTTACATTACAAGTATTTTAAACGAAAAGTCATATTACAAAAAAAACGTAGACTACGTGTTAGATAAAGATGTGTGGAAAAAAAACAAGGCTAGATTCCACACAAATATGATTCAATATGGATTCTATAGCATTTAAATTTATTTGAAAAGAGCAATCCCTAGAGTTTCGTGCTCGTTCCTCTCGGGCAGGTCAGCGAACGAGCAGTAGCTTAAAAAATGACGTTTTCATGGAATAAATTATTTTTAATTTTGACTTTAGTTCATTTAGTAACAATTGGAAATTCATATTCACAGTATTCATTATTTCATTTCAGTTATTTTATTTTATATAATATGAAATAACAAATCAATTTAAAAAAAAATTCATGTTTTTTTACATCTAGTAGGACTCACCTGTGAAACTGCTTAAAGTGTACAAGGGAAAGAATTTCGTCTTATCCATCATGCTCCACTCTATAGTTGTAATTAACTGCGGCGGAGGAGACTCCACCATGGTGGCCATCTTGTTATCTTCTTTGTCCCTCCCTTCTCGGCTATTTTCTATCACATCTACCCGAGAATTCCATAAGCTAAGTAACATCTATATATCTATGTTTACTATATATTATAAACACTAAAAAATATTATTATTTTTTCAATTGAAAAAAATATTTACACTACTTTTAACGCTTCCTTATTCTTTGGTAAATCAAATTTATGGTAACATTGATTTGTCTAAATTAGAACAATGTACATATCACATTGACAAAAAAAAACTTTTTTAAAAATAAACTTTATGGGCTTCGTATTAGATACGAAGTTGGAATAATTGATTTCTTTAATCTCTAACAGAAAAATAAATATATATTTGTAACAACACAGACTAGTTAGTTGTCTATTTTTCTATTATTTAATATGTATTTTTTTTAACTTTATGATATTTTAAAATGATCGAAGTGCTGTATTTTAACAATACACGTGCTGATGTGTGCTGTTGTGTTCTTCATAGTTCAAACGTTATACAATCTTCACATTTAAACTGCAACAATGAGAAAATACGTTTTAGTTCATATTAGTAGCATGACAGCGCCTTGTGGGTTACCTATCAATAGTTCGAAATGACATTTTCCAGAAATAACGTTTCCTCGAATTTTCATAACCTCGAAAGTAATTTTGAGAGGAAAATGTTTTTTCTTTTAAACCTAACCCAACCGAACCTAATCGTGTCTTTGCGATAAACTTTCAACATATCCTGAAAGAACAACTGTTTCGTCATAATTCTGTTTTCGGTGTAATGAAAATTCGAACAAACGTTATTTCGGAAAAAAAATTCGAGTTTGTGATAGGTTACCCTCCTTGTGTGTGTAACTTCAGGGCGCTGTTGGGGCTATCACGGTTCTGCATCCACCTTGCTTGCCAAAGTGTGAATGGACAGCTTTGATGCTGTGTTGCGGAAAAAGGTGGCATCGTTTTTGACCAGAATACGTAGTAGCACTAACAGCCTCCTGGTGACGATAGCTGTAAGAAGTGAGTGCTCAAAAATGATTAATGCAACACTTAATAAGTTGCATTGGGCTACATACACATACAATTCGAGGCGGATAAATAGTTTTATACTTGTCACACCCTTTCATAAAACTAGAGCTTTTGAGGGAAGTTTCCGCTACCAGGCTAGTAAATGCTGGAATAATCTTCCACCCCCACTCAAACATACATTGTCAAAGAAATTTTTTAAAAGACATCTTAAAGTTATATTGTTGGACACCCAAAAACAGCCCTGATAGTGGAAGGTACTCACTTGCGCTGTACTTTTAAGTTATGCTTCTTTTGCACTAGACACACAATATCACACCTAATACTGTGAAAATTCTCAATAAAGGTTAGCTATCTTTGTAATTTCTTACTGCACTTATTTATTCTAATATATATTATAATCTATGTTAGTAGTAACATAATTCATTTAATCTCATTTATTTACTTGTGTAGAATTTAATTTTGGGACCCGGTCGACGCATGAATGCGTAAGGATACGACGGAAGAACAGCGCCAGTCTCCTGACTGGCATTAAGCTGAGTCGTGGCCTTTTCATGGTTGCATACAACACATTGTATATATAAGCTTATTATTATTTAATTTTAGGTTTTCACATTTTCCTCCTGTATTTTATTTTGCTTGTTTTTTGTAATTGTGTTTCTATTTTTGGTTATTGTGTTGTATGTACCGATGAATAAATGTTTTTCTATTCTATTCTATTCTATTCACTTCAGAAGCATTAGAGCTCCTTGTGAAAGAGTTCGTCCAGGGAAGTACTGCCACATTACCGTGTTTCGGTTTTAAAGGTTAAGGGGTGCTGGTGAAATTACAGGCACATAGGACTTGTCAACTTATGATATTATATGATATTGATTTTATTTTATAATATCAATTTTTTGAAAAATCGTCATTAGAGATCGAAAATCTTCAAGCGAGCGGATAATTATATCTGCTTTCACTACTAAATGAAATGAATATTAGCTACAGTAGACAATAATTAGGATTTTCATGCCGAAAATTTCGACTCTGAACAATTTTTTGGTTTTGAGACTTTTGATATTAAAGTCACATTATTAAAAAATATTCAAAATCTACTAGATACATTGACTTACAAATAAATGGCCGACGGGTCTAATACAAAAACCACGAAAAAAATGTCCCAAATCAACCTACTTAAACGTAGTGACATGTAAAGGAATATGAAAAGCTAAAACGTTGAATTTCGATTGTAATGTCATCGCAGTACTGTCTAATTTTGCTTGCTTCGCTGTCAGTCGAACAAACGAAGACTAAAGCGTGAATGACGCTCTGTATACGATTTTAACGCCCTATAAGTTCGAACACTTTTTAGCGCGGACCCGACGTCCATATAATTGTAAGTCAATGACTAGATACACAGAATTTTTTTTTGGTTACATAGATACGGCAACACTGTAGAGTGGGGCTTAGTATAATGTATGTAGATTGAAGAACGTTTGTAATAAAAATCAGTATCTGTAATTGTAAACGACCATTGCTTCTTAAAGCGTTTAGCGCACTACGTCCGTTTCCGAATCCGAGAAATGGCGGGCCGAAGTGTCACAGGTGGTCGAAGTGTCATTTTATCGCTAGATGTACGAGCGATATTCGTATTTTTTCGGACTTGAATAGGACTTAGTGCACAAGCGACAACCGAAGTGGGTCCGAGTATTCTAGATTTTTATAGTCTGGGTTTCGGAATGAATAAGAATTGGATACAGTGCGAATGAAATAAATTTGTAATTATATAATTTCGAGTTAATAAAGAATTTGAATAAGATATCACGTTTTGTTTCGTTGCCTAGCCTAAGTATGAACCTATTTTTGAAGTACTCTCGAGAGTCTCGTCCTTCCCGGGACTTTCGAGACTGCACTGAATCTCGATTTTTTCCCAAGAGATACTTTACGTTGCTCTGTGCGAGATTAGATAAAATTTTAGATATTTCTAGTTTTATTTAAAAAAGTTAATGATGCCGTTTTACTCATTAGGTAACGTACTTTCGACATCAATTTAAAGCTTTTTGATATCTCTTGTATTTATGAAATAATCGCCTGGGCACACTTAACGATTACACTCTGTATATCGACAGTGAACTGGCAACCGGTACTATCTCAATTTTCTAAAGATTTCACTTGTTAATATCATTTTATACTATTTCATATTCCGCAGCGTTGCAAGAAATTCCATTGTTTTTAATAACACGTGTAATAAAAATATTTAAAAACTACGTATTTTTTTCTTCATCCTGTAAAATTGTCAAAATTTAGATAGTACCGGTTGCCGGTTCACAGTCGATATGTATATGTGTGTTTGATGAATAGTAAATAAAGTCCTATTTAATTTTATTTTTATTTGATAATGCGCCAGCGCATTCATAGAACCTTGTCCAATAGTTTTTGGCAAAACATAAATTAAGATTATTCAATGAGACGGACATAAACATTATAGCTAGAAACGAAAAATTGAACCTTGTGGATATAGTTGTATTTCTAGGTATAACTTTAGATGCTAAACTGCAATGGGGTCCACATATAAATAAGTTATCAAAACGGCTCAACTCTGCAGTGAATGCGGTAAGCAAATACGAAAACTTTCAGACGTCGAAACAGCTAGATTAATGATAATGCCGCCGATATTAACAGAATCTTTGTCCTGCAGAAACGTGCGGTTAGAGCCATTTACAATCTGGGCCCGGAGTGTGGAGTAAGTTTAAAGAGATTAACATTCTTACACTAACATCACAGTACATTTAAGAAAATGTAATTTATGTTAAGAGAAATAGCAATTTCTTTAAGAAAAATAGTGACAGACGTAACATTAATACGAGGAATAAATATACTCCAATTAAATAAAGTCTCAATTTCAGTTAAGGGGCAATGTATACGCTTCTATAATAAGATTCCGATTGATATTCAAAACTTGCCATTTACGAGGTTTACAACTATAATGAAACAAAAATATTATACTAAAGGTTATTTATATATACAACTTCTGCGTACTTAGATGACAAAAATCCGTGGTACTGACCCGTTTACCTCTTTCAGGTATCTCTATCTCGATCTAAATGTATTCAAAGGTATATTTACAAAGAGCAGCCCCTAGAGTTTCTTGCTCATTCTTCTCAACGGAATCTGCCTTATGAATGAGCGGTAGAGTTTAATCAGTATGTCGATTTCAAGTGCAATTTGCGTATCTACGAATTAAAGATTATTTGCCTTGACTTGACTCGCCAGGTCTGTGCGCACCCTCAGGGACAAGGCGCTGTTAAATCTAAATGGTACTTATGAGTATGTAATCCCACGATTATGAGATACAGATTATTTTAAAGTCTAATTTGACGTTTTAACACGATCAATCTTCATTTTCTGTCTATAACTTAATCTTATCTCGTACTAGAGAATAACAATGCGAGATCTTACAATGAATTTTCTGATAATACAGTGCGTATAAAGGTGATCATCCATTTAACACCACAACAAGAAATCAGCATCGCATCGACTCACAAAGAGCTTATATTTTTTCTTTAAAAAAAAAATCGATCTCAAAAGTTTGCTTATCGTTTTGTCCATTTTCCATGGGATCCTCTCATCAAATTCTGACTTCTTGGTGACAATGGGACTGTTACGGATTACATTTTATATTTTCATTTCTGGTGGTCCTGGTGTCGGTGATTTGTTGATATGAATACATGTAGTATTGCTTGTTTTGTTGAACATGGTTTGTTTGAAAAAACAAATATACGCGATTTAAATCCGGAAAAATAGTTTCATTCCTATACATGTATTGCGTCAAGTGAAACGTCGACTTTTATTTTCGGAAAATAATTAGTAATTTGTGATAGCCGAAACGAACCCAGAACAGCATCAAGGACCACCTCGAGAGTTTACACTTTCAAACAAAAGAAGAATTTTCAAAATCGATACACAATTGATGGAGAAATAGTGAATACACGGACATGCCTATGGATTTCCGAATATACAGGATTTAGGAATACACAGAATATTTTAAAGAGTCAAGGCAGTAAACAGCCCACTGTTTGTCGTTAGATTTCTCTGTCGGTTTATTTATTTCATACAATTACACATAATAATGGTACCAGTCAAAGTCTAGATTGCACGCATTAACTGCAGACATGCAGTCCATGCTGTTAGCAACCTAAGGGGCAATGTTAAATTATGCTTCTGTAATAATCTCAGTACAGAGTACTAAAAAAACTGACCTCAAAAGTCATTCATCCCATTGTTAGAGGTGGAATATTTTATTCAAATTTAAACGGGACCACTTCTGAGGCATCCTTATGCCAACAAAAAAAAGAATCATCAAAATCGGTTCACAAATTATCGCGTAACAAACATAAATAAAAAAAAAACCAACGAATTCTCCTTCTCCGTTTTTTGAAGTTGTTGAAAAGGTTGAAAAGGTTCCGGTTGATAACCAAAATTTGCCATTTATGAGGTTTAAATAGTGAAACAAAATAATAATAAAATAATAACGCACACACCCTTAGCCCCGCACTAGGGAAACCCACAAACCACAAATTCCACCCAAACTCACGAGAGAAATAAATGTACACACAAATATTTCTCGCAGCCCGGGAATCGAACCCGGGACCTCTGCGTGGCAGTCCAGCATGTAACCGTTCCAGCATGAAATTGTTATACATATCAATGGTATGCTTAAAACGTGTATATGAACACAGACAATACCAATACCAATACAGATTTCATGGCCAACCAATTACAATACATTAGTTGCAACATTGTTGTTATATGGTAACCAACTTATCAATAATGTTTATTTATTCGTAAGTTTCACAAGTCTTTAATAGGTTATTAATATTGATAACATTTTACATTGAAGGAAAAATTATTCTTATGAAAAATGTATGTTAGATGTATGATGACTATGGTAATAACAATACAGTTTAAGATTATGAAATACATTTACTAGTGGATAACCATTCACTGTAGAATTCATAAAAAAGGTTAATTATGTCATAAACCTCTGACAACATTGATGACAATGAATGCCAGCAACAGATAACACTGTTCTTCACAACATTCTACATAATCCTTTGTCTCCCAGGTACCTGAAAGAGCATTTTAGCTTTCTCAGGGCCCAGAGAAGAGTGTCGCTCTTTTGTTAGTCCCAGTTACCTTTCCCACCATTCAATACCAGTTTTTATTCTCACTCATGCAGTTAAGACTTTGGAACACACTTCCCATTACTGTTCATAATAGTAAGCCCCTAGTCATCTTTAAATTGAGAGCCAAAGAGCAGTATTTATCCACTGTTCCATCCATTTTATAGATATTATAATATGAAATATGTATTTATGTGAGTATTTACATCGTCTGCAGTAATTTAATATTTTTGGTATTTTTAAATTATTATTCTATTACATAATTTAATTTTGTATTGTTGTGCATGTAAACCCATTGTTATGCATGTACTGTAATTTGTTTTGTCCTGTATTTTAGTCTCCAGGAAGAAATTTATTAATAAGTAGTACCTTTTATTTGTGTTTTCCGTTTTACTAAATGTGATTTGTGTTTTCCTGTACAATAAATTATTAAATAAAATAAAATAAATAAATAACACAAAAGCTCCGAAACTTCAGCATTTTGGCACTGTGGCTTTAATTGGCTTGGCACAATATATGTTTTGTTGACACAGGTAGTTATTTAAACAATTTCATTAATGTAAAAGCCAATAAGGTGACAAATATGGTAAGTAAATGTGTAAGCAAATAAGGTGTAATGAAATTGATAAATTTACATAAAAATTGTTAACAAGCATTAGAAATGTGCTGATCTGCATTTAGTGTATGGATGTCTTTTTAAGTAGTGTGTAAGTATGTAAAGAAAAAAATAATAATTTATTTGTCCTCATTTTGTTATAAGAAATATAAAGTTCTACACTTTGCAAGTGCACTGAGAACTCAAATAGTCCAGACTCAGCATTCACATAGACCTGTGTCGATCAATCAATCATGATGACCCAGGTCGATCATGAGCCATGCTCAATGTAATTAGGTCAAATGATTCGATTATATGTTTGATCCTCTAATGGGTCACACAGCAAACAGATACTTCCATAAACTTTCATATCACACCAGAGACCCAGTAGATCCACTTACAAAATTACAGACCAACTGTGATGATTGGTTAACCCGTTCATGATTGACTGAATTTTGATTGAGAGGGTTCCATTGAACGCATAAAAACAAAAAACCAAAGGGCATAAAAACAGTCAGAGCCAGGAAAGTCCTTCAGTTGTTTGATGCTGTTGAGCTTGGCTCTGAACCGTAATTAGTGGTGATCATGATAGATCAGCCAATGGTCGCAGTGATGAAGGGCTGCACAGGCCCTGAATGAAACCACCCTAACAATAATAATAGGGATCTGAGACATGGGAGCCACGAGCAAGAATGAACAAGACTACAGCAATATTATCAGTTGGGTTTGATCCCTGGCTGAGTCAGTGCAGAAAACTAACTTTTCTACATTGTCCCGGGTCAGGATGTTTGTGGTACTATCTTGTTTCCGATTTCCACAACACAAGTGATTTAGCTACTTACTTTGGTATCAGAGTTACCTCCATTTTTTATGATTTTGAGTTTTTAATGGTATCTTACATAATTTTTCAAGCTCTATCGACCCATAAAACTGTGTCTACGAAATTCGCCATAGGTGCTGAGTTCTTTAAAAGTATTTTGATGTAAGACCGCTACCCACTACGAAATTTTATTTTTATCCTCCTAGCATCCTAAATGTTATACATGCTGCATTTTGACACAAAATTGCCTCTCCAGTAAAATTCCAAAAATGGCGGTTACAGTGTAATGCTTCTCAGGTATGGATTTATTATCAGTTGACTGAGTGCGGCATGAATTGTTGAAAAACCTATACAATTAAAAATATAGAGTCCAAATTTGTGAGCATGACCCGCACTGAGTCAAACAAAAGTGATAAAAATAAAAAGGTCGAACCATTTAATTCGATCGAACACGATCGAAACAGTGCTCCTACAAAATGACGAAGAAGACATTACTGCAGTTGCACAATAATCTGTTGAATGTAATAATACTAACATAATTTTAAAACGTGAATTAATCTAGTACTTTAAGTCATAAATGAGTCCAGTTTGTTACTTCCCTAACAGATGTATTTTCGCTGTGGCATTGTAAACATTTAACAGATAGATGTTTTATTCAATAATGCACATATTTACTTTCACATTTTTCCAAATTTCTTTAATTATAATCACTCATAAGCCACTTCCATTGAGTTATATTAATACCTAAGGCCACTATCTGTCTTATCAAGGTGTAGGACAAGGCCATGTAACTAATTTTCAATAGATTTTTCTTGCATTTCCAATTACGTGTAACTAAAGTATGAAAAATTGACTCACCATACATCAGAAACAAAATCCATAACGTCAAATCACAAGCGGAGGTAGTTAATGGGTTGTAGAACATAAAATAAGAACTAGAAAAACGTTTTATGTAATAATTTCCACAAAATAAAGATTTTCATGGAAAAATAGTCCTTCACTTCACGATCTGTCAGCTGATTAGACATTAGACACCCCATTAGACCCCATCTTTAATTTGCGTTTTATTGTTGTTTGGAATTTGCGTTATGTTGTCGAGTTGAAAAGCTATTATGTTTTTCTTCTTCGACCATGTAAAATATTTGATTTATTCAGTATTACCAAAAGTGTCTACATTTTTATCAAGAGTCAATAAAATGAATTAATTAGAATTTATTGTAAACTATATTCAAATTATTAGAAAGTCAACTCGCTTTTCTTGCAGCAAAAATGTATTAAACATTTAGTGCGAAAAGATAACCCCTCTACAAAATCTAAAAATTCTATCTGTTTCTACTGTTTTGATTTTTTTGCGTATTGTCTTGTCTGTATTGTCTTTCAATGTCAAACTTCTTACCTGTTTATCGTACCACTTTCAA
>NW_020654229.1:2313979-2331902 GCF_003589595.1 Hyposmocoma kahamanoa | reverse complement strand
GGCGAGAGATGTCGCTATTCACTGTATTAATTAAATTTTTATTGAATCTCTGGGGATTGCTCTTTTCAAATAAACTTAAATGCTTGAAATAAACTTTGAATCAAATTATATAAGATCTTATGTGAAATCATGTGGAAAGCAATAAAGGTATGAATATGAATGACTCTCTTCCCATTCAGTAGAGTACACCCTCTCGAATCGAATGATTATTATATGGGAACAGCTTGGAACCATTCGCCATGTCCATATCAAAATATATTAATCCCCGTCCCTTTTGCGGTATTTATCATAATGTCAGAGAGGGCTGGGCAGAAATGCTCCATGGAACCTATGGATTGGTTATCACAATCGAGTATATAACCAGAAATAGAGATGAAATGTTATTTAATTTGTTTAGAAACTATTCTGCCATATCATTACTGTGACAACTGCGCTCCGATTGGCCAGCCCGAATTCGAAACAATTGACAGGTGTCGTCAATTGTTTCACATTGACGACACCGAATCGACCAGTTAACTTGAGCTTTGCTGTAATGGCCGAAAATTGCAAAATTACATATTTAATTACTGAAATGTGATTCCGTTTCTTTTTTTAATTAGACGTTTTGCTGTTTTTCCCCACACCACCGAATGGAACAGCACGCCATTGTTAGAGATATTATCTTTATTACAATAAACACAGAATATTTTTGGAATATACGGAGACGTACACACAGGTCAGTTGTTGGGCTGTCTTTATTTCAGTGCAAACGAGAGTTGATATTTATAAGAGCTGTATCGCTAATGTGTTACCAGGAATGTATGGCCCTTATTTCGTCTCTATTTCTGGTTATATACTCGATGGTTATCATTCAGATCATTCGAATACGAAAATTAGTAAGTTACTAATTTGTTATTCGAATGACAGGATTAGTGATTACTAATGAGTCGAATATCATTCGCAATCGCGAATGGCTAACTGACTTAACTTCATAATTAATTTTTATTAGTTATACGCACGACTGCACTCTAGACTATTATAACATCCTGCGTATCACTTAAAAATAAGAATATAATAATGCACACTCTTATAGCCCGTACTCCCGAGACCCTGTATCGCGGGTGCCATGGACTTGCACACACACATAGACAACCACTAATTATACTCAAACTCACGAGAGAAATAATCTCAGTACAGAGTACTAAAAAAACCGACCTCAAAAATTCGTGGAATTACATCTATTTGCCAAGTTTTTAACCGACTTCAAAAAAGGAGGAGGTTCTCAATTCGACTGTATGTTCTTTTTTTTTCTTTTTTTTTGTATGTGTGTTACGCGATAACTCCGGTATTTGTGAACCGATTTTCATGATTCTTTTTTTGTTGGAAAGGGGGTACTTCCATAGTGGACCCATTTCATTTTGAAGAAAATCATCCACCGCAGAGGGTGGCTGTTCACGCATGAAGATTCATTTTTATAAATAGCGCCTAACTTTAATTTAGGAGCAATTACTTTTAGCAATCATTTAGTTGATTTTGCTATTTCTCCAATTCAAGGCGTTTTTCTCTCGATATACTTTGAGTAGTGTTGTAGTGAGAACCTATTTTTATTATCTCCAGTATCAAGTCCTGTATAGTGGCGAACTAGGGGATATTTCAATGAAACTTAGCAAATAGACGTAATTCCACGTACTTTTGAGGTCGGTTTTTTTAGTACTCTGTACTGAGATTATATTGAAATCGATTATTGGAAAGGGCGCGAAACCAGATTGATCCCCTAGTTTGCCATCCTTAGAAGTGGAATATTTTCTTCAAATTTAAATGGGACCACTACCGAGGTATCCTCTTTCCAACAAAAAAAAGCATCATCAACATCGGTTCACAAATACCGGAGGTATCGCAAAACATACATGAACAAATAGAGTCGAATTGAGAACCACCTACTTTTTCTGAAGTCGGTTAATAAATGTAGGCCATACAAATAATTCTCCCGGCCTTCTTGAGTGGCAGACCAGCATGGCAACCGTTCGGCCACGGGGGCGGTTAATGAAGCAGAGCATACTGAGTGACGGGGCTGTCAGGGCTCTGGCGCGATGTTTCCGTCGAGTCATCGCCGCGGAAGCTCATGACCAACGACCACGGATTGACTTGAAACATGTCGAGCAAAAATTCGACTTAAATACGTGAGTTTAACGTTACTTTAGTTAATATGGTACACAATATAATAATAATGTAAATGGAGAATAAATTATAATTATTGTTTTGGATATATATTTTAGATTCTCGCCTATCCCAAGGCCTAAAAGATTAATTTTGAAATCGGAGTGGCGGTATTCCCCGACAATGGCACAGTCGGCCGGGGTCAGGGACTCAGATTCAAGAACCGGCGAACAATACGTGCCGTATCGAGGAGGACCGCATTTGTACTGGAAGCGACACGCCACAGAAATCCAACCGCCTCAAGCTGCGAACAAGGCAACCTGTAGTACTGGTGCTGTAGTGCATCCGGGGCAGCTCACCTAAGGCACTAGCCTTACAGGGAACCGGATGAGTCCGTGGAAACAGGCTGATCTGGGGTTAGAACCTGACCTAGATGGTCCCTGCGCGGGCATGCTAGCGCATATGTCATAGTGCCCTTCCCGTAAACGTCGGTAGGGAGAGAAAGTATAACCAAAACTAATGTAGAAAGTTAGCAAGGCTGACTGGCATTAACCAATTTGCGGGCAAAACAATTGGAATTATTTATTTATTAATATTATTATATATCTAAGTCTCATGATAGTTTTCTATTTAAAATATGTTTTGCTCCTGCAGTTATATTGTAGCTCTTATGTACGACGGGCTTAAAATTAAATCAATTTCTTCATCCAACCGCATCTTACTTCACAAAAGAAAGCGTGCTTTTTTTTAAGGTCATTGAGGTGCTTTTTATACATAGGAATCAATATTTATAGTTAAAAGGCAACGTTGAAAGTTATATTTACTTAATAATCCTAAGTTTTAAAATGGTTTCAAAAAAACAATAAAATACAAATACTCTTGGTTCTTGGTTAAAACTGTGTTGCCCGAATGGAGTTTACATTTCTATTTAAATTTCAATAATCAAATAAATGACGTAGTATCGGTCATTCTCGAGTTAGAGGTAATTGTTTAATTTATTGTTAAATATTAATTAATATTCGAGTATAGTATATACTTGAACACTTAAATAATAATAAAAATGACCAATATTGGTATTTTAGATTTAACTTATTTAAAAAAAAAAACAATTAAACGTCGTTCTGTTAAAAGACATAAAACAGAAACATGTTCGTATTAAAAACCTACGGTTTTTTTTTTCAATATCTAAAAGTCAAATTTAGAATTAAAAGTTTCAGCAGGTATGGTCAAGGCTTAAAGAAGAGATATGCTGGATATCAAATTAATTTTACTAACAAATGTCACAGGTAAAGAATACTATAACATTTTATATCAAATAACGGAAGGAACTAGCTCGAATTCAATTTTATTCCCGTACTAATACGGTTTATTATGTTTGGTCGATTGGCAGGGACACTGGCTTCATTTCGTACGTATTTAGTTTACTTAATTTGTTTCACAATTATATGTATGTATATAATCTGTATAATTATTTATCACGCTTATAGACACCCCGTGCTCTGTTTTTATTTTAATGTATAAATCGAGGATAACTGTTACTGGCTTTGTAATATGTAATTATTTTTTTGTAACCTATCATTATTGCTGTTGTTATCCCAAATAAATAAATAAATAAATAAATTTCAGAATTTATTTTTTCACAAACGAAATTTAAGCCATTTGAGAAATGTATATCGTATAGTATACATGTTCTATTTAGTTCAGTTGACATAAAAAAAAATCATTGGTAAAATTTCGAGGTAAGTGTTTTTCCTATCGTGAAAAATTTTTAGGAATAATGTTTTCACACCATATAGTAATCAGTTTACGTCCTCAATTTTACTATATATTTCTTCACGTTCAACACGTTCACTGTTGTGCGGAATCAACCAAAGCCATTTGATGTTGCATAGACTTGAGGGACATTGCTACTGGGCCCGTTACCCTCAGACATAAAGTTGACAAGACAAACATAAGCAACAATTACTAGCTTATTATTAGTATTTGTTGCTTATGTCAAATTTTAGTCGCTTAGTGCCTAAATGTCTAGTTATTTTAATTTTGATTTTTGTTGTACGTAACATGTAACATATTTATTATTTGAATTGTGGTGTTCCATATTATGACGGGCCATGACAGAATAACAGCGAGGGCTATGTAATCTACATAATCCTCACAGGCTGAGTCATGGAACCTTTTGACATGCTTTTATTTTTCTTTTATTTTTTTAAATATTTTATTATTGTGTATGCTTCTTTTTTTATTTTAATTGAATTTATTTTTATTAATTTTTTGTTTGAAATTTATGCATGTCAAATAAAGCCTATTTTTTTTAAGTCCCATATCTCTAGTTTCATCAGCACCCTTACCCTTCAAAGCTGGAACGCAGTAATGCTCACATTACTGCTTCGCAGTAGAATGCTCTCGTCATATCGTTTAATGAATGTTAATCATCCATTCTCAATCGGCTACGATTTACAGCGTCAGAAATCGATTTAGCAAATTGTGTAAAATGCTATAGTATCTGCATTATCTGTGGTACTTGAAATTACTAATTTCTAGATTTTAAAACTTTCGTTGTTATCACTAGTTACAGGTTTGTTACCAACGGTATGACTTTAGTGTGGTCTTATCAAGGTATGACTTTAGCGTGGTATGTCGGGAAAAAGTGGGTAACGCCGCGAGATGTTAGGCGTCGACAATACAAGAGAGTAGACAGATGTAGCTTTCGTTTATATTTTTTTTTTGCATACCTGTAACTAATGATAATTTTTTAAACATATCTTACTGTTAACGTGAAATGTCAAAATTGCCGCCAATTTATTTTTTCTTATTTTTCTTTGTTTTTCGCGGTTAACTAAGCACAAGATGTTTTGACTTGCTTTTAAAACAAGGAAACTTATAATATCATAGTAATGAAATTAAACTTAAAAAAAAAATTGATATCCGCTTATCTCTGTCAATGAGTAATAGAAATAATGGAGCGTTTTCATTTGCAAACTACTTGCACACAAATATATTGCTAATGAAAATGGAAGTAAGTTACCTTATTCCTGCACGAACCCAATGATAGTTAAAATGTGGAAAAGAGCTGGGCTTGTGTGGAGTGGATTTTTTTAGTAGGCAGATTTTAGGATTGAGTTTCATATTATCGTATGGACGTTGAATCATTTGAAGTTCTAACAGTATTCTGAATGTTATTGCAGGGTCATTCAATAGACGTTTTTTAAAATTTTGGAAAGAGCACATCATGTATGTTTTTCTTGTGATACTAATAATAATAAATTTACTTTATTTCGGACAAATATCCATATTGCGTATTATATTCTGCATTGTGTTTAAGCTAAAATATAGAAACTTTCAACTGGTGAACATGGTAGCATATTGAAACCGCCTGCCTGCTAAAAAACGCCATACTTCAAATCTACGACATATGAACTTGTATACAAGTAGCCAAGCCAATGCAAACACTCCTATGGTCTTTTTTTTAAATCTACGGGCACAAACCTACACAGCCAGCAATATATTTTCCACGCAACTGGCAACCCCAGGATCAGACGTGTTTATTCTTATTGTAGCCAGCCTTCCGTCTTTTGAAGTTCCCCATTTGTCTTAAAATTTGTGTGTTCTCATCTTCCACTTCGACAGCCATGCCGGAGGTGCCAGGCACGGTGCCCCAAATTTTTAGTTTTGTTGGCAAGTAAATTAATCCTAAAAGAGTTATAGCTGAAAAAAAAAAAGAATATTACTATGCAGTACTTTTTCAATATACTGTTTTGTTAAAGTCAACAATGAGAGAAAATTTAAACATAATGTTGAGTCTCAATAGAAAGTCAGCGGAGTGCCAGAGAGGGAGTGTCGTTCATTCATCCATTCAATCACTAACTATCAATGTTCATCATTATCATCATCATCATATTAGCAGGAAGACGTTCACTGCTGAACATAGGCCTCCCCCGCAGATTTCCAAACTAGTCGATCAGACGCGATGTGCATCCATCGGTTACCTTACCAGGTCATCCGTCCATCTAGTAGGGGGCCGTCCCACTGAACGCCTTCCGGTTCATGGTCTCCATTCCAGAACCTTTCTACCCCGACGGCCGTCAGTTTTTTGTGCTATGTCGGTGACTTACGTTCTTCTACGGATCTCCTCATTTCGGATTCGATCACGTAGAGAATTGCCGAGCATTGCCCTCTCCTTAGGTCGTGACTTTGAGCATTGTTACGATGCCCATAGTAAGTGACCACGTCTCAGACCCGTCGTTATCGCTGGCAACACGGACTGTTCGAAAACTTTTGTCTTCAAAGACTGTGGTATTGCGGACGATCAATGTTGCCTTATTAAAACTACCACGGAAATGAATATCTTAATTTTTATCTCGTTTAATCAACAATTTAGCTTTCAAATTAAATATAATATATAATATTAGTGAATTACACAATCTAAGTGCCACTGACTCGCCATAAGACCAAACATACAAAATCCTACCAATAACACTAACTTGGAGCCTTAATAATTTAATTGTTACTTTTCGTTTGGGTTACAACAATAAACATTATGAAAATAAAATCACTACTCACTGTTCAAAATGCAAGGGAACACAACATAGAAGTTGAGTGTGGTGGAATGAAAGTACAGCGCTTCGCTGAAGTAGAGTATTATTGAAAGCACTAGAGACCAATAGCCCATTGACACGACCCTGAAAAATAACCAGAAAACGTTTGTCATACCAAAGTATAAAGCTCGGTACAGGTTATTTGTAACGCAACACGAACATCTATGGACAGTACCCGCTCATGCTGCGTGTTTCGAACTACGAACACCCGTTCCCGGGTCTTTCGCGAACACACAATTTAGTTGCGAATGGACGTCCATACATATCACTGCAATTTGGCACTTGTTTTTTTTTTAGAGAACTAAGTAAACAGTCGAATCATCGTCGTTCAGCTATTGACCGCTAGATGTCAGCACATTGAATTTCAATATAATCGAAACGTCGTGACTTGCAATAAGTTATTGAACTTTCAACGATATGTCGACAGTGTAAAATTTAAATTATATTAACAGTGTTTATAAATTATGAACGAATGTGTGAGTTGTGGTGATCAACAGCAGTTCTGATAGTAATCAAGGTTTCATGCACTTCCATTGTTTTTTTTTCTTCCATGTATGACACAGATCTGTTTATGGTGCTAGGTCTCATTACAGATGATCACATAATAATACGAAAAAAATCTCAAGATCTGAGTTGCTAGCTGAAACCTAGAGCTTATTACTTAGCATGGAACTATATCACATGCAATGTGTGATAAACCTCCCCGTGATATACACACATCAAAAAAAGTTTGCGATCACTTCGAAAAACTGAAATCTTTTTTGTTACTGTAGATTATATTATGATTTTTTCTTCTTTTTAGATTCTTTATTTAAAAATAAATTAGAACATAAAACAATGACCCCGTTCAATTGTTTTTTCATATAAAAAGGCTTTCAGTCCTAGCTTACGCTCATTCAGAAATCTGATTTAGTCAATTATAAGCGATTCAAGATATTTTTCGCGGAAAGTTGTGATTGAAAAAATGCCAAGAGGATTATCAGAGGTTTTACGAGCTAGAATAGTCACTTTGAGGGAAGAAGGATACACCACGAGAGTAATAGCACACAGACTTGCTATACCCCAATCCTGTGTCGTGGCTACGTTGCAGAGGTATCACGGAATGGGGAATTTAGCTGACCGACCCCGCAGCGGTCGCCCAACTGTTTTGACAGCTGCCCAAAAGCGCTATATTAGATTGCTGGCAGCCCGTGATACAACAATCAACGCCACTAAAATAAAAGCAGAAGTCAGGGCCGCCTCTGGGCTTGAAGTTAGCACGCAGACCGTTCGCAATTGCTTGCACCAGGCTGGATTACGAGCACGGAGGTCTTGGCGAGCTCCGCTCAATTCCCGGCAACGTCAACAACGAAGATTGCAGTGGGCTAGACTTCGGCAAAATGAAGAAGGTGAGGACGAAAACATTTGGCAAAACTGTCTCTTCGTTGACGAATCCCGAATCAGCACTCATCCAGATAACCGACGTGTCCGTGTCTGGAGAAGACCAGGCGACCGTGAAAGACAAAGAACTGCCACTGGAACAGTTCAGCAAGGCGGAAAATCGGTGTCCTTTTGGGGTGGCATTATGATTGGAGCTACAACGCCTTTGATCCCGTATCGGGGCTTCATGACAGCAGACATGTACAAAGCAGTTGCTATTGATGATATAGTCAGACCATTCCGAGTAAACCATGGGCACCAATTTGTAGTGGTCGATGATAATGCGCCCGCACATCGAGCTCAACGAGTCAATGCTGCTCTTCAAGAATACGATATCACACGATTAGACTGGCCTGCCGGCTCGCCCGACTTAAACCCAATAGAGCACGCGTGGGATGCTCTTAAACGAGCAGTATGGAACCGTGAGCCACGTCCCCAGACAGTTCCAGAGCTCAGGGAAGCCGCTATTGAAGAATGGGATAGGTTACCCCAGGAAATGCTGGATAACTTGATCCTCAGCATGCCCAGGAGGATCTTCGCATGTATTCGAGCCAGGGGAGGAGTTATTTTATATTGAATTCACACCTTTTAATAATAAATTGTTGTTTAAGTTTAATTAAACAGTCTTTTTCTTTCTATGAAATTTCTATCACTATTACATTATGATTAATGGCTCAATTTTTTAAAATAAATAATAAAAAATAGTTTTATATTTTAATTTCAAACAGGGTATTCCTATTTAAAGAAAGCATACAACATAGATTTTTTCTTGATAAAGTTAAATTTAAAGAATTATAGGAGCTTATGCTATTGATCGCAAACTTTTTTTGATGTGTGTACTTGTTTAAGTTGATAAAGCTATGTTGCCATTATTAAAATTTATTTTTTTATTGCGAATACCGAATCGGTAAGATACCGCACTTGAATCATTCGTTTTTTTGTTCACTTGGTAATACAAAAGAATGAAGAAAAAATCGTCGCCGCGAAAACGACGAAAGTAAAAATTTTTGTAGTTCAAGTTTTACATAATTTTACATTACATTACTTATTTTTTACGCATTTCTGTTTAATCTGATGTATTGAACGGTATTAAAAATGTTCTCCTTACCTTTTTCCAATAATTTACATTGTGACAATTTGATTTTATTATTCATTTTGTATCTTGTTTGTCACACAAAATTTTTACATTGATAAAATTACTGTGCAGAACTGTCAAAGTATTTAAAAATCAGCTGTGACCTTGTGGCCATGTCAGGCACTGCATTATTCTTATATTCAGTCTTTGGTTGCGGCGCGCGAGCTGCGACATAAATGTGACATCACGATGCTCGCCATGTTAGCTATTGTGTTGAAATTTTAAAATTTCGGTTTTATCACTCAAATTTGACAGCTAAATATGGATATAACAGTTTTATCGTGGTGGCATGCAACAGGGGCAGATGGTCTAATTACATACTTGTACACCATCAACTTGGTGTGTGGTGCAACTGGAGATCATTATTAAATTTATTAATATACTCACGGTCTATAATGTATGTAGAGAGTGCAATGTATGAGGGCCAGTGCTTTTAAAACTGAGTACATCCCCAACATGCGAGACAGCGTAAAGTCGCCTGAAATTATAAAACATCATTTATCTCTCCCATTATTAATAACATACATTGTTTCAATTGAAATTCTAGTGACGAGTTTTTCAAGCTTATCATTCTCTTCACATCTTCCAACATTATAAATAACACAGAACGAACGTAGTTTATTTTGAACCAAGTTTAAAAAAGGAGGAGGTTCTCAATTCATCTGTACTTTTCTTATGTCTATGTTACGCAATTACTCTGGCTGATTTTCATGTTTCTAACGGAGGCAAATTAGATGTATTCAGTTTTTTGGATTCCACACACTTTCCGTAAATCAATTTCAATAAAACTTTGCAAATCAATGTGATTTCGCAAACTTTTAAAGATGGTTTTTTTAAAATAATTAACTTAGTTATTTTTACTTATGTGCTTGAGTTAAAGTTAAATACAAATACAAAAATCCTTTACTGCCACAATGACACTTTTTGGACTTAAATAACATGTTAAGCCAAGACTTAAACAAACAATAAACGGTACGCCATACATGTCAGAGGGCAAAATGAGATGTTTCAGCTCGAGCTGCCTGGAACCACTGTTGTCGCAGACAGCGCTGTTTTTCAGCCACCTCCTTGTACCTAAAGTCTTGGGCGAGCTTAAAAGCAATGAGTAAAGTTAAACCTTAGACGTATTGCATGATTCCCATAAATTTCAACTGCATAGAAATATCAAAACAGCTTGAACTGAAATGCAGTCAAACAACAGTTCGAGCAGTGTGTGCAAATGCATAGGTACTGGCTGGAAATTAGTTGTACTAGTCGTGACGCAATCAAATTGCCATTGGCGGGAAGTTATGTCTACTATCCAAATTGCAAAATAACAGATTGCAGCGCGTGTGTTCTGTCACTTACTATAAAGGTATATCTCGTAGCACATTACAATAAATTTAAGTTTAAAACTTACCATCCAAATGCTCATCACCGTTATGGCTCAAAAACGATCTCCTCTCAATATAAGACCGGCCGGCGGTCCCCAAATCCATAAATGCAACAAATGCAATCCAACCACGAAAAGCGTATAAAACTTTATTTTGCACCGCCATTTCTCTCTAAAATCGCATAAGTATTACCATATACATAGATTATACTACATTTAATCTAGTTATCTCTAGTTATACCTACTTTTCAGCACTAATTTTAGCCGCAAACACCAAAATAAACATAAAAAAAGTTCGTCCAATTACCCGGGTTAATTATGTATAATTTAATTATATAGCGTGTGTTTCTGAGTCGTAACTAACGCGCTAATGGTTCAGAGTGCATCGCACTGCGGCATTTTGCCTGCAATAGGTACTTTTCATATAAAAATATATTATAATTAGATGCGAATAAAATCCACGAAACGCGAAAATCCGAACTAGAATATCACCATAGATGTCATAAATGACGTTCGACCGCTTTTAGGTAAGAAAAAATACAAAGTATGATAATAAGGAATAAAGCAAATGTATATCGTTCTCTCTTTTCTTCAAACTTAAACACACATGTACCAGTACATTAAGTGCAAATTTCTGTTGCCATTACAAAAATAATTTAAATATGTAATGTCTTATGTCTTTTGTTGTTAGAAATTAGGCCAGAGAACAAATTAGCTGTGTGTTATGTAAGGCGAAACTTTGTACATTATATTCTCTCTTTTATTCTCATTATCTTACTCAATATTACTAATGTTAGAAAAAGATAGAATAAACAGAGTCAATTCTACAAAAACCGAAATTTGAAAATTACGTGGCCGTAAAAAAAACAAAAATAAATTCGCGCCTTTTATGAAAAACTTCACGGAGTTCCCATAAAATTATGAGTTTATGCGAAAAGACTATTCATTAACATAAAAATAAAGAGCCTGGGATGGACGAGTATATTTGTAAGTATTTTACAACTAACGAGTTACAAACTCGTTTTTACTTAATATAATTTTGTTTCACATACACATTCATTCAAATTTAATATCCTCGATGATAATTTTGTATAATGTTGATACTTTCATTGCATCTATACCTTTTTAAAATGCGGTAGTAATGGTAAACGCAAAACTACAACTGATATGAATTCGGTTACTTGTTGGGGGGCTAGTAATATTAAGGTAGTATTCCAGAACTCTACTCAATACTCGAGTCAGGACTTGAGTATTGCAGTGACCACTGAAAATCATACTCAAGTCCTTGCCATTAGGGTCGTATTTCCAGTGCTTGAAATCATACTCAAGTCCTGACTTGAGCATTGAGCAGAATTCTGGAATACGACCCTTAGTTGTTTAGTACTATAGATATCCAAGGATCCTTATTTAAGTAACCGATTTTTATGTAAATAGTCTCGAATAAAATAATAATTATCGGTGGCTCTTCTATAGGTTTTTTGATAATCTTAGATAATATCGTAGTATAACTTAAATGAAATTTGTATATGATTATTTATATTGAACAGATTGTGTCTTCTGCAACGACTTGGTTTTTGAATATTGCTCCATTCATGGACCGCTTCTTATTATTCCCGATGACAAGGTTTGTTTGACCATGTGTGTAACTTTTTAAATTACTATAATCTGATAAAATCCAGCAAACTACAATGGGAAAAGCACTAAAAGTCATGTAAAAAAAACATTTGTAGATACCCTAAGGTCATGTAGAATATTATGGCGCTAAATTTGAATGCGATATTTTCATGCGCGCGCCGGGCGTTTTTGTGATCATAGGAACAACGTTAATTACTTCATCTATTATGTTACATATGTTGGGGTTGATAAAACTTATAACGAAGGGCGATTTGTTTATTGATTTATTTACGTTGAACAATTTTTGTCATTATCGCTTGGCCACTCTCAAACAGGTACAAGGAAAAACTGATTTACCTGCCTTTGTACCACGTGCGGCCCTCACCATTCCGCATGTATTTCTGCATCTCGCAACATCAATCATTCCAGGTAAAGCATATTTTGAGAGTCGAATGCTTAAGTCTATCTGAACCCCGATTTAGAACTCTTCGATATTTTAACCGAATTGTTCGATCTGCTCAAAACATTCGAGTTGAACGTTCGATTTGGATACGATATCGTTATCGAACAGCGTTTACGAGTAAAGGACTACACACACACATCAGGGCCGTGTCCGGGACGCCGACCCGAACACGGACATATGTGAACCAGTTCATATAAAATATACGCAACGATATTTTTTTGAACCCCTAATGCAGCACGGCCCGGATATGTGTGGATAGACCTTTAGTCGGTGAAATAGATTATAAGAAAAATGAAAATCCCTTTACATATAAATTTTTCAGACTTTAAAAGCTTAAAATATAGGAATGCATAAGTTTTACATTAAAATAAATTAATAAAATTGGACAAAATCCAGACTTTATTTAAAATAATAAGAGATTTCCATATTACATTCTTTCTTGTTAGTAATGTATCTTTAGTTATTGTAATTTGTGTGTCCGTTATAATTAAAGTAAAATAAATATATAAATAAAAAATAACAATTCTTTGTAAACAGTAAGATATTCGATATTTGTGTTCTGAATAACGTTCGTAGCCTTTGCCGGTCGAGAAGCTCGAGTAATCGTACGGGTGTGGCGTCATTTCGGTTCGGTTTCGAATACGACAGTTCGACGTTCAATTCGGGTGTTTATTCACAAATAAAAATGAAAAGAAATCGTACGATATCAAATCGAATCGGTCGACAATCGAGTTATCTTAAGGTTCTGAATCGACCCCCAGTAAGCGTTATAAAGTTTTAAGCCAAAGTCCACTACCACGTCTTGTGGTCTTGACTTGATTAAGGGTCGAAATACAATACCCCCCAGTAAGCGTTATAAAGTTTTAAGCCAAAGTCCACTACCACGTCTTGTGGTCTTGACTTGATTAAGGGTCGAAATACAATACTGTGAATCGGCGCGATACGAATACGCAACGCAGAAAACTGCGATGTGCGACTTTCTACGAGCATTAACCGTATAGAACGTATTTTTTAAATAACTCGTCCTTTTGTATTTGGACCCTAAGGCAGTCACTATATTTACCGAACCGCAATCGCCTTAAGTCTATTATATCATTAGTATAGCATTAGAGGTCCTTGTGAATGAGTTCATTCAGTGTATTACTGCCACCTTACCTATTTCTGCCGCCAAGCAGTAATGTCAGTATTACTGTGTTCCGGTTTTGCTGGTGAAATTACAGGGACATGGACCTTATAAACTTGTGTCTCAGGGTGACGGGCGTAGTGGCAGTGCCCCTCAGATCTTTGCAATTTAAAGCTCTGAGTGGCATCAAGCTCACGACTTGTTCGTCCCGAAAAATCAGAAAAAGCTTTATGACCGAGAAATAAGATTGAAGATGTTGTTGAAATCGAACGACGCGACTCGACACAGGCAAAACGTTTTATACCGGTCTTATTGTAAGGAAATTAAACTTTTTCTGGCCGGCTTAAGTACATTCCGAGTTGATAAGTATGGTCACTACTATTGTTTTTAACTAGATTTTGTTGCAGTCTGAACTGTGATCTAAAACCCTCTGTGCACAGAACACTGTCTTGAGTTCTGTGGTAGAGCATAATATAGAGTTGAATTAAAGGGTTTTTCATATTAAAGACTTTTTTCTAAAACTAGGTGCAGGGTTAGGAGTGTTCTCCACGCTAACTCTACCACAAGGTGTTCGTTTTGGTCCATACAAAGGCGAAAAATCTTTAGAGACCAACTCTTTTTATTGTTGGCAGGTAGGTGAACAAGATTTTCTTCATTGCCTTTAAATGTTTAATAATGTTCTATTGACTGCGCATTGTATCGATAACCGTATTAATAATATTTTTTTAAAACTATGAATTTCCAAAATTTTCGTTAATTATTTTCTATGTCTATTTTTAAGCACCGTCAAGATATCCCATCAAAATACTTTATATTAAGACACTAATAAATAAATTCTAACTATCTCTATTAAAAAACGAAACAAATGACGAAATATTTAAAAAACTAAAATGATTTATTATTAAATAATGTTATTTTAATATTGTTGAATTTCTGATCGAAAGCTTCTAACCTAAAGAAACAGTTGAAAACGGCCCACTCATATAGCGTCGTATTCCAAAACTCTACTCAATGCTTAAGTCGGGACTTGGGTATGATTTCAAGCACTGGAAATACGACCGTAATGGCAAGGACTTGAGTATGATTTCAAGCACTGGAAATGCGACTTGAGTATGATTTCTAGTGCTTTAAATCATACTCAAGTCCTGACTTGAGCATTGAGTAGAGTTTTGGAATACGACTCTTACTCTCATCCTAGTTTGTTGTGTCCGAAAGGGTGAAGATGTGATTATTTTACTATGTGTAACCACCTAAGTGTTGGTGGTACACTCGACACAGCCAGCTTGAAAACTACGCTACGCTTTCTGTCACCATTTAAGTAACTTGCTAGGCCACATGTCGTCTTGTGGTTGTATGTGTGTTAAAGGGGAAAAAAAACTATTTTTCAGGTTCAAGGCCCGAATAACAGACACGTGATAAACGCAGCGGACACTAACAAATCCAATTGGTTGAGATACGTAAATTGTGCTCGCCATTGGCACGAACAGAATCTCGTCGCTTATCAATATAAAGGACAGGTTTATTACAGGTACAACTGTCATCATTTTTCACATGTATGTGGCAGGATGTTGTTATATATACACCTATACCCTTTAGACAGATCATGTTACAAAAAAAAAAAAAGAACTAGTAGAAATAAAATTTAAAAAATACTAGTGTGTGACACGGTAACTGTTATAGGCAGGCGTATTGCTTATCATCAGAGCAGGCACACGACTTACTTGTTCGTTCTGTCACTTAAGAGGGAGCATGCCAAAAGAGTTTTGACGTTGGCTCCGCCCACATTTGTGAGACAAATATATGCCTGAAGTTCGCGTGACATGCGACAGTAGATGTTGAATTTTGCGCATTAAAAGTACCAAATTCGTTTTAGCGAAATAACTCTAAAACTAAAGGGATTAAAAAAAAATCCGTAGTGACAGTTCTCGATCATGCATAAATATAATTAATTATCTAATTTTTGTCCTAATAACCTGTAGCATTTCGAGGATAAATCGAAAAAATGTGAAAATTAGAGGTCATTTCGTGATTTTTATCTATCGAGGAAACTTTATTATTTTATATTTCTGATTAGTATCTATGCTTGAATATATCATGTAGTTACTCATACAATATTTTATTTTTAACTTTAAAGTGGATATAGGTTCTAAAATCAAATCGAAGATTAGGAATTTTTCCTCTGCTCCCTCTTAATATTCATTAAAAAAATTAAGTACATTTTTGGAGCATCAAAGTTATATGAAAACACTCTTATGATTACTATTGAGTGCCGTACAATCAAGTAATTGGACCTACTTAAAATTACGCATCTAATCTCTTTTTACAGAACAATAAAAATAATTCCAAAATACACGGAGTTAATGGTATTCTATGGCAGTGAATTTGCACACACGCTTAACATTGACTTGATGAAGTATAATACAAATTTTGAAAAGAAAGAGAATACAGGCGGTAAGTATAAAATTTCTCTTGTTTAATTCACACTTTCACGATTATAACAATCCATTTTTTAGTCCATTGTCTTAGAGTTTATTATGACTGGAAAACCAACAGTCCAACCTGGACGGACGGTAGCCTTCTTTGGTATACCGATGGGTCTATGATGGGACCCAACGTAAGCTGCGGTATACACGGCGTGAGACCCAGGCTCAGCTATTAGCTGAATTTGGGACGACACTCCTTTATCTTTCAGGCCGAAATGTACGCCATAATTGCTTGTGCGGATTTAAACCTGAAGAGAGGCTACGTTAACAAGTATATTTACATAAACTCAGATAGTCAAGCCGCTCTACATGCACTAACCTCTGTCACCCAAACATCGAGGATTGTAGAGAACTGTGTGACTACACTGAATGCTCTCGGGGAAAGGAATAAAGTGGTCCTGCGCTGGGTTTCACGTCCCTGACGTCAAGGGAAATGAGGCAGCAGACGAACTGGCAAAGGCTGGTGCTAGGGAAACCGTTATTGGACCCGAACCCTTTATAGGGGTAGCATACAGCCTGGCAAAGCTCACTCTGCAGAACGAGAGCATACACGTCTCCCGAGAAGTGTGGCTACAGAGTAAAGGTCTTGAACATTCAAAAGCCCTGATAGCTGCCTACAGTGCCACACACTGTAGAGAAGCTCTGTCATTAGACAGGAATGGCATCAGAATGCTCACTAGACTTCTTAACAGGATATTGAGGCGTGAACAAGCACATGTCAAATATTGGGCGGAAAGGGAATAGAGAGTGTAGATTCTGCCACGAGGCGGATGAAACTCCTGCTCATCTTCTCACCCAATGTTATCCCCTGATAGGCGTACGAAGCTCCATACTGGGAAGGCACATGCCACAACCAGAGGACATTAAATCTGTCGGAGCCAGAAAAGTCCTTTACTTCTTCAATGCTATCGGCCTTGGCTCCGAACTGTAATTAGTGGTGATCACTATTAGTGTTGTTCAAAAACTTTCTTTTTCTTAGGTGAAAAAAAAAACAATAAAATAAAACATGAAAGAAATCGTTTTTTTTCTGGAGTACGTTTTTTTCTAAAAGTATGAAAATCAAAATATGACAATAGTATTTTTTTTACTACATTTCTTCTTTTGTTGTTAGTATTCTTTTCTTCATAGATAAATTGCTCATAATAAATGGGCAACACTCATAGTGTTGTCAATATGTGGCGAACATGGTGGCGAATTGCCAAATAGCAATTTCAACTCGGTTGGGCATTTTATGGGATTGACGCTATGTGGGGAAAATGCGGGAATTCTAACATTTTACCTTTTTATAAATCTATCGATTGCTGTTACTTTGATGATTACTGATAAAAACACTAAAATTTATTTATCTAAGAGAGATATCGATATTTTTTTCCACATCGCACATATCCCTTATATAGCAATATTTACATAGAATTATTAGCAAGCTGCTTATATAAAATTATTCGGTAGGATTTGAATGAAGGAAACGAAGACATAAAATTTTGATGACATTACAAGTGTAACAGTAGTAACACCACAAAAGAAGATTAAATTTTTGTTATAATTATCATGGTAATTGATTTTAATAAACATGTTATATATTA
>NW_020654229.1:2251926-2278979 GCF_003589595.1 Hyposmocoma kahamanoa | reverse complement strand
ACCTCTAAGGGTGGCTGTTCATGCGTGAAGATTCATTTTTATAAATAGCGCCTAAACTTTAATTTAGGAGCAATTATTTTAATGGTTGATTTGCTATTTCTCCAATTCAAGGTGTTTTTCTCTCAATATACTCGAGTAGTGAGAACCGATTTTTATTATCTCCAGCGTCAAGTCCTGTATAGTGGCGAACTAGGGGATATTTCAATAAAACTTAGCAAATAGACGTAATTCCACGTATTATTGGATTGCAGGTGGTTGTTTTGCTGGTTGACACTCAAGGCTCCTTCGACTGCCATAGCACAGTGCGCGATAGCTCCACTATCTTCGCTCTTTCAACTCTCGTATCATCAAATCAGGTCTATAATCTATCAAGAAATATTAAGGAAGACGATCTCCAACATTTGCACGTTAGTACAAAATTACATTTTTTTTTATGAGATAAAGTAACGGGACGAACTAGTCGTACGCCTGATGGTAAGCGATACGGGCTTTAAAATGCAAAGATTTGACGGACAATGCCACTGCGCCCGTCGTCTGAGACATAAGTTGACAAGTCCCATGTGCCTGTAACTTCATCAGCACCCTTACCCTTCAAAACCGGAACTCAGTAATGCTGACATTACTGCTTGGCGGCAGAAATAGGTAAGGTGGCAGTACTATCCTGGACGAACTCTTTCACAAGGAGCTCTACTGCTATAAAAAGATGATTAATGGATTTTCTTTTATGAAATGTAAGTGCGCATTTGATTTCCAACTCACCTGATGGGAAGTGACGATGAGGTCGACTATGGAGCATGCACTACATAATACCTATTCACTCTCGCCTTGAAAAGACACAAGTTACAACGTTCACGGAACAAGTCTGCAGCAGGGAATTCCACTCCATAGCCGTTCGCCATATAAATGTAGAAGCTAACGCTTCATGCGAACCTTTGTAACATCCACATCATAGCGGTGGAACCCAAGCCTACGCCTAGTCCCCCGGTGATGGAAAGGGGAAGGCGGAATTAAATCGCGTAATTCCAAAACACACTCGATATATCCTATATGCAGCTGGTTAGTGTAATTTGTGCTATTTTACTCTGCTAATTGTAAATGCAGCACTTGCAAAATAGCGGTTTGAAGAAATACGGGAGAAAAATGGTTTAGATATATAAATAGCTGACCTAAAAGCGGTTAAACACGCGCGCGACTGCATCGATACAAACGCGCGATCGCATCGCCACACTTGTGAGTAACCATCGATGCAATCGCCTATAAAACGCACGTGAGGCGATGCAACCGCGCATTTCACGAACGCGCCGTGTGTAACCACTCTTATACCTGTAATTAGAGAATCACTTCGTTGCTTCTCAAGAATAGTGACCCAATTCAAAATCGATTTTTAATTGGGTCAAACTTTTTTAATTTATTACAGAGATAAATTCAGAAGATGCTAAATTGTATTGTGATTGGGTTCCAAATTTTTCATTGGATAGAATAACACAGAGAGACAGAGAGCGATTGGAGGCATTGGAGAGGCAGACACTGGAGAAGAATGGAGGGAATCAGTTGGACGGAAAGAAAAACCAATGAGGAGGTGTTAAGAATAGTGAATGAAATTATAAGCTTATTAAAGACAATAGAGAACCGAAGAGGTTTGGTCATCTGATGCGTCACGATAGTTTTCTTAGAAACATAATAGAAGGGTAGATCGAAGGAAAGAGAGGCAGAGGAAGACCGAGACGTAGTTATTTAGATCAGATAGAGGAAAAAGTTAATGTCGTGTTGTATCAGGAAATCAAGGCTAAAGCGCTAAACAGAGATGATTGGAGATTACTCCACCGACAAGAGCCTACCTCTTAAATGAGAAGAAGAATAATCACATGACAATATTGGGATGAATTACGACTGGTCAACTTTGGGTGGTAGACGCTTCTCAGCTTTTTAATCCATCTTCCTGTTGAATTAGATGCTTTTGAGATAGGCCACTATTCTAGAAAGCCATCGATTTGTACTCAATAATTTTTCCAATACAGGTTTGCGGGATTTTTTCAATACAAAAGTGTGTTCTATATTAGCATACAACCGAATTGTGTGTGAATAACCAATGCTTATTATACCAATGGTGCAAAGTAACGTGTGTCGTTGTTGCAGCTTTTCACAGAATACGGAAGAATGGCTTCGGAGTCCAGCAATGGTGTTAAGCCCTTCCAAAAATTGATGTTTCTCGTTAGAGACTGGGAATTCGAGTATGAACACTCATATGGCATTGAAGGAGGACAACAGCTACTGGACTTGCGACTGAAAGTAGGTATTAATTTAACTTTTGTTGTAGGTTTTAACCTTCAGACTTCTTTGGGTTCTCCGGTAAAAATGGGTGTTCCGCAGGGCTCAATACTTGGACCTTTCTTATTTCTGATTTATATTAATGATCTGCCGTTCTTTGTTAAGGACCATTGCGAAATAGTGTTGTTTGCTGATGGCACATCCTTGATTTTTAAAACAGACAGACATGTCATTAACTATGACCATATTAAATGATACCCTCTCTAAGGTAGTTTATTGGTTTAATACTAACAATTTATTGCTTAATGCCAAGAAGACAAAATGTGTTAAATTTGAATTACCTAACGTAAAATCGATTAGTCCAAGCATAGAAGTCCAAGTCCAAGCTAAGTCCAAACTCATGGTACCACGATTTCGTTTAACCAAGGTAAACAACTCTTTTATGGGGAACAGTATACGTTTTTACAATAAGATTCCGGAGCGTATATTAAGTTTATTGTTTCCTGAGTTTAAAAACTACATTAAAAATATTTTGAACGAAAAATCATATTACAAAATTGAAGACTACGTGTTAGATAAAGATGTATGGAAAGACGACACGGCTCCAGAATCCACACAAATTTGATTCAAAGTGTATTCCATAGCATTTAAGTTTATTTGAAAAGAGCAATCCCTAGAGTTTCTTGCTCGTTCTTCTCAGGGAGGTCAGCGTAGTGAACGAGCAGTAGCTTAAATGTGACGATTTCAAGTGTAAATTTATTTTACCTATGGAATAAATAAACTTTGACTTTGACTTAATTTATTTGGTTTGTTGTAATTATCAATGGTCGGAACAGGTGTTCCAAATGAGTAGATAAATGTCTACTACATATTCGCGGAGCGACAGAGTGGTTAACACGTTCATCGCCGACTAGAATTTTCAAAAACCGACTCCTCCGAAGAACAGAGTCCGATGTGATTATACAACGAAAAGAGGATAAATACATAATCTCGTTATTCAAAATAAGACCTAGCTCTAGGTGTTTTCAGAATTTTATGTATTATTTCGTTTCGGAAGTATAAATCGAATAACGATCGATTTGATATCCACAAACACACAAAATGTACAATGTCCTGAGAATAAGCAATCTTGCACATAGATCTTTGTTTTATGGATGAGTCGAAATGTTCAAAAAATGACATTGACGCTTATATGTATGACCGTTTTTGGTCTCATTTGTATATCGTACCTTAGAGTGAAAACCTCGAAACGATCCGGCCGGATTCGAACCGACGTCTTCTAGCTTACCGTGGCAGACGCTATACCAAATAAGCCATGGAACGAACCAGCGGACCTCACAAATTTTTCTATGTGCTTGTCATGTCTTTGTATTTGGTTTTTCAACGACTTTTTAGCCGTAGCGCCATCTATGAGAAATCTAAGTATTTCGTCACCCAGTTAGATACCTTTACAGCTACCAGCCCCGGCTAGAGATGTCGCTATTCATTGCATTTTAAATTTTAAAAGTTTAGCTTAGTTGGTATAGCGTCTGGCACGGTATGCTAGAAGACGTCGGTTCGAATCCGACCGGATCGAAGGACTTTTTTCTTTTTTAAAGTAGGCATGCCATCAAAACTCCTAAAAACCAAATGGCAACAGAAGTTCGTCACTGCCGCGTCGATAATTTTATGTGGCTAAATACGTAACGTTTGCCACCTGTTGCGGCGTGAACGAGCATCGGAAACTTAGGTATGTCGTGCCGGTCATATTGACCCACCACGGCGATGAATGTGTTAAAACCATATCCCCTTGGCATTATAAGGGTGCGTTTATTCGACACAAATTTCATAAAGCAATTCGATTAAGCATCTTGTGTTTGTATTTAGCATTAACTCTTCTTAATGCCTAGGTGACCAACAACCAAGCAAAGGAGCTGCAGGATGTTAGAAGATGCATCTTGGACTGCTTCGTAACGTCGCAGGGATTTTTAATGCCACATCCTGGGTTCGCTATACGTGATCCAAATTTCAGAGGCTGCCTGTCAGGTAATATAGGTCTAAAACGTGCCCTTTGCACAACAAAGCCACGTATGAGCTGTAATCAAAACGATTTTGAGGGCTCTCTTTTTTGTTGAATAGAGGGTACATCAATAGTGGTCCCATTGAAATAAAAATAATAATAACGCGCACACTCAACATAGCCCCGCACTAGGGAAGCCCTATGTCGCGGATGCCATGGACACACACATAGACAACCACAAATTGCACTTAAACCCACGAGAGAAATAAATGTAGGCCATACAAATACTCTGAGACTTCTGCCAAGGAGGCAGTTATATATAATTTAGACTGGGATACTAATTTGCCTGTGAAGAGAGTGCGTTAGCGCTATACGTAATCAAGGTTTCTTACATTTGCTTTAATACAGAGTATATTTTAATATCCTTTTTGCCCACCGTAACCGTTTTGCCCAACTCCCTACATTGTAAGTATTGGATTTAGCACGGAAGGAAAGAAATGAATGGAAGTGCCTTCAGCCTTGCCGACACCGGAACCGATGTCACCAAAATGCACGCAAACAAATCGACCCCTCCTACGTAAAGTATCGTATGTCGAAATTGCCAAGTTTACAGGGAAGCGTTTTAAAGTTCTCCGTTTTATTCGGCAAAGCTCGTTACTCAAATAGCGTGATCATCTAATACATCATCTAACTGATATCTAGGATTTTATAATACTCTATGTGAGTAACGGGCTTTGTCGAATAAAACTGAGAAATGGTAAAGTCACGTGTTGTGCTTATTTCAGTGAATTCAGAATATTTAAGAGGCTCCTTTGTAAACTTGGCAATTTCGACATACGATACTTTACGTCGGAGGGGTCAAAATGACAAACACTACAAAATCTTGACAATGATTGGTCATAGTTTCTAATTGAAAAAGATGTAACAAATATGGATTGTTTAATATAATTTAAACTTTACCCAGTCGCCATATCGTTGAAAGTCTAATACGTTTATTGCAAGTTACGACGTTTTGATTTTATATTGACATTTTATTCAACGTGCTGCCATCTTGCGGCCTGTAGTTGGTCTACGACGAACGATTAACATCTGATCAATTCGATAAACAGAAAATTGAGAATTTGTTAAAAATAAGACTTACCGACGATATAAAATACTATTACCAGCGTCTGACGCTTACTAACCACTTCTACTGTACCTATAACAAAGTCCCTTATAACCTTTCGTCCCTCGAGTTTCAGTTCATGCGGTCAGACTTTGGAACACACTTCCTATTTCTGTTCACGAAAGTACAACGTTAGAATAGAACAGAAATAGAATAGAAACGTTTATTTGCCAGTATACAGTAATTATACAGATCTACAATAAAAATAGATACAATGTATTAAACCTGCAAGGAGGTGTGCAAATATTATTGAATTAAATAGTATACCCTCGAAAATTATTTGCAGTTCAAATCAACTGCCTCCGTGGCCGAACGGTTACCATGCCGGACTGCCACTCCCAGGTTCGATTCCCGGGCCGGGAGAAATAGGCCTACAATTATTTCTCTCGTGAGTTTGGGTGTAATTTGTGGTTGTCTATGTGTGTGTCCATGGCACCCGCGACACAGGGTTTCCCTAGTGCGGGGCTATGTTGAGTGTGTGCGTTATTTATTATTATATTACTTATTATTATTATTACTTCAAATCAATGTAAATTACTATTTGTAAATTCTAAATATTCCATATTACTATAGAAGCAATGTGTCATAAGACATTTTGTCAACTGTGATTTAAACGTAGGTCCGTGAAGTAATTAAAATTCATTTGGTAAATTATTGAAGATCCTTATGCACATATTGAAGCAGTTATTCTTATAAATTAATTTATGTCATCGAGGTTGGTACAAAAGATTCATGATTTTAGCTCTGGTTTGTCTTTGTATCACTTCACCACGTGTTTTAAAATATTGAGGATAAGTGTTCACGAATACGCAGATATCCCTTATATACATGCATGGCAAAGGCAGTATGTTTAGTTTTTTGAACAACGGTTTGCAGCTATCTACATCTACTGAGTTGTCCCATAGCATAAGACCGTAGTTGAGTACGGACGAAACGTAGCCGTCATAGGCCTTCAGCGCCGCTTCTCGACAGACAATTTGCCTTAGTCTTCGCAGAGCGTAAACAAATCTATTTAGTCTCATACAAATTTGTGCGATGTGATCCTTCCAGTTATGATGTTTATCGATTGTCAATACAAGAAAGTTAAATGTGTTAACTTAATCTTTAGTGTCAGTGTTGTAGTGAATTTTAATTGGTATGGGATTTGAATTATACGATCTAAATCTCATAAATTTAGTTTTGATTATATTAATACGTAGGTAATTAATGTCCATCCAACCTATTTGGTAGATGGACATTAATGAAGTTAGCTAATTTTAAATTGAGATTTAGAGCATTATTTATCTACTGTTCCATCCAGTTTATAGGTATTATATTTTGAAATATTTATTTATCTAATTATTTATCTAGTTTATAATAGTTTAATGGTGAATATTGTATCACATCATTTTGTATTTTGTGCACGTGAGCCCGTTATTACAATTATTTTCTCCTGTATTTTGGTCTGCAGGAAGAAATTTCTAATAGAAATAAGCAGTACCTTTTGTTTGTTTTCCTTTTATTAAATGTAATATGTGATTTTTCCTGTGCAATAAAAAAACGGCAAGTTTAGTGTATATGAAAATTTTTATAAGACTTTATCTATTCCTCAAAATGTACTATGTTCCTCTTACCCCACCTGATTGTTACGGCGTGTCCCCACTATCTACGGTTCCCACTACGTCGTGACGACAGATAGTTGTACAGTTTAAAGTGTCGTGGTTTGTTTTACAACACGATTAACTGTCGTTCACGACTTTTTTGTTGTTGACAGACTGTCGTGACAATGAGAAGAGCTAGAACGACTGTCGCCTGACGATTAATAAAAAACGTCACGATAAAAACGTCGTAACGTGTTTTTGTTTTTTTTTTTGTTTCGTCAACGACACGACAGTCGTTCAACGATAGAAAAACGTCCATGACACAGGACAGACAGTCGTAATATGGGAACAGGCTAAAATCGACAGTCGTCCAACGATAAAAAAGTTACGACATAATGGGAACGCGTCCAAATGTAAAAAACAAAATTTATCTTCAGATTTGAGTGAAGAATTCAAAGAACAATTGCTCCAACTGATCCCACTGATATTGGCGCCTGAGAACCTACTGCCAAAACAAATCAACGGGGAGACTGTCAAAGCCCGTGATCTGTACCATTTCTTTAAATCGTACGTGGATGTGTTCAACAGCAACGAATTACCTCATCCCCAGAGCATAATAAGGGTAAGGTATAAAATAAATTACACTTATTTATATTAAGATTCTCATGAAGATTACACTATACTAACATTTGGAATAAACGCGTTTACATACGAATAGGTATTTTTCACACCTACCTAGTTTCCCGACGTTTCAACCAGGTTGCACTGGCCGTGGTCACGGGCTGTCGGCCAGGCAGTAAACGCGTTTATAACCGTTTTCAAATGTTAGTACAATGCAACGCGAACGTTTAAAACTATATATAACCGGGAATCTATAATTCCGGGATTTATTGCCCCTCGTCCGTACCGGGAATTCCCGGGAACAAGCCCTAGTTGGAAGCTACAATGTCATAATATAATGTGACATGACGACCTCCGTGGTCGAGTGGCTTGCCCACCGGTTTTCAAGGTGTCGCCATGTCTGAGGTCCCGGGTTCGATACAATAAAAGTTAGTTTTCTATTATTGTCTCGGGTCTGGGAGTTTGTGATACCGTCATTGTTTCCGATTTTGCAACAGTGACAAGTGCTTTAGCCACTTATTTTGGGATCAGAGCAACGTATGTAGAATAGAATAGAATAGAATAGACATTTATTGCAACGCCACAACACATAGATACAAAAAAAAATAAAAATATTGTTACCACTTAGACAAGCAAAACAAAACAAAAAGACATAATTAACAAAATAAAAATAAAATAAAATAAGACAATAACAAACAAAGAGCAAAACAGAAAAAGACTAAATATAACAACTACAAATGTTGTACTGTCATGTGTGCGGTTATGGCGTATGCAATAGGACTTCGTTCAGCTTATGCCACAGCCGCAATCGACTGTGGCGCTGGTTTTCAATGAGCCCTGAGCTGAGATGAGTGACAGACGTGTGTGTCACAAAATAAAAATAAACTGTATTATATTGTAGATCGCAAAAGTACTTAAATATATCAAATATACAAATATACCTACTGTGTGCGTTTACAGTGTGCTGACGTAATTACGTAATAAATAAAGTTATAAATCTCGTTCGCTCCGAGTCGGGTTAGACGAAAAATGCGCGGACTGACGCACTCCCGTGCACAACCCTCCCGGGTCGGGGACGCTATTTGACAACCGGCACATCGCTGATCACACGTTTGCTCTGTTTAATGTGATGTTGTCTAATATACATTATGTATACATATACAGGTGTAACCGAAAGATGCAGTGGAAATTCAAGGACGTAGAGAGTTACTTTCAAATAGCAAATTGGCTTTGACCATGGGACCTGTCAGTGTCAACCGTGACCATGGAACCTGTAAAGGGCCCGAAACGTCGGTTTGTTTGAAAAAACAAATATACGCGATTTAAATCCGGAATAATAGTTTCATTTTTTATGTGTAACAATCGCGAAAACCTAAGAACTCGATTTGATATTTTTGTTGAATATTTTGTCAAATTTTCATTTCACAAGCTCATTTGAATTGTCAATTTTTGTAAGATTATACATACCTACACTGTATTTAGAACTATGTCTATGAAAAATGCAAATAGGAGACATCCGAACCAAATCCGGCTATTCTTGTTAAAACTTATATGAATAAATATTGATTTAGGTACCAGTAGGCCAACTGTCAGAATAAGAATTTAGAAGGCATTGACTTACAAATAAATGGACGACGGGTCTAATACAAAAACCACGAAAAAAATGTCCCAAGTCAACCTATTCGAAGTTTAAATTGAAATGTCATCGCAGTATCGCGGTGTCAGTCGAACAAATGACGACTAAAGCGGAGTTTGACGCTCTGTATACGATTTTAACGCCTTACAAGTGCGGACACTTTTTAGCGCGGACCCGACGTCCATATAATTGTAAGTCAATGGTAGAAGGCAATAACGCCATTAGTAATCATTAGACCGTCGTAACATTCACAATTCTGTCATTTTTGGCAACATTTCATATTCTTTCACAATCTATCGTTAAAGCTATCGATAACAACTACATAACTATTTAAAATTATGTGAAAAGTTTTGGGCAAGCCTACAAACGTCATTTTATTAGGCTTCAAAAAAGACAGACTATAGGTAGTGAACATTGGTCCGAGAATGACCGAAATACAGTGTCTGAGTTTTATTCCACAGGCAACATCTGAAGCGCGATTGCTCTCTGCGGTAGAATCAGCGCGAGACCGGTACAGACAAAAAATGGAAAACGTTTGTGCCGTTGACGCCCCGTGCGTGTCACATGTGGTTTTGCGTGACATTCACGAGCGCACGTGCTGCGAGGTGATGGAGACTTTCAGCCAAACGAAGGGTATGATTGACCTTCAAGATTTGCAGACTCGCGGTGACCAACTAAAGCAGGTAAGCAGCTAATTTTCTATTCTGTTCTATTTTTAAATTTCTGGTTTCTCTTGAATTCAGCCAATGTCTAGTCAGTCATGAGTTACTTAACACTGTTCTTTAAGTGTATTCCGGCTTCTGGAAATATTTAAATATATAAATTTATAATTTTCCACCACACTTTGTGTGATTGCACACAATGCAACTGTTCATACCCGACCTCCTAATGGCAACTCCCGAACACAAGCCGGAACTCTTGGCGACTCGACTGCGTTGTTGCTCTTTAGCAACAATCAGGGGTCACTTGTCAAGTGGTCAAGGGTAAACCTGTGGAAGCGAACAACATCAACCCCCATAACTCTTTTAGAAAGAAATGGACGGTTATTCGGTTTTTTCGGCTAACCGGGTAACCGGTTTGCATGCCCTAATTGCATGGTGGCTAACTTGACTATAATGCCCCAAATAAAACCTACGGGCCTTTTTCTTTCAGGATTTTTGTAAGTTCATATCGACACCGGAAAGCGATCTTGTCGTATCTCGAAAAATAGGACTTTACACCAGAACCGAAAAATTATTTAAAAAAATTATTTCTTTAATTTGAATTAGTAGAAAGTCAATTTTAAGGTATAATTATATACATCATAAAAATAATTTTTTGAACTTGACCAAATGAAAAGACGCGTAATGAAGCTTCATACTTGATACTTGTCTTTTAATTTTGTCGAATATTACTTATTTGACAGTAATTGTTTCGGACGGATGTCGGACGGAGATGGAGAGTAGCCCCACTGGTGTAAAGTCCTATTTTTCGAGATACGACAAGATTGCTTTCCGGCGTCGATATATACATACATACACTGCATTTAGAAGTATGTATTTTAAAAATACAAAGAGGAGACATATTTTTAAGTTTTTCATATTAATTCTATACAGATAGTCGAATCCGTCTGTCCTTATTAAAATGTATATGAATGAAAATTGATTTCGGTACTAGTAGACCAACTGTAAAATTAAGAGTAAAGAAGGCGGTAATGCAATTAGCAATCAATAGGAACTCGTAATATTCACAATTCAAACATTTTTGACAAAAATTTGTCTTTCGCGATCTATCGATAAAATTGTCGACAACACTACATGACTGTTTGAAATTTTAAGAAAACTGGCATTTTTGCAAATGTCATTTTACTCCGTCTTCAAAGAAGATAGACTTTAAATACAAAATCTTGGGTTCACATGATGAAAAGTGTGCCAAGAGGCTTTCGTAGTTGCAAAGCCTTGAATACCGCCATAAAGGATATAATATCACGAATTGTGTGCCACGGAATTGCACATTTGAGGGTCGAAACACAAAACTTCGATGCGACGTCGCAATCAATAACGGCAGTGCAACACTCTTTTTACGATCCTTGCCAGTACCTAGTTTAAAAAATACGGTTGACGATCGTCAATTAATGGTTACCCGAACCGTGGCAGTGAGACGCCTTGCCGTACAAAATGGCGTCGCAGCAATTCGCGTCGCAGTTTTCTGCGTTGCTAATTGACCTTTGGCCCGTGGGATCCCAGTGCCCTTCATATGTACAAAATATTATCCAAAAAATTAATAGACTGTCTGGAAAACCCAAGGACTACCTTGCACAACACATTAGCATAGCAATACCAAGGGGGACCGCTGCCAGCGTCTTGGGCAATTTTATTCATATAATTTAAAAATTCTAGTTTTACTTTCTAGTATTTAAACTTTTACTGTCTTTTTTACCTTACCTGTATATTATCAAAATAAAAATAATATTACTGATGAAATGTGATTCCGTTTTGCTGTTTTTCCCACACAACCGAATGGAACAGCCCTCAATTGTTAGAGATATTATCTATATTACAATAAATACAGAATATTTTTGGGATATACGGAGATTGTTGACACACAGGTCAGTTGTTGGCGCTGTACTATCTCAGCTTTCTAATTAGTGATTTCAGCGCAAACGAGAGTTAATATTTAAATGTGATATAGGTAAGGCCCATTTGCCTGATAAGTTACCAGGGAGGGATGGCCCTTATTTCGTCTGTATTTCCGGTTATGTACTCGATGGGCCTTTATTTCCTGATCCCGAATATGTAACTCAGTTTTGATAGAAAATGTTAGTGGTGCCCTTTTTCGTTCCAAGAGTGGTTATAATAAACAGAGCCTAAGACCGACAAGTAAAAATCTTTACTTATTTTAGGAATTGAGCAACCAACTAGGATTGTATGAATTAATAAACGAAGGGAAGATTCACAAACTCCGTGGGAATGCCAAGAAGATTTACGAAGAATCTATGCAAGCTGCAACGCAGTCACGTGAAGATAAATCCTTTTGCTTCCACCCAAAAGACCTGGAAGAAATCCATCAAGCCGCTATTGATAAAGCGTTGCAGCCGTTTGATAAAACAACAAATAGCTTGTGGATATTTCCAGGACACGAAGAAGACGAGCATAGAAATTCATTGTTAATGGTAAGCTTATTTTTTTAAGGCCTGCTAATCATAAATCATCTCAGTGGTGTGTCGATAAAGTCATTGGCAGGATTTAGTGCGTATGGTATTCTAGTAAAAGTTGACTGTAGTGCCTCAGTGGCTAGCCATCGATATTTTTTTTTATAACACCAAGAGACGGAAGGAACAAGTCGTGCACCTGATGGTAAGCTACACGCCTGTCCATAACGATTGCAGTGCCACTCAGAGCATTAAATCGCAACGATCTCAGGGGCACTGGCACTGCGACCGTCACCATGAGGGTTCCCATATCACGACTATCTGTCGTGACTGTGTTATGGACGTTTATTTTATCGTTAAACGACTGTCGTGTCTAGCTGTTCCCACTAGAACGTGACGAAATCATCGTTTAAGACTGCGATTATCTGTCGTCATATTTTTATCGTGACGATTTATTTATCGTCAGACGACTGTCGTTCTAGCTCTTCCCGCTGTCTCGACAGTCGTAACGTTAAAAAAGTCGTGAACGGCAGTTGATCGTGTTAATACGTGAACAACTTCATTTCAAGACATAAGATGAGAAGTCCTATGTACCTGTAATTTCACCAGCACCCTTACCCTTCCAAACCGGAACGCCGTAATGTTCATATTACCGCTTGGCGGCAATAATAGGTAAGGTCGCAGTACTTCCCTTGACGAACTCTTCCACAAGGGGCGTGACGGTGCCCTTCAGATCTTTGCGATTTAAAGCTCTGAGTGGCGCTGCAACTGCTATGGATAAGCGTGTCGCTTACCACCAGTGCCACGACTTGTTTGTTTTTTTTATATTTTCTTTGTTAATAACATTGACTTACAATTATATGGACGTCGGGTCCGCGCTAAAAAGTGTCCGAACTTATAGGGCGTTAAAATCGTATACAGAGCGTCATTCACGCTTTAGTCTTCGTTTGTTCGACTGACAGCGAAGCAAGCAAAATTACACAGTACTGCGATGACATTACAATTTAAATCTAACGTTTTAGCTTTTTCATATTCCTTTACATGTCACTACGTTTAAATAGGTTGACTTGGGACATTTTTTTCGTGGTTTTTGTATTAGACCCGTCGTCCATTTATTTGTAAGTCAATGGTTAATAATGTTTTTTTTTTGTAAAGGAGCTAGAAGATCGTTATCGTCAACTGCGTGATCTCAATGATTCAAACAACAATGCGGCCGTGATAGAGGCTCGTGAGGATTACTTCTCTTATCTGGAGACCGTGTGTGCAGAGCAAGATTGTCTAAGCGACCAGCATTTGGATAGAGAACACGAAAACGCTCTGGAAAGGGCTCTGCAAATATTTCAATCAAAACGGGTCCGCGTAACCAATTTCTCTGAGGATTTCTACAAGTCCCTTCTTGGAAAGGTATTTTTCTATGATATTAACGGGACGAACAAGTCGTGAGTCTAAAAAATAATAGTTGGGCGGATGGGGTGTTCCAGTTCGTGGAACACGTGTGCTGGACTAGATTTTGATTTGAAACGTGATTAAGGAACATTAATTGTGGACAAATAATGTTACGTGATTGAGTTGTTTCCATTTCACAATTGATGTAATTGTCTGGCACAGACATATTGTATAAGAAAATTTTTCATCAGTAATTAAGATGACGGCCTCCGTGGTCGAGCGGCTTGCACACCGATTTTCATGGTTTCGCCATCTCTGAGGTCCCTGGTTCGATATATATTGTCTCAGGGTCTGGGTGTTCGTGGTACAGTCGTTGTTTCCGATCAGTGGTGCCAGATTAGGCGATTTTCCGCCATTTAGGCTACTTCGAGGGGTCGTGCGGCAACTAAAAAAGTGATCGGCGACTCGGCGATAGTTAGGCTATGTTTGAAATAGGAAAAGGCGATTTTAGGCTACTTAATAAAATATCTGGGGAATTACAAACTTGATTGGGAATTTTGTGGGGAATAGAGTTGTAAAACAACTCATTTGGGGGTTTGAGTATTTCTACGTGGGATTTTATGGCTTGGGCGAATATCGGGTGCTTTTTACTTAAGCTACTTACTTTGAGATCAGAATAACGTCTGTGATGTTGTTATTGTGAGCAATCGCTTGGAGTAACATTACTTACCTTCTTTGTATGCCAGGAAATTCAAGAAAAGTTTGGTAAGATACACTCGCTTAATGCAAGGAAGAACCAATCGAATGTAGCTGCGTCAATTGGTCTGTACCGCAACCGCATGGCGGCATTGGTGGGACCTGATTCGTGCGCGCTGCACCCCCAGCGGCTCGAAGAGCAACACGATGATGCAAAAGAATCGGCCCTTAATGAGTTTCATTCCAAAAGAGCATTCGGAGAACACATCGAGGAAACTGACGAATATAGGAGCAGAATTGTTGAGGTAATTCGACCTTGAGAGAGTTATTCCATCTGTAATAGCAGCAAATCGATAGTCGATAGAATATTTATCGACTGCAATCACTAGCTGTTTGCAATGATACCAAGTGACAGGACGACTAACTGCTACATTAGTTGCAATGTCACTCAGAGTTTTAGGGCGCGTTCAAGTTTAGCCGCTGTTAGACGCGCTACAGCACGCGCTTCAGCCGCGCGACTGTCACTTTTCATACAAATTCTAGAAGTACTGCAACCGCACGGCGCACGCTCGGTTGCCGTCACGGTTAGTCCAGTGTACCTACATGTTAATTTTTCAAATTAACCACGATGGATGAAAATTGAATTGATGAAATTATAGAGAATGTTAAACAACACCCTGCAACATGGGGTAGTAGTTCCGCCAGTTATTCCAATCGACTGGATAAAAAAGGCATGGGAAAATTTATCTCTAAAATTTATTGACAATTTTGAAACTGAAACTACAACTGAAAAAAAACATAGCAGATGAGCAACTTTTAATGCCTATATGTGAAGTGTGCGACCCCAAGAACTAGGTAAAAAGTAATGTTTTTTCGTCAGAATCCATCGCGTAAATGAGTCGAAAGATAAAACATCACAAAAATTTGGTCGCACTTCGCAGCGCGACAGTCGCGTGGACGCAGCGCGGCCGCCGCGCGGCTGCAGCGCTTCTAACAGCGGCTAATTTGAACGCGCCCTTAAATCGTAAAAACCTGTGGGACCCTGCTACTTTGCCTGTCACTCCGAGACATAAGCTGACAAGTACTCTTCAAAACCGGTACGCAGTAATGCTCACACTACTGCTTGGCGGCAGAAATAAGTAAGGTGGCTGTACTTTCCTGGATGAACTCTTTCACAGGGAGCTCCACTGCTACATTGGCACTTCACATGATTACTTCCACTTTGATTAACTTGGATTACCGGCCAAGTAACGCCTGAATCTATTAACTACTTTGTTATATGTATTTATTGCGACTGTAATGACATTTTCCAGGAGATCCAGCGACACTTTTTGTCTGTGTGCCAATTGAATGAAACAAACAACATCCTGGCAGTGTCAGGGGCTTACGGTGGCTACTGTAGCAGCATGGATAATGTATGTGGCGTGGGCCGCATGCGGATATCAGAAGATGCACTAGGAAATGCGCACGAGTACGCCCAGGGCTTGGCACTGCGCATCTTTAAGGAGAAACGGTTCGGTGGTGAAGAGTACAACCCTGACACCCACAAGGAAAAACTTAACGAGGTCAGATTAAAATATTTTTTGAAAAATATCACTTAGGAACTTAGGGCTTCGATTTAAGTTCTATTTTGGCCGTAAGCTCTTTAGTGTACCTGCATTAATTAATTAATAATATTCACTTAAAGATGGACAATAGTTACATAGTAATAATACTATAATAAGATAAGTACAGCGACTCGGGGTAATTTTCGGGTTCCTTTTTTTTTTAATAATAACGCACACACTCAACATAACCCCGCACTAGGGAAACCCTGTGTCGCGGGTGCCATGGACACACACATAGACAACCACAAATTACACCCAAACTCACGAGAGAAATAAATGTAGGCCATACAAATATTTCTCCCGACCCGGGAATCGAACCTGGGACCTCCGCGTGGCAGTCCGGCATGGTAACCGTTCGGCCACAGAGGCAGTTCAAGTTCAGTTCAGTTTTCTATACTCTATCTTTTTTGAAGACGGAGTGAAATGACATTTGCAGGGTTGTGTGTATTCATAAAATTTTAAATAGTCATGTAGTTGTTGTGGACAGTTTTATCGATAGATTGTGAAAGAGGTACAATTTTGCTAAAAATGTCTGACTTGTGAATGTTACAACGTTCTAATGGTTACTATATAATTGCGTTATTGCCTTCTTCATTCATATATTGATAGTTGGTCTACTAGTGAAGAAATATTTTTTTATTTATATACATGTTACTCAGGACGAACGTAGTAGGGACGAACAAGTCCTATGCCTGCTGGTAAGCGACACACCCTAACCGTTATAGTGTCACTCAGAGCTTTAAATCACAAAGATCTGAGGGGCACTGCCTCTGCGCCCGACACCCTGAGATATAAGTTGACATGTCCCACGTGCCTATAATTTCACCAGCACCCGTACCCTTCGAAACCGAAACGCAGTAATGTTCACGTTTCTGCTTGGCAGCAGAAATAGGTAAGGTGGCAGTACTTCCCAGGACGAACTCTTATAAGGAGCTGCTCTACTGCTATGCTACTATATGTCTCCCCTTTGTATTTGTAATACTTTCATAGCTCTAAATGTACACACGACAGCATATCAAGCCACACATTGACGTATTTTGTTCCTGGAGGCGATTTTCGAACAAAAATGGGTAGTCTGATGTGCCGTTGTTCGTATTTATATGTAAGAACTTCCAAAAATTGACAATTCAAATGAACCTGTGCCCAGCAGTTTGACAATGGGCCGATGATGATCAAAAGTTTTTGCATGCCATAGTCACGCTTATGGAATAAATAGCCGAACTTGTCTCAAGTGCGTGACCAATATTCAGTCGATAGTCGATAGAATATTTATCGACTGCAATCACTAGCTGCTCGGAAGCGGGCAACACTTTTGTGCAATGAGCTGTAAATTTACTCCGTCTGCAAAAAAGGCCGACTTTAAATCTTAGGGGATGGAAAACAATAAAGGCTTTAAATCTATTGGCTTTACCTCAATCCTATGACAAACGTCAAACGAAATGTCACTAAGGCTCAACTCACACTGGCGCAAAGTCGAAGCGTCGCGTCGCGTCCTTAAAATCAGTGAGCATTATAATATCATTGCTAAAAATGATCCCACTGATTAGCTAAATTTAGTGAGCATTGGCAACCGAGCCATCAGCTTAAATAGGTAACAAATAATTAAGAAACTCAAAACCTAATAATATTTAAACAAAAAATTTAACACAATCCCCCATTTATTCTTTCAACCTTCACAGGGGTAATCCTAGGTTGAGTTTAGTAATTAGTATACATTGACTTACAATTATATGGACGTCGGGTCCGCGCTAAAAAGTGTCCGAACTTGTAAGGCGTTAAAATCGTATACAGAGCGTCAAACTCCTCTTTAGTCTTCATTTGTTCGACTGACAGCGCGATACTGCGATGACATTACAATTTAAATTCAACGTTTTAGCTTCTTCATATTCCTTTACATGTCACTACGTTTAAATAGGTTGACTTGGGACATTTTTTTCGTGGTTTATGTATTAGACCCGTCGTCCATTTATTTGTAAGTCAATGTTAGTATAGGTGTCAACGGCATGAAGTCTATAAATTTATCAGGAAAGGGGTAAACAGCTATGAGCGGGTTGCGTTAGCGCTCCTTGTGATAGAGTTCGTGCAGGGAAGTACTGCCTGTAAGGTTGCTGGTGAAATTACAGGCACATGGGACTTGTCCACTGATGTCTCAGGGTGACGGGCGCAGTGGCAGAGCCCTTTTTGCGATTTAAAGCTCGTGAGTGGCGCTGCAACTGTTACTGACATTTGTTGATTTGACTGTCTCCGTGACCGAGCGGTTACCATGCCGGACTGCCACGCAGAGGTCCCAGGTTCGATTCCCGGACCGGGAGAAATATTTATATGGCCTACATTTATTTATCTCGTGAGTTTGGGTGTAATTTGTGGTTGTCTATGTGTATGTCCATGGCGCCCGCGACACAGGGTTTCCATAGTGCGGGGCTATGTTGAGTGTGTGCGTTATTATTATTATTATTGACAGGCGTGTGTGTAGCTTACCATCAGGCGCACGACTTGTTCGTCCCGCCATTTGATGTTATTATCGAGTATATAACCAAAAAAATCAGTACAGAGTACTAAAAAAACCGACCTCAAATGTACGTGGAATTACGTCTATTTGCCAAGTTTTATTGAAATATCCCCTAGTTCGCCACTATACAGGACTTGACACAGCAGATAATAAAAATCGGTTCACTACTCGAGTATATTGAGAGAGAAACGCCTTGAATTGGAGAAATAGCAAAATCAAGCATTAAAGTAATTACTCCTAAATTAAAGTTAGGCGCTATTTATAAAAATGAATCTTCATGCGTGAACAGCCACCCTTCGAGGTGGATTATTTTCTTCAAAATGAAATGGGACCACTATGGAAGTGCCCCCTTTCCAACATAAAAAGAATCATGAAAATCGGTTCACAAATCGTTATCGAGTTATCGCGTAACATACATACAAAAAAAAGAACATACAGTCGAATTGAGAACCTCCTCCTTTTTTAAAGTCGGTTAAAAAGAGAAATAGAGATGAAATGTTATATAATTTATTTGAAAGTTATTCTGCTAAATCATTACGGTGACTTGAGCTTTTCTATAATGGACGAAAAATTTAAAATTACATATTGAATATTTAATTACCGATGAAATAGGATTCCGTTTGTTTTGTAATTAGATGTTTTGCTGTTTTTCCCATACCACCAAATGGAAGAGTCCCCTGTTGTTAGATATATTATTTTTATTACAATAAATATAGAATATTTTTGGAATATACGGAGACGTAGGGGAGCGTGGGGGAATGGTAGCCTACTAAGGAAAATTGACAATAAAAGTCATAATTTAGGCAATTAAAATTTTTATTAGTTATGAACGTACGCTTCACATATCTGGGTACTAGATAATCACAGAAAAAATATGAAACTAAAATAAAATATTTGGTTAAAAAAGAAAAAACTAAAGCATGTCATTCGCTCACATTACCCCACAGTTCGGGAAATGGGAGCCGGTAAGAATCCCGTATGTCAAATGGGAGCCATTACATATAATCAGTCTGAAAAAAAAATTAAAGTAATAAAATATATAAGTTAAAAAGTAATGAAAATAAACAAGAAAGTGTTTAAAGAATATCCATATATATTAATATATGTATAAGTGAATATTGTAATGGGATAAGGAGAGCCAAATAGCTCTCATTACCCGCGTAACATCGAATTGAAAAAGGAATACGTATAACAGTAAAAACATTTCTATTTTTATTGTGATGTCAAGCATAACTTCTAAAATTTGATAGATTTGATGACATAGCTAGTGTAAATACAATGTAGTATCTAAGCATTTTAACGCTTACCTGGGATGATGAAATTTAGCAAATTTTATAAGCTCGGAGCGAAAAACACACAACCATCTCATACGACTAAACGCGGGGTTCTACGGGGACGCCCACGGGACTCGAACCTTGTCGAACGTTAACGAAGACATAGGAGTGCCGTTTGCACAAATACGAGCATTGGGAAAGTCCAGTTTAACACCGCTCTCATTACCCGCGGGCTCTCAATACCCCACGTTCCCCTACACACAGGTCAGTTGTTGGTGCTGCACTATTTCCGCTTTCTAATTAGTGATTTCAGCGCAAACGAGAGTTGATTGATGATTTAAGAGTGATTTATGTGATGGCCCTTATTTTGTCTCTATTTCTGGTTATATACTCGATGGATATTATATATATATAAATAGACTTTCACTTGTTTTTGTTTTTTTGTTGTCTTGTCTTGTTTTGGTTGTTTCACAACATTACTAATGCAGGATATCAGAGAGCGGCTAGAGTACTACAGGGAGATAAATGCAAGGAACTCTGAGCCTCAAGAGTTAGTGGCGACTGACGACAATAATCGTAACGCGATGCTGGTGGCAGCCGGGTTAATAGCTACCACGGCGTTGACGGGAGGCTCAGCTCTAGCAGCGATAGCAGGCGAGGCGATGCTGGGTGGAACTCTGGCTACTGCCGCTTTGGGCGCTACGGCTTTTGTCGTTTCCGCCTTTGACAGGTTTCGTCAACGTCTACGTCGGAATTGATCGTGTACAGTAAAAATATGACGACAGATAATCGCAGCTTCGTACCATTCTGTCGTGCAAACGACATAGCAGCTGCCGTCAACCGATAAATTGTCGAGTTCTTAGGTTTTCGCGATTGTTACACATAGGAAATGAAACTATCTGTGAAACTAATGAAACTAGTCTGCGAGCATGTCATGGATAAACCTACACATTCAATGAAGTTTGACAAACCCCAGATCCTTGCAAAAGAAGTCCGTTATCTACCCAGAATGCTGCGAGAGGCCATTGAAATTAAAAAACATCCTAATTTCAACAGGGTAGATGCTTTCTCCGTACCACCAGTTTGGGATCCAGTATTTCCTCTAATGAAAAATCCCAAACAGACATAAGACTGCAGTACTAATTAATATGTTTTAGTTTATTCTAATTTCTATTAATAATTAATAATAAATTAAATTTAATAAAAATTCATTCAATAAATAATTTGTAAAACTTAATGTAGCGTAAATTGGAATGTTTTCTTTGTAAAATTAAAAATAAGGTATTTAATTAATAACTATTGTAACTATAGTGAAAAAATAGGGTGGTTTGCATTAATATAGACATAACTGGTTGAAGACTGTACCACCTCAGTCAACCGTGACCATGGGACCTGTAAAGGGCCCGAAACGTCGGTTTGTTTGACAAATATATGCGATTTAAATCCGGAAAAATAGTTTCATTTCCTACGATAAATTGTCGTCACGATCTAATGGGAACAGCTAGACACGACAGTCGTTCAACGATAAAATAAACGTCCACGACATAGTCACAACGGATAGTCGTAATATGGGGTCAGGCTAGACGCGACAGTCGTCTAACGGGAAATAAAACGTTACGACATTATGGGAACGCGCCCGAATGGCGACGTCGCCATGGCATCCCGGTGAGACAGGGCACTAACGGCGTGTTCCCATAATGTCGTAACGTTTTATTTCTCGTCAGACGACTGTCGCGTCTACCCTGTCCCCATATCACGACTATCTGTCGTGAATGTTTACGTTTATTTTATCGTTGAACGATTGTCATGTCTAGCTGTTCCCACTAGATCGTGACGACAATTTATCGGTTCACGGCAGCCGCTTCACGACAGAATGGTTATAGCTGCGATTATCTGTCGTCATATTTTTATCGTGACATGTTATTTATCGTCTGACGACTGCCGTTCTGGCTCTTCCCATTACCATGATAGACTGTCGTCGTAACATCAAAAAAGTCGATAACGACAGTTAATCGTCTTTTATTATATGTGAACAACTTCATTTAAATATACAAGTCACGACCCTTTAACCTGCACGAATATAAGTCGTCACGACATTATGGGAATGCGCCCTAACAGCATTTACCACGGAAGAAAAAACAATGGAAGAGCCTTAAGCCTCTACTAGCATCAGAAAACACACATTATCACAATGTCAATAATATCACTAAGATATCTAGATAATTATTGATCGTAGTTTCTAATAAAAAAAAGAAACAAATTCTTTCCATTTGAAATTTATTAATATTTATTATATATTCTTTCCATTTGAAAGATTTTTATAAAATAACTCCACTAGTTTTGTTATGATTATAATACAAAGACCGAACATATAGTTAGAAAAATTTAACGTTAGCTTGAGGCACCTATAAAGGTACTAGCTGCGGTGAGAAGGTTCTCTTTATATATGAAGCGTATACCTTTAATTCGTGAAGGTAGCAATTATTGGTAATACATACTTCTGGATTGCCTCCAGAAGAAGATGGATTCTTTCCCTTCATGCTGAACAAAGAGGCGACCAACCATCCTGACGTCAGAATAGCTGGTCAAATTTTTTTTTAATTTCTCAGAATATATCATAGGTAGCAATTATTTAGAAAAGGTAGCAAGTAGGTAGCAATTCTTAAATATACATTCAGTGCCAGGCGCCCCAGGCGACCAGGCATCCTGACGGTCACAAATTAATAACCTACTAACTTTCGTATTCGAATGATTTGAATGATCATTCATTACTAATTAGTAGTACTAATCCATAGATTCCCTAGAGCATTTCTGTTCGTTATCACCTAGCCCTCTCTGACATAACGGTAAATACTGTATAGGTGACGGGGACAGGGATATTTTGGTATGGACATGATGAATGAGGTGTTCCGATATAATAATCATTCGACTCGTGCACCCGACCGAATGGCATTGGCATTCGGTATTGTTAATCATTCGACTCGAGTCATTCGGATTGTGCTTGGATTCGACTTGGGCGAATGATTTGCGCATTCGAATGATTAGTATTAGTAACAATCAAAGTCGCGCATCGCTGGTATGAATGTATAAGTTTTGGCAGGAGCGGTTCTCATAGTAATCGAGGCTTAAGGCACTTCCATTGCTTTATTTCTTCCGTGGATTCAACTGCCATTGCAAATATACTCCGTTTCAATCCATTTTGAACAAAAAGTAAACAAACAAGTCACTGACCCGACCATACACGATTTAGTAGTGGCCAATTGTAACGCCAACTACAAATCGATTAATTAATTGAATGAATCGATTTGTTCAATTGAGTCATACTAGCGGTTTTCCTTACATAACCTATATGAGCACATTTAAAATTTCAATTTAAATCCTCCTTCAAATCCTTACACTTAGATACTCGTTCGATTGCGATTGAAATGTTTTATTTAATAATCGATTACTAAACTTTAATTAATTGAACCGAATGTTTTTTTTTGGACAGCACTATGCAACTATAGGCAAGTCATAGAAGTATAGATGAATAATAACCTCACTTTTGGACTATCATTTTTCAAATACGTTTTTACGATGCTTTTCAAATGAATATTGTTGGAAACAGTGATGATATATCAAGTCGAAATATTCGTGAAAGTGTTACTTATTCGATTTATTGAGTGATTGCTTTAGAATTTTAACCAAACAGGTTTACTTTTTGTTCAAAATGGATTCGAACAGACTATAGATCATAACAGTGTAGCAAATATAATCATAATTGCAATGTAATCTCAATGGAGTCTCAGTGGAATTACAATGACCAGTGTTTTCAAGCGTCATCTGAGATTAGCTTTCTTTGTGGTTCCTCTAGCATGCTAAAAACAATATAAGTACATAGGTACATAATATGAGTAGTCCACTTGCAAACACTGAGTCGTCAGGATTGCAATGGAAACACAAGCACTGGAAATACGACCCTAATGGCAGGGACTTGACGACCCTAAGGATCGTATACTCAAGTCAGGACTTGAGTATTGCAGTGAGAAATTCTTGAATTTTATACTCACATTATCGGGCAAGTGCAATCAAATGTGACCGAAGAAAAAGAAATGACAGATAATGAAAATACACTGATGGTTGATAACGTGGATTTAAGAGTTAAATTAGATTTAAGTCGTATTTTTAACTATTATTATAACAAAACTAGCCAAGTTATCATTGTGTTGTTGCAAAACTAGCTACGTTAATTCTGAACAATTACAAAACTAGTTATCTTACGATTACTGTTGCAAAACTCTCTATATTCAATTTTTAAATGGAAACAAAGTAAAAAGTTTAATACTGTGATTTTGTTTCTTCATATTGTTTGTCTTTTTTATCACAATTTTCAGATAATTAAAAAAAGTAGGTACCATTTAAAATCCGTTTCCGGAACAATATCTAATTTTTTTTTACTTTATAGCTTTTTTACTCCACGCACATAACGCAGTTTATTAGTGGACTACTCATATTACTTTTGCTTCAAGTATGATCTTATTATGGTTAGCTATATATTTTTACTTCCTGTTTTGTTTACTAGACAATAAGTATCTTCTTTGACATACAATATGATAAAGGATAAATATTGTTTTTTTTACCACGCCGCCACTCAATCTGCCACGAGGCCTTAGACTATGAAAACTAAAGGACATGTTACGTTGACATATATAAATCAGACGTTATATGCATCGATACTATATAAGGTTATATGTATATGATGCATTTCGACGTCGAAAACATAAACATGTTATTGTCTTTATTTAACTATTACGTGCCGTCTTAAGCCAAAAGAGATAGCATTACATTGGTCTGTGTCAAACACGGGAATCGAAAATACGTAACGTCATCTTAAATGCTAACCGTGTCCATTTCGCAGTACATGAGGTACATGATACCGTTGTCAAAGGGAAATACATCAAATGTCAAAACAAATGTTTTTCCAAATGTACTATTGAATTATTCGCATGTATTATAATTAAATTGGACAAAAATATTGACAGTGAGAATAATTAGGTATTCATAAAAATGCGACGTTGCAGCATTAAGGGATGTGACTTTAGAAAAGTGCAAATCAATCGAATGTTACATTGCACAGGCATGTGTTATTTTTTTGTCTATAAATCACACAATAGCCCAAATATTTCATGTAATTAGACTTATTTAAGTAGGTTCTTTCATTTACCATTACCATTCCATATTGTGTATGCGTAGTGAAAATGACGACGCCAGAAATTGACAAATTAATTTTTTAAACAACATCTTTAATTAAAAAGTCACTAACTTTTGTCGCTCATCTATGCCACCTCTGTTGAGGCCGGACGGCACGCGGGCCTATACTGCAGAAGACCAGGCAAATCTTTTTGCCTCAATCTTTGCAAAGGTTCGCGTCTGGATCTCATCTTACTTCAGGGTGGCCGCCGGCCGGCCAATTCGCATACGCCAAAAAGAGGTAGGTACTTGGAATCTAGACGTGAATAAAGCTAGCGGGCTAGATGGAATTCCAGCATTAGTCCTACGTAACTGTGCGCCTGTGTTGTCTCCTGTTCTCACACGCCTACGCCTGTATAGGTACCGCCTCTCACTTGAGACTGGTGTAGTTCCCAGGTCGTGGAAGCTTGCAAACATGCAACCTGTGCCGAAAAAGGGAAGCAGAGCTGACTCAGTCAACTATAGACCTATCTCAGTCACTTCCATACTCTGCAAGACTATGGAACGTGTACTCAACAACCGTCTCCTGTCGTACCTTGAAGACAACGACCTCCTCAGTGATTGCCAGTACGGATTGCGACGAAGGCGATCAACTGAGGATCATCTTGTGTATGCCATTCACATACGGAGCGAGGCTATAGAAAAGCAAAGTGAAGCACTTGCAGTGTCCTTGGATATTTCTAAAGCCTTTGACAGGGTCTGGCACTCAAACGTTTAAGTAAGCTTCCCTCTTATGCGCTTCCCACTGACCTTTGCAATTGGATCTCGGATTTCTTGAGCGGACTTAGAAGGCTACTCTTCCGAACATATGGCGATAGATTCCTCAGGGTTCCGTACTGTCTGCCACTCTCTACTACATATCAATGATGTGTTAATTCCAGGTACCTTTGCGTATGCTGATGACAACACAATTGTAGATAGGTACTTGACCAATGCAAGGGTCAGTGGAGAGGAAATCCAATTTTGTCGAGAGTCCATGGTTAGCAGATTGGACTTGACACTGAAGGCAGTCTCCGATTGGGGCGATGCCAATCTTGTCAAATTTAACGATACCAAAACGCAGGCGTGTCCGTTCTCCACAAAACGGAGTCCCTATGAGCTGTCTCGGACTTTTCGTGATATATCCATTCCGATAGCCGACTGTCTCCAGCTACTTAGAATGGACCTGTTGTCTAATTTGTGCTTCGGCAGATACATTGAATCCATGGCCAAACATGCAGCAAGGAATCTTGGGATCCTTGCCAGGGTGAGGCGTTACTTCACACCGGGACAGTTGCTTCAGCTGTACTCAGCTCAAGTCCGGTCGTGCATGGAGTACTGCTGCCACCTTTAGGATGGCACTGCTATATACCAACTGGCCACCTTGGATTCAATTGACAACCGTGCCAAGAAACTTATAGGTGACTCGGAATTAGTGGAGACGAAGCTGCAGAGCCTTGAACACCGCCGTAAAGTTGCCGGTTTATCGGTATTTTACAGGATATATCAAGGAGAGTGTGCGATGTGTAATTCCACACGATTTAATTCCGCTTTCCCCTATCCGTCACCGGTGGACTAGGCGAAGGCTTAGGTTCCACCTCTATATTGTGGATATTCCAAAGATTCGCACAAAGCGTTACGCTTCCACATTTATATGGCGAACGGCTATGGAGTGGAATTCCCTGCCTGCAGACTTGTTCCCTGAACGTCATAACTTGGGCCTTTTCAAGGCGAAAGTGAATAGGCATTATTTAGGTGTGCATGCTCCATCGTCGACCTCATCGTCACTTTCCATCAGGTGAAATGGAGGTCAAATGCTAACTTACATTTTATAAAAAAAGAAGTTTTATCTTAGAAAAGTCATTTTCTGGCGTCGCCATTTTCACGTACACAATACGGAAGCGTGCGCGTGCGTACGATCGGAGCGCCTGATCGAACTGAACGGCGTGTCGATTGCATTTGTCGGCGGCGGCG
>NW_020654229.1:2174027-2206926 GCF_003589595.1 Hyposmocoma kahamanoa | reverse complement strand
AAAGTCACATTTACTTAAAATAACATTGTCAGCCCAACCCTTTGCGACTACTACCCACTTATATTGTACACAGTTTATGTAAAGAAAAAAATATTCAATTATACGCAAGTAATTAAAATAAGGAAATGAAACTATTTTTCCGGATTTAAATCGCGTATATTTGTTTTTTCAAACAAACCGACGTTTCGGGACCTTTACAGGTCCCATGGTCACGGTTGACCGGTTGACTGTCAGTCAAAAAAAAATAGTTTCATTTCCTATGTGTAACAATCGCGAAAACCTAAGAACTCGATAATTAAAATAATATAAAAAATAATTAGAAATAAGGGAATTAACGGATGAAATAGGAATGAATAATATGAAATAATAAAAAAATATTTTTATTATTATTATTATTATTATTATTATAACAATTATATTATGAAAAAAATACGTAAATGTTGAAAATTTTTAAAAATGATTTTAAATGGGAAATGAAACTATTTTTCCGGATTTAAATCGCGTATTTTTGTTTTTTCAGACAAACCGTCCCATGGTCACGGTTGACTGGGACCTGTAAAGGGCCCGAAACGTCGGTTTGTTTGAAAAAACAAAAATACGCGATTTAAATCCGGAAAAATAGTTTCATTTCCTATGTGTAACAAACGCGAAAACCTAAGAACTCGAAATGATTTTAAAATTTTTGATAATAAAAAAAAAGAAATTACAAACGTCATTTTTCTCCCTTCGCAGGTCCACACAGGTGCAAAACCGTATACCTGCCAATTCTGCTCAAAGACCTTCAGTCAGTCCAACTCGATGAAGCTGCACGTCAAAACTGTTCATTTGAAGACACCTGTCAGACGACGGAACGACGAGAAGACCGACACTGTCACTTTGCAGGCCTTGTAAAGATTGAAGTGTTTTTGAACAAAATTCAAAACGACCACTCCATTGCCTAAATATCACGTATGCAGTTCGAAATTCAAACTGACCAATAGAATAACTTTGATATCACAAGATTTGATTGCGGAAAATTTTATTGGCTGAATTATTCTGTATTTTTCATACAATAATTTGCAATTTCGTGTTTTAAAATATTATTGTAACCTTTTCGTGTGCAAGTACAATGCATCCTTAAGTAACTAAATTAAAATTATTATTAAATGTATGAAAAAGAATGTAAATAAAGTCAATCTACTTATCTACCAATTTTTGTGAACATAAAAATATACGATTTCGAAACAATGTTATTTTTATAATCCTTTCTATTAGCTTTTTGTGCCTATATATTTACATAAAGTAAGTATTCCGGACTATTCCGAAATTGGAAACAATCGCACGCAGATAATTACAATATGTATGGAGGCGTCGCGCTGCTCTTGAATTGCGGTTATTCTTGGAACTAACGCTTTCCAGGTGGCGCCAGTGATTTGTCTTCCTCGTTAAGGCGAAGCGCTTCTAAATTCGCTATCACAGACAACCATTGCAGAGGGCAGCACCAGTATTCATTAAGCATCACTTATTCCACGTTAAAATTATTAATCATTAGTTTCAGCGCTGACTAAAGTTTCTACCGCATCTCCACTGTCAGGCTGAAACAAATAAATTTATTAGTAACCAGTTGGTTATGATATTGTTTTACTCATAATTATCGCACTACGATTTGGTAGTACGGTGCTTAGTGGTACGATGAGTCCAGCGGGGATATTATAAGCCATGAAACAATATAAAATAAATGGTTTATAGAGTATAAATGTAACTGAAAAAAAAAACGCATTAAAAGCTAAAAATACTGACCAGTTTTATGCTATAAAAGTTGCAAAACGCTTAATGCTACAAACTTTCGAAAGTTCAATATTTAATTATGACATTTTTATGCTTAATTGTATGAACAATTGTTTAGCCACCTGCATATCAGCAACTGTCAACGGTGGGTCATCTTCTCTCAAGACTGTTTCTCCATCTAATTTCTTTAAATTTGGCAGTCGTCTTGCAGCTTCCGCGCGCCATTGTTCCAGTTCACAGCCGTCGTATAACGGGTTACCAACAAATAAAAGGTCCTCGAGATGGGGAAGCTCCTGAATAAAGAAATGTATGTAATAAATTAGAGTACGAGTGAAGGGTTTGTCCAGGGAAATACTGCCGTAATACCTATTTCTGCCGCCAAGCAGTAATATGAGTATTACTGCGTTCTGGTTTCGAAAATAAGGGTGCTAGTGAAACTACAGGCACTTGAGACTTCCATTTTTTTCATTATCTCAGGGTGACTAGCACAGTGCCCCTCGGATATTCGCGATTTAAAGCTGTGAGTGGCACTGCAATTGTTATAGTTAAACGTGTTACTTAGCACGGAGTATGATTGATTCGTCCTGTGACTTGAGATCATAAAAAAGTTTGAAAATTTTGACAATTTGTAAGCAATACTTTACTAGTACAATATGGGTATTTGTCCGAAATAAACATTTGAATTGAATTTAACAACTCGGTGATAGAGTACCTATGTCCGAATTGTAAACATAAGGTTGTGGTATTGATCTCCGACACACGTTTGTGTGTACCTAGGCGGTTTTTGGTATTTGGAATGGTGCATCTAAATAAGTTTCACGAAACCACAAATAATGTTGACCCTTTCTCAATTAATGTACTTTTCTGTTTACCTGTAATTTGTTAAATTCACTCCATTCTTTCACCAAATTGTTGCTCATGTACAAGACTTTCAAATTTCTCAGCACATTAATACCTTTAAGTTTTTCAATTAAATTATAAGAGATCCATAGTTCTTCTAGAGTATCACCGACTGCTTCCTGCGAACGAGAATAAAAAGCAACAGGTTGTTAAAAATATTAATGCCCGGTTCATTTTAAGTCGAGACCTCTGCTTACCTCACACGTTGACAGCCGTGGTATATGTATGTATTTTTACCATTTTTTTTATTAGAATAAAAATAATTGTACACAAAACTCGTATGCTTAATCATATAATTGTATCATATGCTGATACGCAGGTTTAAAACAATTCCTACTTAAACTTAGCACGGCCTATCACTGCGTAGTCAGTTGATTCTACAAGACGTAGATTTGACAAAAAAGATTTCTTGAGAATGGAGGCCGTTCAAAATATTTTAAAGAGCGGTTAAGATATTGTGTGTATGTACGTTGTAGGTAATAGTAGGCACTAAAGTTGTTGAAATAAGGATGCAATGAAAATTTGAAGAAATGAACCTTGCAAGCAATGACTACAAGATAAATATAGCGAGGAGAGGAGATAAATATAGAGAGGCATTTGATGGCAAGTATAAAAATCCTTTTTCAACTAAATACCTACGACAATTACGTTAGTGCCGGTTCTTACCATCCCAGAAAACGACTTGATATAATTTCGACCTAAAGATAAAATACGAAGCTTCTTCAGACTGTTTAAACCAGATGCCTTCTCAATCATATTCGTTGATAAACTTAATTTCCTGTAAGAAATATTTATTTGAAAAATTTTGAATTATTAAAAGCTAACATAATTTTGTAGCGTAAGTAGTGACTTAACTGTAATTTACTTTTACCATTTTACTACCAATTTACTTATATTAAGTAAATTGGTAGGTCAATGGTTTCCATGTTATTTATTTTAGTATTTATTTATTGAACATTGGCCATAAAGCCAACTTAAGAAACTAAATAGGTGTAAAGAGTGACCCCAAAATAAAATTGAGACCACCACGCCAATGTTTTTCTATACTTACTCGCAATTAGTAAGACAAGACAAAGTATTATCCATTTTCTCTATTGGAGGCCATTGAAAAGTTAAAGTAACGTCTATAGCCGTAGCAGCCTGCTGGCCAGTTTTTTCCTCCCACCTTTTTATTGCCTCTTTTATTGTTGTAGCTTTTGCTGCCATTATTAGTTTAATTTCTGATTAAAAATACTTTTTGCATAGTAACAAACTTTATTGATAAAACATGCATCTCCTTAACCGTGCGATTATGGCAATGATAGTGAGATTATTAAAATATCGAATGCGTACTCAGTACATGGGAAAGAGACAGAGAGATTAATACTATTTAATACCATATTGTGGGAAAGAGACAAACTATGGTACGATACACTGAGCGAGGATCTTGTGTATTTGTATGATGGTAATAAAAATAGACACGGGTCGGAACGCCACACTCATAAAATGGCGTCGCGATTTTCGATTGAGAAGCCACGCCTGTGATAGAAATTATTCTACTGATATTTCAAAAACGAGTTTTAGTGTTTATATAAAATCTATTTGGGCGGCGAAATATTGACATAAGTTTGACAGATTTTTGAAAAAGACATCGAATTCCTACTTTTTAATTTTTTCTTTTTTCTGGTTTCTTTTTTTTTAATTAAAAAAAACAAACGCTAATCTCGGAAAGAAACTTGAATTTTTGAGGTAAGAATTTGTATGTATTTGTCTGTTTTTGTGTATTTATTTGGTACGTTATGTGAAGAATACAACAAATGTGGTTTATCGTGATTTTACATTGGTTATTGCGTGTTAGAAATCAATAGTCACCTAATTTTTTTCTATGTATATCGTTTCCAAAGCCAAGGGTCATTTTTTAAAAAAAGTAATGTTTTCTATATTTTTTTTCTATATTCCCGCTGTCGGGATGATTTTTTGAATGTTTTTGTATATTTTGCTTGATATTTTGTATTCGCGTTTATTTCATGTGTGGATCTACTTTGTGTTTAGCTGTGAGTTATTAAGGTTAAGATTTTTCCCGCTAACCTCGCGCGTTATCCTCTACAACCTCTCTACATTTCCTGCTATATTCGTTATTTCTCTGCGACTACTACCACAACCTATACAGGTAATATCTTTTATGTAAGTGTATTTACATTTGATAATTACGTTTGGGAGTCCCTGTACCGAGAGACGTTGTCTCTCTGTACTGTCTTTTTAATGGGGAGCGCTCAGGGTAACTTTTCGAACTGGTGCCACAGTCATGTTTCCACCATCGCACATCCCGCCAAAGGAGTAGTGCCCATCCCCGCATTGTAGATGCCTGACATTGTAAGACCACGCGGGTACCACGTTCGTCCCTTCCTCGAACCTGGAAGATGTTCAATGGTCTTTCTCCTGAAGTATTTCCTATGCATTATAACATGGGATTCTTCAAAAAGTGTATCAACAGGACCCTCAAAAGACTGGCAATTCAGACGGCTAACACATCTGATGTTGCAGATGTCCGTGTGGCTCAAATGACTCATCTGCTTGCTTGCCTCTTACTTCTCTTACCTCTCCACATGGCGTTACTGGGTTCTAGCCCACTGGGCGTCCAACATCACCAATTCTCGAATTGTGCCACTAAGTTTCCTAAGAATGCATGATAATGCCAATATGTTGAATCAATCTTTGATAAGCTTTATTTCATAAGTAAACAATTACACTTGTCGTCAACACATTGATATAACTCTTCTACTCATTAGTAAGTCAAATTTCCCTGAGAAGAATGAGCAAGAAACTCTAGGGGTTGCTCTTTGTAAGTAAACATTTGTATACATTTATACTGCCTTGAAAAGCCGAAAACTGTTATCGCAATCGGAGTACTTTTAGAGAAAATCTACTTTTTGTAAATGATATTAAAACTTATTTATAAATATAATTATAAATATAAAATATGTATTTTTGACTAATAGATTTATTGACATACCTAAATTATCCATAAATTGTACCATTATGCCTATTTTGTGAGATACCACAACTTTGATTTAAAGAAAGGTTTCAAAAATTGAGATATAAAAATACTTCTTAGAGGTTTTTTAAATGTTTTAAGTTAGCGCTATTTCTATTATACCAATAGATGCAAAATTATTCTATTTATTGAATTGTATAAAAACAACTAAAAGGGTGTATCTCAGAGATAGTGCCTTTCGACTTAGCAGGGCAGTATAATATTTATTTCAACATAGATTGAGACAACCTGCAAGACCCAATCAGATCACTACCATAGATTTTTGATATCTAAATACAAAGAAGCTGTATAATACCCTTTAGTATAAAGATTGTTTCACTATAGTTTTAAACCTCAGGAATCTTTATTGTATTCTATTTATTTATTTTTATTTCATTTATTTGGGAAACCTGCTAATTTCTTGAAAACACTGGTCATTGTAATTCCTCCGAGATTATATTGGATTTATGATAATATTTGTCATACTGCTGAAATCTAGTCTCAATAGTGTCAGTGAAATGGCAGTGATGGCATTCACTAATTCAGTCAATAATGGTCAAAGTTGCCTTACTCAAACTACCATGGAAATTACTATGAATATACAGTGCCAAACACTGTAGAGGAGCTCTATCATTGGACAAGAATGGCATAAGAATGCTCACTACAGCCTTAACAGGGCATTGTGGCTTAAACAAGCACATGTCAAATATTGTCCAGAGAGACAATAGAGAATGTAGAATCTGCCACAAGGCGGATGAACCTCCTGTTCATTTACTAACTCAACACCCAGAGGACATTAAATCTGTCAGAGCCAGGAAAGTCCTTCAGTTCTTCAATGCTGTCGGCCTTGGCTCTGCACTGTAATTAGTGGTGATCACAATAGATCAGTCAATGGTCACAGTGACGAGGGGATGCATAGGCCCTGAATGAAGGACTTCAGTCAGGACTTGAGTATTGCAGTGAGCACTGAAAATCATACTCAAGTCCTTGCCGTTAGGGTCGTATTTCCAGTGCTTGAAATCATAGTCAAGTCTGCTCAAATCCTGACTTGAGCATTGAGTAGAGTTTTGGAATACGACCATATGAATATTTTAATTTTTATCTCGTTTAAATATATTTTTTTTAATGTCAAGTAATTATTAGTATACTACACCATCGGCTAGCCATTGTAGAGCAGAATTCTCCTTTTACATAATTATGCCATCTTCTAATGAAGGTTGGAGATCATAATTGCAATCTCAACTTTGGACAATGCAGCTCTGAATAATGATCGGGTGTTCCCATTGAACCACTGGCGCAAATTTCTGAGCCAGGATAATCTCCTTCCTACACCTCTCTTTCCTTGTATTTTACCTTGGATTATTAAATTACGCAATAACCTGAAAGAGCGTTTCAGTTTTCTCAGGTCACAGGATAAGCCCTGTCGTTCTCCCGTTAGGTCCCACTTATCTTTTCCTTCTTTCAATTCCGGTTTTTATTCTCACTCGTTCACTGTTCATGCGGTCAGGCTTTGGAATGCACTTCCCATTACCGTTCATGATAGTAAATCCTTAGCAATTTTCAAAATTAGAGTTAAGGAGCACTATTCATCGACAGTTCCATCCATTTTATAGGTCGTGCATGGCAATCCAGCATGAAAATTATGATGATAGTTCGGCCACAGGCAGTTACATAGCCTCATAATTCGCACCCCTCGTAGAAGAATGTTATAAGTGGAGTTACGTCAAAAACGTTTATTGCTCCATTAGATACACAAAAATATAACCCATATCCTCTCCAATTCTTGTAACTCTATCGAGTAATATTGTAGATAGAGTTACAAGAATTGGCTTATTCCACTTCATTCTTAAATTTTTTTACCACTGACAACTACTGGGTTATTTTAAATTCCGTTTGCTGCCAGTGGCAACAACAAATCTTTTTATCCCATTTGACACCACCTGGTAACATTCCCATTTATCACCAGTGGGAACAAAGGCAGCGGTGACAACTGGGAATAAGCCCAAGAATTGGAGAGGATATGGGTTATATTTTTCAGTATCTAATGAAGCAATAAATATTTTTGATCTAACTCCACTTGTAACATTCTTGAGGGTTGCGAATTTATTAAGTATATCTGTGTGCAACATTTTTATATAATGAAATATCTCCACATCATCAGTTTGTCCTTCAACGTAAGCCTCCTTCAGTGACTTAAGGATTTCCCTGTCCAGTGCCTGTTGTCAAAAATTCTTAACTTTTAGCATAATACCGAACATACAAAATCCTGCTATAGACACACAACTAGAATTATTTAAATTTAGCAGACTTTGAGCCGTGATATCAGTTTTTGCAAAGTCAAATGTTTGATTTCAGAGCTCATCATGTCTGGCCTCCCAATAAGATTCGTCAATGTTGTCCCCAACGTCAAGATTAAGGTAAGTGATGTATAATTAATTTGTTTGTGCAAACACAATTGTATTTTATTTATTTTTTATTTTATTTATTTAGAACAACCAACAAATCATACACTTAATACATACAATTTTGATTATATAATTGCAACAGTCAAAGTCTTTAGCAGATCTCCTTAACCCTACACTATATTTCTTTGGACCAATAAGCAGCCATCTCTATGCCTCTATCTGTTACCTTTAGCAGTCTGAGATGAGTGGCGTCTCTTTTAACACGGTTCTGGCAGAATACCAGCGTCGTGGGAAACTGCGGCATTTAAGCTTGAACCAGCGCTCTGTGTTAACAAGGCGCTGGCAGTTATGCCATGACTGCCAAAACTATTTATTCTAATTACTTATATCGCACTGCTAATACAATAGTGTATTAACTCAAAATGTGAATTTATTCAGAATAGCTGAAAAACTAATTACTCAGTTCCCGTGAAACATTATTATGATTTATGTATAGGTTAAAATTTATTAGATATCTGAACAATTTCGTACTTGCCAAATAGAAGTATATTTAAAAATAAGTGAAAAGTAATATTATATTTTTGAGAAAGGACTGTTTTGTCCTGAACTAGCTCACAAAACGTTTGTCTATTTCTGGGTTAAGTAGATATATTTAAGTGGTTTCTTACAATATTCTAATGACAATTTTAATGACATGTAGAGAAGGAAATTTTACGTTCAGAAATGACATAATCTTGAATTTCACATTTTTGAGTTAAAACACTATTGTAATAGTAGTGTGATATGTGTACGTTCCTTTTGTTCTGTTTTAAAATTTTTTTATTTTTAAATAATAATAAGCTGTCATAGAGGTAAACAAAGTTTTTATCTATCTGTGTATCTACTTTTATTGCTTCTGCCTACAGCAAGAACTCCCATCTGATGATGAAGACGATGTCGCCTGCAAGATATGCAGCAAAGCATTTGCGAGCGAGGTTGCTCTACGCAACCACGCTCGCATGGAACATATAGATGCCTTCGCTACGGGAGATCCAGACACGTGGACACAGGATAAGGTATGTTTTAGAAAATTACAAAAGGCCAACAGTATACTTTGATTATGTTGAAGTCAGTCAAAGAATCATTATTTCATAGGTAAAATAAATGTATACTTGAGAACGTCACTTTCAGCTACTGCTCGTTCACTTGACTTCCCTGAGAAGAACGAGCAAGAAGCTCTAGGGAATGAATGCTCTTTTCAAATAAACTTTAAATGAAATTTGTGTGGAATCTAGAGCCGTGTCGACTGTCCGTACATCTCTAACACGTAGTCTTCAATTTTGTAATATGACTTTTCAATTTTTAATGTAGTTTTTTTAATTTAGGAAATGATACTCTTAATATATGCTCCAGAATCTTATTGTAAAAACGTATACACTTCCCCATAAAAGAGTCATTTTCCTTGGTTAAACGAAATCGTGGTACCCTGAGTTTGGACTTGGCTCTAAATAAAATTAACATAAAATAAAAATGGTAAAACGTCGTGGAATTGAAAAAAAAAATGCATTTGATAAACCGACATCAACGTCTGCTTGTGGTAGCTGTAAAGGCACCGGATGAGTGAGAAAGTTCATAAATCTTTCACAAGATGTCGCTTGCGGCGTTGAAAGACGGAAAACGTACAAAGATCTTTAACATACAAAGAAATTTCGTCGACTTGCTTGTTGAATAAAAGGCTAAGAAATTTTAAAATAATGTGTTTTATTATATATAAATAAAATGTTCGTTACACTTGTACAAATTTTGGAAGAGAGAGAAATGGCCACCGGTGTTGACCACAACAAAAATTACCAGTGTTGCTACAATAAGACTAAAAATATTTACTATTTTATTCATATTAATATTATTATACAAGTAAACTAAAATTGAACTAAGCTTTTATGTTCTGTACTGAACATTGCTAATTCGACTTGTAGCCATAGATGGGTTAAAACCCAATCGACCGCCGAATCAAATTCTGGGTGGAGACTCTTGCCTAGTAGTGCAACGTAATAATAATAACACTGAGTACTTGCACAGACACAACCTGCGTCCTGATTTTAATTCAAATCAGAATAGATCCGATCGGATAGTCTCGAAATGAGATGGGTTTCTGAGCGAGAAGGAGAACCAGATTCCTTCTATATCTTTCTAATTTGTGAGTTAAATCAACTATTGTTCCGATTACAAAGAGTTTGGGTGTAATTTGTGGTTGTCTATGTGTGTGTGTGTCCATGGCACCCGCGACTCAGGGTTTCCCTAGTGCAGGGCTATGTTGAGTGTGTGTGTACGTTACAACTCTTTGTATTATTCGAAATTTAGGGAAATTAGTAACCAACAGACGAACTTTTGATTGTGAATTAAGTATGGAACAGCTGATATTTTTTCGCTATTTGAGGGGGTAGATCCCCAGTACTTTTCTATCAAGTGAGTCATGTCTGTCCCGACACGTCTGTCACATGCGCAAGTTTGCAAAGAAAACTTCCAACTTCCCAAGAAATTACACAAGAATAAAATTTATCAGGAATGTCAATAATAATATAAAAAAAAATTCGTATAGAAATCGGTAAACATCTTGAACAAAAAGAGGTGTAGGGGAAAAGTCGGCGCCCGTACACTTTCGTATTTTATATGAAAGTGTACGTGTATTAACATCTTTTTTATTTTTAACTGACTTCAAAAAGGAGGAGGTTTTCAATTCGACTGTATTTTTTTATATATGTTACACAATTACTCTTTTTTTACACAATTACAATTATTTGTAAATCGATTTTGATTTTTTTTTTGTTGGAAAGAGGGTATCTCAGTATTGGTCCCATTTAAATTTAAAGAAAATATTTCACCTTTAAGGGTAGCAAACTGGGGGATGAATCCGGTTTCGTGCACTTCCGTTAACTGATTTCAGTAAAACTTGGCAGATAGATATAATTCCAATAGAAAAGCTGATGAGCGAACTCCTGAGGTCGTTTTTTTTAATAAAAAGGTTATTTTTGGTCCTTCTGGGAGTTGTTAAACTCACACGTCTGTCACTCGGCTAGGGTCCATTGAAAACCAGTGTCACAGCCTTGTCTTGGTTGCGACTTTAGCGGAATGGGATCCTTTGTACACGCTACAGTCGCACACATATAGTATTATGTAAATTGTTGTTGAAATGTTTTTTGTGTTATTTCTGTTTTATTTGCCTCCTATTTACCACTAGTTACCACTGCCACGCAGAGGGCCTGGGTTCGATTCCCAGCTTGGGAGAAGTATGTGTATGGCCTACATTTATTTCTCTCGCGAGTTTGTGTGTCATTTTTATAATGTGGCGTTGCAATAAATGGTTTCGATTCTATTCTAAAAATGTATACCTTAATGCTCGCGATTGTATCTGGAAGTGCGGGAAGCAAGGGTCGACTGATCTACCAATCGCGCGCTCGATACGAGGCCCCCCGCCGTCGGTACCCGCACCCCACCGCCAAAGAGATCCAAAATGCATTTCTATGCATTCAAGGTCGTTCAAGATGTTTGCCGATTTCTATACAGGGAAAAATTGCCACCATGCGTATTTCTGCCGCCAATCAGTAGTGTGAGCATGGGTGCCGGTAAAATTTTATAAAACTACCGGCACATGGGACTTGTCAACTATGTCTCAGGGTGACGGCCGCAGTGGTAATGAACGCCTCTCAGACAGGTCTTTGCGGTTTAAAGATTTTATTTTTTTAAATAATATGAAGTAACGAGACGAGAGTTGCAGCACCACTCAGAGCTTTAAATCGCGAAGATCGCAGTCAAAGGTGGCACTCCACTACGCTTGACACCCTGAGACATAAGTTGACAAGGCCCATGTGCTTGTAATTTCACCAACACCCTTACCCTTCCAAAGTAACGCTCGCAGTACTGCTTGGCGGCAGAAATAGTTAAGGTGGCAGTACTTCCCTAGACGAATTCTTACGTAAAGTGGCACTGCAACTGTTATTGATAAGCGTGTCGCTTACCACAGGCGCGCGATTTGATATCATAATAATTATAACTTTTTAACAAAAAAACAGACCTCACAAGTTTCTGGAATTACGTCTACTCACCACGGTTTTTATTGACTTCGGTTAACGAAAAGTGTCTGAAATCCAATAAACCAGGTTCACGTCCTAAGTTGTAGTTTAGAGCTGTAGAGGTCCTTCTGAAAGAATTCGTCCAGGGAAGTACTGCCACCTTACCTATTTCTGCCGCCAAGCAGTAATGCGAGCGTTGCTTTGGAAGGGTAAGGGTGCTGGTGAAATTGCAGGCACATGGGACTTGTCAACTTATGTCTCAGGGTGACGCACGCCGTGGCAATGCCTCTCAGATCTTTGCGATTTAAAGCTTTGAGGACACTGCAATTGTTATGGACAGGCGTGTAGCTTAACATCAGGCGCACGACTTGTTTGTCACTTAATATCATAAAAAAAATATTTTCTTCAAATTAGAATGGAACCACTATTGCAGTAGCCTCTTTACAATAAAAAAAGGAACATCGAAATCGGTTCACATAAAACGGAGTCATCGCGTAACACAAAATACAGACAAATTTAGAACTTCTGCCTTTTTTGAAGTCGGTTAAGAAAAACGACTAACTCTGCCCAATTGACAGCGGAAATATTTTGAAATAACTTTAATTTAGGAAATAAAAGTATTTTTTTTTCGGATCTACATCACGTATTTCAAACAAACCAACGTTTCGGGCCCTTTGTTTTGGGGGTCTACGACGCAGATTGACATTTGTATAGCCCTAGCCCGTCTTCGGTGGAAATGGTCTGATTCAGAGGCGGCTCGTCCAAAGGAGCGCAGACGCAGTGAACTCCCACTCTTATCCCACCTACCAAAATAAAATTATTGATTTATTATTATTGTATTTGTCATTTCCTTTTTTTATTAATGAACGACAAACTCCAATTAGATTTTTATTTCTCTTTTATAGTATTGGTTTACTGACCCTTGAGTGGAGCGCTCGGCGATGCCCTCCTATGAACCGAAGTTGTTTACAAAGTTTAGTACCTACCAAATTCAATAAGTGCGAAAGAGAAATTTCTTTACGGCATGTGAAACAAAAGATTAGTATGAGAAAATTAGCAAGATACACGACGTTGCCGTGCCGTGCACGCCTGATGCCACGACTAGCTGATTCTGCACTCCGCCTCCGTACGCTGTTGCCAGTTTTATTTGTCAAATAAACAAATCGTTTTTTCTCCGCGCGCATTTTGTTGTGTTGTAAATAATGATATTTCGTAAAAATCAATATTATTAAATCATGAAGCGTAGTGTTGTTCAGTGGCATTGTTTAAAATGGAACAATGTAATGTGAGCATTATTTTTAATTTAAAATACGTATAGGTAAACGAACTCCCACTGGAATCTTCCACGAGCCGCCTCTGATTTGGATTAACGAGGATGGACGTGGCGGGAATTGAAATATTTGTTGATGTAATATTGAACCGTATTGCTGCCTACATAGAGTATTATACTCTGCAATGGAAACATGATTTCTCGTGCAATGGCTGCTAATATCAATCGCGAGATTGTTGGGTGCGTACTATTTGAGATTTAAAAAAAAGATTGTTTCATAGAATTATTTTTCCGTTAACATATCGAATCGATGAAAAACTAATTATTTCCCGCAAAAAATCATTAAAATTTATGTATATGTTAAAGTTTATTATAGACACTTAAACAATTTCCCAAATATATTTAAAAATAAAATGGAAAAAATTCATATTTTTGATTAAGGATTATTTTGGCCAGAACCAGCTCACATAAAGAGTGTCTCATTTTGAGTTAAGTAGTTCTTAGAATATTGTAATGACTGACTTTTTGACGTGTAGAGAGAATCAAATTTTACGTTTAGTAGTGATATAATATTAAATTTCACATATTTTGAGTTACAACACTATTGTAATAGCAGTGCGATATAGTGTAATAATTATTTACGAGACATGTTACCTCATCCTCGCATTTATCGCTAGATGAACTGAACAGCTACGAATCTTCACTATCCACAATCATAGCGAAGACAGCTCGCGTGAGCTATTAATGGCAGTTTTTGGTGGAAATAGACACGCGAGGTTTTAATTTATCGTCTCGCCTCGCCTCACTGGTGAAAAAGCACCTTATAGGGCCAGAAACGTTGGTTTGTTTGAAAAAGAAAAACAAATATACGTGAATCGTGTAACTATAATTATTACGGTTTGCGTAATAATTATTGTTCGCAGCAACCAAATCAGGGCGCGTACACAAACAAACACACCGTGAAGCTTGAGCCGTCCGACAGGCTGATGAAGATAAAGACCGAGGAGCTGATCTCTTCGATGCAGCCTGCTGACCTCATGACCCTCGCTAACGAGGATGTCAGCTACATCATTATTAAGGTATTTAATGATATTAGATAAGCCTTTTACGCATGTTTCAGACTGTTTCTGAAGTTTAAATAGATCTAGAAAAAAAATCAACTGTCCATACGAAATCTAAATCAAAAACAACGCTTCGTTTTTAAGCGAACGATAATTTATTTACACTTAATTTTGGCACAATACCGATAAAATCAAATTTTAATATTGGTTCTGTAGTACAATAGTCATTTAAACAAAATAGCAATATGTATATCTATTTGTGAAAGGGCTCGTCCAGGGAAGTACTGCCGCCAAGCAGCATTACTCTGTTCCAATTTTGAAGGATAAAGGTGTTGGTGAAGTTACAGGCACATGGGACTTGTCAACTTATGTCTCATGGTGACAGGCGCTGTGGCAGTGCCCCTCAGATCTTTGCGATTTCAAGCTTTGAGTGGCACTGTCAATGATAGGCGTGTCGCCATCGAGTTTATAACTAGAAATAGAGACGAAATGACATTTAATTTGTTTGAAAGCTATTCTGCCAAATCATTACGGTGTTAACTGAGCTCCGATTGGCCACGGGTGTCGTCAATATGCGTGTCGCTTCTCACCAGATGCACGACTTGTTCGTCCCGTCCCTTGTATTACAAAAATATATGTATCGAATTTATCATCGTCGCCAAATAAAGTCTGTACGTTTGATAAAAATCCTTATGGTGTTGGATTTAAGGTACGATTTTGACTGAAACTGCAAGGTTAATGACAAACAATTGAATTTTTGTAGTTAAGTAGTTTTTAATTTACGTTTTATTCTTGGAAACCAGGCGGACAGCATACCGAAGGAAAGAAAAAGAAAAGCTGAAAAGATAGAGACAGATAGAGCAGAAAAGGTGGCACCAAAACGCGATAGAGAAGTAAAGGAACCGCAGCCAATCACGTGAGTGAACACAAAATCGATATCTTACTCTCTCAAACTCGTATCTTATAAATAGTGATAACTTATCAAGGGTGTTAATTTAGATTCATTACTTTAAGAATAGGCCAGTGTTTAAATATGACAGGTATGTGATGTTAAATCTTCCTGCATCATTTGTATATACAACCCATTTTTCGCATTTCAATATTTTTGTGCTTTAACACACGAGTTTGAGTCAATTCAGTACATCATAAGACAAAATCCATTGACTTACAAATAAATGGACGACGGGTCTAATACAAAAACCACGAAAAAAATGTCCCAAGTCAACCTATTTAAACGTAGTGACATGTCAAGGAATATGAAAAAGCTAAAACGTTGAATTTAAATTGTAATGTCATCGCAGTACTGTCTAATTTTGCTTGCTTCGCTGTCAGTCGAACAAACGAAGACTAGAGCGTGAATGACGCTCTGTATACGATTTTAACGCCCTATAAGTTCGGACACTTTTTAGTGCGGACCCGACGTCCATATAATTGTAAGTCAATGATAAAATCATCTTTTTTATATAAAAAAAGGCCGACCTCAAAAGTTCGTGGAGTTACATGTATTTGCCAAGTTTTATAAAAATTGGTTACCGGAAAGTGCGCGAAACCGGATTCATCTCCTAGTTTGCCAGCCTTATGCGCAGGCCACACCGCGAACGAAGCTGATCTAACTTGGCTTAGCTCATGTAGCCGGAGCGTCTTTTGATACTTCGGTTCACACCGCGAATTAAGCTAACCGAGCTAACTAAACTGCCACAATGATCTCGGTAGCTATGTAAAAGATGTCGCCCTTCTTCCGCCTGTCACTTCCGCCTCTGTCCATACTCATTACTACGTATTTTTTTAGGTTGGCTTAGCGTGCAACTACGTGAGCTAAACTAAGTAAGCTACCTTCGTTCGCGGTGTGGCCTACTCTGACATCGGAACGAAAAAACGCACATTTGCTGTATAAAGTGCGCACAGTTGTACCTTTCTTCGTTACGAGGGCAGTACTGATATTTGCAGTACAGTACAGATATTTTCATTAAAAAATGGGCCCAATACTGAGGTATGCCATCGTTTGGTCTTGGTCGATTTGTTCTTGTTCTATTTCTTCCAATAAATCAAATAATTATAACTTTTTTATAATTGTTAATATAAAGATCCAACACTCAGAAAAAATTCCTTCGATCCGGCCGGATTCGAGCCGACGTCTTCTAGCATACCGTGCCAGACGCTATACCAACTAAGCCACGGAACGAACCGTATTAATAATTATAACAAACTAGTGGAGTAATTTCACAAAAATAATTGAATATCAATTCAATAAAAAATGAAAATACAGTAAACTGCGACATCTCTCGCCAGGTCTGGTAGCTGGAAAGGCTAACTGGGTGATGAAACTTTCATAGATTTCTCATAGATGGCGCTACGACTAAAAAGTCGTGGAAAAACCAAATACAAAAACACGACAACAAGCACATAGAAAAATTCGTGAGGTCCGCTGGTTCGTTCCGTGGCTTAGTTGGTATAGCGTCTGCCACGGTAAGCTAGAAGACGTCGGTTCGAATCCGGTCGGATCGAAGGAATTTTTTCTGAGTGTTCGATCTTTGTATTAATAATTATAACAAACTATTATAAAAAAAAATATTTGAATATCAATTCGATAAAAACGTGATATAACTTTTTTATAAAGTAAAAAAACGACTACAACAGTTCGTGGAATTACATCTATTTGCCAAGTTTTATTGAAATCGGTTACCGGAAAGTGCGCGAAACCTGATTCATCCCATCATAGGTGGAGTATTTTCTTCAAATTGAAATTGGAATAATATTGAGGTACCCTCTTTCCAACAAAAAAGAACCATCAAAATCCTCAAATTCACTAATATAATTAATTAATAAAATACAGACGACTTGAGAACTTTCTCCTTTTTGAAGTCGGTTAATAAATAATAAAAAATAATTAACGAATAAACTTTTCTAGCCGACACGAGGCCGGAAAGCCTTAATAAAAAATGTGCGTACTTTTGAAAATAAAATCATAGATACATGCCGCTGTATGGATTCAAGATATCGCACTGTTAATACAATAGTGTATTAACGCAAAAAGTATATTTTTTCAGAATCGACGAATAACGAATACTCACTTTGAAACTTCACGTGAAAGATCATTAAAATTTATGTATAGGGTAAAGTTTTTTATTGACATGTAGACAATTTCCTACTGGTCCAATTCTTTAAAAATGAAAGGGAATAAATGTTTTCATATTTTTGAGCGAGGACTTAATGTTTTGGCCAGAACTAGCATACATGCAGTTTGTCTCATTTTGAGGTAAGTATATATCTTTTAATTGTTTCCTACAATATTCTATCGACGGTTTTTTAACGTGTAGAGAATCAAATTTCGGATTCAGCAATGATTTAATCCTGAAGTTCATATATTTTGACTTACAACACTATTGCAATGTTAGTGCGATATATGACTGATGTTTCTACGCAACTAACAGCGCTCGATAATTTGTCATAGCAAATGCAATTCACTTTAGTCTATAGACAATTCACAGCAACTACATGTGCCAACTAAAACCCTATCAACAGTGACCGTATTTTGCTTTAGTGTTGGGTTTTGTCAAAGAGTATCAGTACCGTAGTACCGTGGACAGACATGGCAGTCTATACCAGAGGTCGGCAACGTTTTGAGTTGGAAGAGTCAAAAATTAAAATTTACAAAATTTTACAGTTTTAAAAGATCCACTTAAATTTTTCTTGCCAATATTATAGTACTTGCTTATATAAAGGTATTTGGTTTAAAATAAAACACTTGAAAATAAGAAATAATATCTATTTATTCATACATAGTATTTTTGTCACAACAGCTTAGAAAATTAAAATAATTTAATAATATTACTAGAGAATTGGGTAGTGAATCAATGCAGCGTGGTTTTGCAAGAGCCTTTTGAAAGTTTGGATAAATTTGGCTCATAACTAGTTGTTTTAAGTTTCAAACACGACTAGATTTCATTTATTAATTCGCTTCTTACTTACTTTTTATTATATCCATGCAAGAGAACGCTTGCGTGTGGAACTAAAGAATCGCAGGTTGCCGACCCCTGGTCTATACCTATTGGGAATGAGCTGGGCAGGCAGATAATATTGAGTGTTTACCAATTATACTTATCCATAGTTGGGGAATTAACGTGAATATTAAAATTATTAAATTAAACTATTTACGTGTAATTTTAATAAGAATTTTGGCTTTTATTTAATTTTATTTTATTTTACAGTAAATGTAACTAGTTTTCCGGATTTAAAATGCGAATATTTGTTTTTTCAAACAAACCAACGTGTCGGGCCCTTTACATCTGTAAAAAAAAAGGTCACGGTTTGTTTGAAAAAAACAAATATACGCGATTTAAACCCGGGAAAATAGTTTCTTTTATTTTATTTTATTTTTATAACCTTTTGTTGTCTTTTTAATTCTGATTATATTATTTTAGTTCTTAACTGTAGGTATTAATTATTAATTCAATTTCGATTTCATTGTCGCCCCAATTGAACTTTTATTTTTTAAATAATTTTTATTTATTTACTATTTCTTACACAATACGTTTCATTTTGCTTTGACACAGGGGCCATCCGCTTTTTATTATAATTATTATATTATTAAAAGAAAAACAAATTAAGTAAAACAAAAAAAAAATACAATCGAGTTATTGAAATTATTGATGTTATGTTATGTACTCTTCCTAGCGGAAAGGAAAATATGTTTAGACCATGCAGCCTTGTCTTTTTTCATATTAAAAAAAATTATATTATGATAACCATAGTAACTATTTTATTCGTGTTGTCCATACTCTGTTATAGAGTAGTCAGAACATTCTGTTACTTATTAATCTATGATATTGAAGTGTTGTGTCTTCACCGCACATCAGTGAAACACAGCGTGCGTATTGAACGCCGCATCTAGTACCCTAGTACATAGATATCGTTGAGTAAACGTTTTATTTCAATTTTTATTCAATTGATATTCCATTATTTTTTATGTGAAATGACTCCACTAGTTTGTTATAATACAAAGATCGAACACTCAGAAAAAATTCCTTCGATCCGGCCGGATTTGAACCGACGTCTTCTAGCATACCTTGCCAAACGCTATACCAACTAAGCCACGGAACGAACCAACGGACCTCACGAATTCGTCTGTGTTTGTTGTCGTGTCTTTGTATTTGGTTATTTTCCCTACGACTTTTTAGCCGTAGCGCCATCTATGAGAAATCTTAAGTATTTCGTCACCCAGTTAGATACCTTTACAGCTACTAGCCCTGGCCAGAGATGTCGCTATTGATTGTATTTAAATTTTTATTGAATTGATATTTAATTATTTTTTATCTGAAATTACTTTACTAGTGTCATTGACTTACAAATAAATGGACGACGGGTCTAATACAAAAACCACGAAAAAAATGTCCTAAGTCAAGCTATTCGAAATTTAAATTGTTATGTCATCGCAGTATCGCGCTGTCCGTAGAACAAATGAAGACTAAAGCGGAGTGTCGCGCTCTGTATACGATTTTAGCGCCTTACAAGTGCGGACACTTTTTAGCGCGGACCCGACGTCCATATAATTGTAAGTCAATGACTAGTGTCTTATTTTTCCTACAGAGGCCCCTTCGAGTGCCTGCAGCCGTCAACTCTGGTGGCAGACGGCACATGCCACCAGATCTTCTTCTCCTGTTGCGATTACAGCGTGCACTTCAGGGACGAGCACACGAGGAGGCGGAAGGGGTTGCGGTGCCAGGTCTGCGAGAAACCCCTGCTTGGCAATGGAGAAGAACCCACATCGCCATATTCCTGTGAGGTTAGTTTATTTATTTTATTGGATAAGGTACAGCAACAGATTACAGATTAGAATATACATCAACAAAAACTATTCTACATGAAGGAATATAAACCTCCAATCCAATTATAGCTATACCCACCACTTTAGTGAAAACAGTAAAAATGTCCACTATACCTAGAAGAAATTATTTTATCTACACACATATCATAAACCCTCTATGATGTGTTCAAAAACTGCAACTTACGACCAGCGTAAAGGTAAACTATTTTGTTAGAACAAATTTCTTATCTGTGAAAATGTAATTGCTTCATAATAACATCAAATTCGATTTTATTATTACATTCAAATTTCGAAAATCTCTGAAAAACAAAACAATTTGATTCGACCTCTATTCTAATATCAGTCGAGATGAAGTTTTATTCGTAATCATAGATAACCTCCTAATAGATGCCGCCTGTTGAAAATTTGTACTGAACCAAGCTCACCAAAAATCAAACTCGCTAGTTCAAGGTTGGACTAGAAATGCACTGAAATTGCACTTACAGCTAGTGATGGGCAACCTTTACCAGTCTGCATCCAGTTAGTCAGTAAAAACGATAATATTGTAACACAAATTATTAAATTCTTCCATGCTGATCTGGAAGCAAAAGAAAAGCATATAATGTATTTGCTGCTCATGATTCGGCGCAAATCGTAAAAGCTTACTGAGGGCCTGGGTTTTAATAGTGTCCTATATGTAGGCGACATGCTGGCAACCTGTTACTATTTAGTGCACTAAGTTATACTAAAATTTTAATAAAAACCTTTGCTATTCGTGGCTAAAACCCCTACCCCTGTGGGAGACAGGCGTGAAGGTACTATGTATGTAAATTATTGAATGACTTACGACAGCAGGATGATATTTAGATACAGGAAAAAAGTAATTATAAGAAAACAAGGTACTTAAGTATTATAAGTTGTCGTATTTACAAAAGCATAACTAATGAAATTAATTAGGTTAAATTAACTAGGATTAGGTATTACCGTTCTTATCGTAAGCGGCATAGAGTTGGATTTAGTTATGTTTGTAAAGCTTGATGTGCTCTTGACTGTACACTAAAAATTATTATTGTATTTTCTTGAAGGTGTGCGGTATGGGTTTTCAAACAAACAAGGAGCTGTCAGCCCACATGGCCACCGACCACATCAAGTTGAAGCCTTTTGAATGCAGTGTCTGTCACAAGCGGTTCACACAGCAGGCGAGTCAAACTTACGTCTCATATTATTAGATATAATCGGCGTCCTCAGGCATTTGTCGTGAATATTTTTTTTAAAAACAACACTTTTTTTTACTATCCCATAACAAGAATGTGTCGCACATATAATGACCTTGTTAAGGACAATCAACAATTCGATATAATTCTAAGTGTATAAAGTCCGTCTCGGATGTCCTCATGTAGTCCAGTTAAACTATTAAAATAATGGATGGCCCCATTGACTTACAATTATATGGACGTCGGGTTCGCGCTAAAAAGTGTCCGAACTTATAGGGCGTTAAAATCGTATACAGAGCGTCATTCAAGCTTTAGTCTTCGTTTGTTTCTTCTGACAGTGAAGCAAGCAAAATTAGACAGTACTGCGATGACATTACAATTTGAATTCAACGTTTTAGCTTTTTCATATTCCTTTACATTTACGTTTAAATAGGTTGACTTGGGACATTTTTTTCGTGGTTTTTGTATTAGACCCGTCGTCCATTTATTTGTAAGTCAATGCATGGCCCTTATTTCGTCTCTATTTCTGGTTATATACTCGATGCCTCCAATGAACACTACACCTACTGTATTTATTGTTTTTTTTTATTGTCTGTTATTTTTGTAAACGGCCATATTTGTTGCAACTCCACTCATGAGATCCACACTCCATCTACCTGGTCACTAGAACCGGCCCTCATTGGAGCTAAAGAAAGGCAGCAGCGCCTATAGTTTTAATTAGTTTAAACTGTATTTTCACATAGTTGTAAATGTTTGCTTTAAGTTTATTAACAGGCACTTTTTATATGTGATTTGTGACGTGCTCCATTCGTCTTTAACCTTTCACACAGTAAAGTTGTTATCACACAGCTTTGGGCTTTTATTCCATATATTAGGCCCATTATGTTATTGAAACAATATTATTTATGAATATTATGCTTCATGAATTTTGTGAAAAAAAAACCAAAAGAAACTAAATTGGAAAAAAGAACAACAAAAAAAAGTAGTGTTCATTGGATTTATCGTATAGGAATAGGTACTTTATTATCTAAATTGAACATTATCTTCGCAGGGCGGCGTCCAGCAACACATGCGCATGCACACAGGAGACCGCCCATTCTCCTGCACTTTCTGCCCCAAGGCGTTCACACAAAAATCCGGCCTGGATCAACACCTCAGAATACACACCAAAGTGAAGCCTTACAGATGCGTCGTCTGCTCAAAAACCTTCTGCCAGTCTGTTCATTTGAAACAACACATGAGAACACACACTAACGTGTCGCCGTTTCAATGTGGGATATGTCAGAAAAGGTATTTTTAATGCTACATTGTTACCTTTATTCCCAGTGGTTCCATGTACTCAGTTGCACGTGGAACAATATTGGACGTAGTTAAACAAAAAGGAGCCATTGCACATCCAGTCACTTTCGAGATATCGTCACCTTACTTTCATAGTGAAATGCAAAAAGTGGATTGTATATACAAATTTTGCAGGCTGATTTCTCATCGCATTTCCTTCTTATTCACACACTGGTTTTTGCCTATTCTTAAAGTAATGGATCCAAATTAACACCCTTGATAATAAATTTAAAATAAATATAAAGTTTTGGTATCTTTTGAATAATTACTCTTTATAAGATACGAGTTTTAGAAAGTAAGGAATCGATGTAGTAGTTTGATACTTTAAGGATCGTATTCTAGAACTCTAGTCAATGCTCAAGTCAGGATTTGAGTATGGTTTAAAGCACTCGAAATCATACTCAATACGACCCTAATGGCAGGGCCATTAGGGTCATATTTCCAGTGCTTGTGTTTCCAGTGCAATCCTGACTTGAGCATTGAGTAGAGTTCTGGAATACGACCCTGAAAGTGTTTCTCACTCTTGTTTTATTTTCAAAACTTATAATGTCATGTAACTCCAGAGATATTTAATGTTTATATGTTGGATTTTTTTCGCTGATTTAAGAGGTTAGACTTCAGAAACCGTTTGGTATATATAACCCAGTTTTTGATAATTTTGTGGATTGGATCCTTTTCGCTTAACTACATCCAATTGTAACCTTAAAATATCTATATTATATAATAAGCACACACTCAACAAGCCCTGCACTAGGGAAACCCTGTGTCGCATGTGCCATGGACACACACATAGACAACCACAAATGACACCCAAACTCACGAGAGAAATAATTGTAGGCCATACTACTATTTCTCCCGGCCCGGGAATCGAACCTGGGACCTCTGCGTGGCAGTCCGGCATGGTAACCGTTTGGCCACGGAGGCAGTTAAATTAAATTATATATATATCATCTAAAGCGGTTCACAAATTTATCGCGTAACTTATGTTTGTACATTATAGCCGTATCCTAATGGTTTGACCTACTGCCTCTCAAGCAGAAGGGCGTAGGTTCGAATCCGGACTCGCACCTCTGAGTTTCTCGGAATTTATGTGCGAAATTTTATTTGAAATTTATCATAAGCTTTTCGGTGAAGGAACCTGCACGTTGAAGAAGGTTCACAACCCTCGGAAAACGTGTGAAGTCCCCAACCCGCATTGGGCCGGCGTGGCAGACTATGGCCTAAACCCTCGTCTGAAACCCGTGTCCAGCAGTGGAACATATAAATGGGTTGATGATGATGATGATGCATGTTTGTATATACAAAAAACATACAATCGAATTTATAAACTCCCTTTTTTTTAAAGTCGGTTAAAAATAGTTATTAGTTAAGTTGTTGTTTGACGCGAGTGTTTGTATTGAAACTGAGAATAGTATAGAATCCTGAGTGTAGCGAGGGTTTCAAGACACGAGACGCAAAACAACTTTGCTGCCGAGCGAAACACACAACTTTTCACCTCACTATAGCAAGCAAATTGGTAGATGAAAGAAATACAGTTGAACTATAACAAATCAGTTTTAATCATTGACTTACAAATAAATGGACGACGGGTCTAATACAAAAACCACGAAAAAAATTTCCCAAGTCAACCTATTTAAACGTAGTGACATGTAAAGGAATATGAAAAAGCTTAAACGTTGAATTTAAATTGTAATGTCATCGCAGTACTGTCTAATTTTGCTTGTTTCGCTGTCAGTCGAACAAACGTAGACTAAAGCGTGAATGACGCTCTGTATACGATTTTAACGCCCTATAAGTTCGGACACTTTTTAGCGCAGACCCGACGTCCATATAATTGTAAGTCAATGGTTTTAATAAACAAAATGAGTATTCGTTGTCAATTTGATGTGAACAATAATAAGAATAAAATATACCAACGGATTTATATTACATAAATAATGTACGACAAATCGAGTAGTTGAACGTGTTATGTTTTTTATCGAAAGACTTATTAGGTGCACCGCAGTCCATTGTCAAAATCGTATATCAAAAACCTTCTGCGCGCAGCTTTGTAATGAGAAATAAAGTCTTTCCGAGCTAGTGAGGTGAAAAAGATATTTTTATTTGAAGCACACAATACAGGTGACCCGTGCCCAGTATTGGACTTGTATGACAGGATACTGATTTGTGTTAATTGTTCTTTTTTAGATTCAAACAAAGCTCGCACTTGAACTACCATCTCAAAAACCACAACCCTCAAAACATGTCCGAAGAACAAAAGATTGAATACAACAAGTTAATCAACATCATGAATGAAGATAAAGCTAACTCTATTGATGACGATCAGAGGATTGAAGTGGAAGTGGAGGAGACCATTGAGGAGACCGAGGTCATGATAGAACAAGTAAGTTTGATACACCAGACAGTTATTCCCACAAAACAATAAATGCAGTAGAAATCTCGACAAGCGCAGAAAAGTAGCCTGCTTGTCGGTTTTCTATCGGATACATTTCGGGGTTTTCTATCGGATACGCCCTCACCGCTCCTCCTTCGGTCGACTAGAAGGTCCGGAGCGCTCCATTCTTATGTCGTTGATATTGCACCTATTCGCACTAAGCGCTTTGCTTCCTCCTTTCTGATGCGTACGGCAAAGCAATGGAATGCTGTACATCTCTACATAAACTATAGAATATAACTATAAACTCTACATCATACATAATACACGCTCGGCATCTGTATTTCCCGAAAAGTACAATTTGGGGCTATTCAAGGCTAGAGTGAATAGGCATTTTTTAATCAAACTCGTCCCATCGTCGGTCACATCGTCGCTTAACATCAGGTGAGATTGTGGCCAAGCGTGTGTCTATTATATATTAAAAAAAAAAGTGGTTGGTTAGCATACGACGCATGCCTACAGTAGGTCTCTCTAGGCCTACTGAGTTCAGTCCGCCATTTTCGCTTTGTATGGTATGGTTGTGTCATTCTTTCGTGCAAATTCTCTAAAATCGCAGAAGTTTTGGAATGCAAAAATGAAAGCCGCTGAAAGTGTTATTTTAATAAATTTTCGAATCAAATTGATTCAGATGTTAAACGTTCGTCGTAGTTCAGCTACAGGCTGCAAGATGGCAGCACGTTGAATAAAATTTCAATATAAAATCAAAACGATGTAACTTGTTAATAATAATAACACACACACTCAACATAGCCCCGCACTAGGGAAACCCTGTGTCGCGGGTACCATGGACACACATATAGACAACCACAAATTACACCCAAACTCACGAGAGAAACAAATGTAGGTCACACAAATATTTCCCGGCCCGGGAATCGAACCTGGGACCTCTGCGTGGCAGTCCGGCATGGTAACCGTTCGGCCACAGAGGCAGTAAAACTAACTAGTAAACTTGCAATAAAGGTATTGTTTAGAGATGCAACGAATATTCGGCAACTATTCGGTATTCGGCCTATTCGGCCAGTTTTTTCAGTATTCGGTATTCGGCCAAATCACTATTCGTTGCATCTCTATATTGTTAGACTGTGTATATGTCGCTGCGGTCAGCCTCTTGTCTTCTTTTTTTTGCAGCCCTGAAAAGAGCTTTAATAAGGTCATCATCGATCAAAAAACGAATAATTATAAATTTTAATTTTTTTTATTAACCTACATTTTTTTTAATTCTCATCCGCCAAAGCCGTACAACGTTCTTCCTTGTCTCCTTAATGTATAGACTACATCCAGGGCCGTAACGGTTTTTCTTTTAGCATGTTTCGTGTACGTTACAGCATCACATATGACATTCATAACACTAACAATTTAACAGAACTATAGTACTACCACCGTCAGCAACAACTTTTCTTCGTAGACTTTTTACAAAACAAAAAAATACCAAAAATAAACTTAAGTTTTTGTTGTACTATCCGATACTTTTTGGATCTGTATTTGGTAGTAAATAAGCTCAAACGTGGAAGCGTCGCGTCCGTGACGACTTCCACCCTCGTCCTGCACAGAGTTATTAACGTTTAGAGCGATGTATTTATAGTCCTTTTCAATCCATTTTATACAAAAAGTAAACAAATCTGTATGGTTAAAATTCTAAAGCAATCACTCAATAAATCAAATAAGTAACATTTTCACGTATATTTCGAAGATTTCGACTTGCTATCTCATCACTTTTTCCAATAATATTCATTTGAATAGCATTATAAAATCGTATTTAAAAAAGGGTAGTCCAAATGTGGGGTTATTTTTCATCTATACTTCTACTACTTGTCAATGGTTGCATAGTGCTGTACGAAAAAAAAAAACATTCTGTTCGTTCAATTAAGGTTTTGTAATCGATTAGTAAATTGAAAATTTCAAACGAGTATCTAAGTGTAAGGATTCGAACGAGTATCTAAGTGTAAGGATTTGAAGAAGGGTTTAAAATTGAGATTTCGGAAATTTTAAATATATGCTTTTACAGCTTATGTATTTTCTCTATTTTTATTTAAGGAAAACCGCTAGCATGAATCAATTAAACAAATCGATTCATTCAATTAATTAATCGATTTATAGTTGGCATTACAATTGGCAATCACTAAACCGTCTATGGTCGGGTCAGTGACTTGTTTATTTACTTTTTGTTTAAAATGGATTGAAACGAGGTTTAAATGAAATATTTGTATGAAAGTAAAATGTGTTGAATTATTAAAACTCATGGAACAAAACGATACCTCGAATGAATACTGCACCAACATTGTTATTTGTTTCATTTTTAAATTTTTAATTATTTGTTTTTAGGAAGAAATAGAACAGGAACAAATCGACCAAGAACAAATGATGGCGGAGCAAAGTATACAAGTAGAAGAAGGCGAAGAAACATACATACTAAGTGACAATGGGAATGAAGTTTGGAGTGTGCACATCGCGGAACAATAGTACATTGTTGTACATAGGCCTTCGTAATGATCAGTTATAGTCCACCACTGACCATAGGTTTCTATACGACTGGAGCATGAGGAATGACGAAATAAAGAAATGCATATAGTGATTATAACGAACTTTGGACTTTAGTGCACTCTTGAACATAGACTTTCTCAGTTATCAGTAGTGCTACAGCCGCCTGCTGCACATAGAGCTTTAGTGACATAAGCGAAGCAAGGGGAATAAAAAACACATAAGAAACATTTATAACAAACTTTGAGTGTAGTACACTGTTGTACATAGACATTCTCCTTGATCAGCAGTGCTACAGTCGACTGCTGTACATGGAGCTTTTGTGTCTTAAGTGAAACTTGGTAATACACAAACTTCAGATTATGTCTGTAACTGAACGGTCGTACACTATTGTACGCAGACCTCAGTTTCTAGCTGTCGACTACTGTACATAGCTTTTATATAAGTAGGTTAAGAGGAATAAATTAATGAACTTCGGTTTGAGCTCCTGGCTGAGCAGCAGTGCACTGATGTGCATAGGTTCAGCATTACTATTTGCGTATCCGATTACGAAAGCTTTAAGGGTCTCAACCTGCCTTGGAGAACCCATGCGCAACAGCGTATCGTACTTAGGACGTAAGTAATGTAAGAATTATTTCCTTGAAATATTTTTTTCCAATTTCTTGTAATGACAATAGCCACAAATAACTCGAATTTGTTTGCGTTCCACTGCTGCTCACGGGTTTTTAAATAGTTTTTTTTAAGTTCTTATTGATTGGCTGCATTTACACCTTAAAATATTGCGAAAAAAAGCAGTAGTAACTTGGTACATACGTTCAACTGTTGCTCACAGATCTTTTCCAGATTATTACGTCTACAAGACGTCTACAAATAGATGTAGACATCTAGACGTTAGTGAATGCGATTCCACGTCGACATATAGTTTTTTTTTGTATTGATTTTATAATTTATTTACTTAAAACACAATACTTTCTTAGATTTCTCACAGATGACGCTACGCCAAAAAGTTGTTAAAACAAACATCGTGGAAAAATTCGTGAGGTCTGTCTGTTCGTTCCGTGGCTTAGTTGGCATAGCATCTGGCACAGTTCGCTAGGAGATGTTGGTTCGAATCCAACCATATGGCATCGAGTATATAACCAGAAATAGAGACGAAATGTCATTTAATTTGTTTGAAAACTATTCTGCCAAATCATTACGGTGACAACTGCGCTCAGATTAGCCAGCCCGAATTATGTGATTGTTTGTTTTGTAATTAGATTTTATTACAATAAATACAGATTTTTTGGAATATACAGAGACGTACACACAGGTCAGTTGTTGGCGCTGTACTATTTCAGCTTTCTAATTTGTGATTTCAGTGCAAATGATAGTTGGTATTTAAAAGTGATATAAGGCCCATTTGACGACCATGCGGCATGTCAAAGCGTCGATGGAGAGACGAGCTAGACGCGCACGTAAAGTACTGGACCTCAGTGGCGCAAAACAGAGAGGTGTGGAGAGAGGGGAGGGAGGCCTTTGCTCTGCAGTGGGACAGTATAGGCTCATAACAAAATAAAAATAAGGCCCATTTGCCTAATGAGTTGCCAGCGATGGATGGCCCTTATTTCGTCTCCATTTTATGGTTATATACTCGATGTGATAAGGAGAGCCGTGCTGCTAGTCTTGTTATACTATGATAGAACTGTAATAAGCAGTGATCGGAACTTAGAGTTAATGTAGCTTAACTAAAGAATAATGTGGACATTCCCTTCTGTAGTCTGTTCCCAATACATTATACCAGAAAAGCAAACAAGTTTGGTTAAAATTCTGAAGCAATCACTCAATAAATGGAGTGCGTAACACTTTCACGTATATTTCGACTTAATATCTCATCGCTTTTTCCAGCAATATTCACTTGAATAACATCTTAAAATCCTATTTGGTTATTGTTAGTTCAAAAGTGAGTTATTTCTCAAATCGACTGAACTGGCAATCGGTACTATCAAAATTTTGACAATTTTAAAGGATGAAGAAAAGAATTGTTTGCGTCATTTATATAGCACCTGGTTAGAAGTTAGTACAAGTCGAAAGAAGCCGATTCTGCCACCAAAATTAAATGTATCTGAGATGGCATTTCTTGCAACGCGGATTATGAAATGGTATACAATGGTATTAAAAAGTGAAATTTTTAGAAAATTGAAATAGTACCGGTTGCCAGTTCACAATCGAAATATAGATTTGTGAATAATCTATGCTTCCATAGTGCTGTACGGAAATAACTCATTCGGTTCATTCAATTAAAGTTTTTGTAATCGATTAGTGAATCGAAAATTTAATCACAATCGAACGAATATCTAAGTGTAAGGATTTAAAATTAGATTTCGAAAATACACAACAAGAAAAAAAATTATTAATACAAAGATCGAAAACACTCAGAAAAAATTCCTTCGATCCGGTCGGATTCGAACCGACGTCTTCTTGCATACCGTGCCAGACGCTATACCAACTAAGCCACGGAACGAACCAACGGACCTCACGAATTTTTCTGTGCTTGGGTCGTGTCTTTGTACTTGGTCTTTCAACGACTTTTTAGTCGTAGCGCCATCTATGAGAAATCTATTACAGATTTATCACCCAGTTAGTACCTTTACAGCTACCAGTCCTGGCGAGAGATGTCGCTATTCACTGTATTAATTAAATTTTTATTGAATTGATATTCAATTCAACCGACCGGATCGAAGGATTTTTTTCTGAGTGTTCGATCTTTGTATTAATAATTATAACAAACTAGTGGAGTAATTTCACAAAAAAAAAAATTGAATATCAATTCAATAAAAATTTAATTAAGAAAAAAAAATCTTATCTCAAATATGAAATATCGCCACTTAGCATTGAATCGCATATTTTTATATTATCAATAAAACCCACTTATGCTAACTGATTCAATTAATTATCGAGTTGTAATTGGCGGTACAGTTGGCCATCACTAAATTGTCTATGATCTATTTGTTTACTTTTTCGCTACAATGGATTAGAACAGACTTTACAAATCCTGGAAATTCTTGACGATAAAGTATTATTGACTAAAGATTCTGCTAGAAATTATTGTCGTGTGATCGTATGAAGTATGAATTAGGTGTTTTTAGGTACACCGCTATTAAAAACCATATATATATCGAAAAAATAAGGCGCCTGCATAAAACGATGAGCAATGCGCCGATGTAGTCCGATTGCTACTACGTATTGCGTAGGCGCTCAGCCTGAGTAGAATTTTTCTTTCGCTTCCATTTTAGTTTTACGTAAAATAACTTTAGTAAATAGTAATATATATGAAATATAACTCAATGTGATTGTACAATATTTGTATATTACTGTGTTCAAAATAAATAATTTTATGTGAATTTCGTTTATTGCATTTTGAGACCTCATGTTGCAATCTTGGAATTTCCCAATGTGTACAAGATTTTAAATTTTCATATCTAGCCATTGATCTACCAGTGCATGTATTTATATTAATTTTTTTTAATTAAAAAATTGTAAAAAAAGAAACATTAATCGCCAATACGTAGTAAACCTTTTTCTTCAGTCAACAAATTACGGGAAGGGCGTGTTCCCATTATGTCGTGAGGACAGATAGTCGTGCAGTTTAAAATGTCGTGACCAGTATATTTAAATGAAGTTGTTCACATATAGTAGTACAACAGGATTAACTGTCGTTCAATAAGTAATTATTTATTGTCGCAATGCGATTGCAACTTTACATACATTTAACTTAGGGGATTCTAATGAACTGCTAGAGTTCACAAAGATACCCTGGGGGATTGGACTAGCGGATCCTGGTGGACTCAACGTTCACGACGACAGACTATAGTGACAATGGAAAGAGCTAGAACGACAGCCTTCAGACGATAAATAAAAGGTCACGATAAAAACGTAACGACAGATAATCGCAGCTTCAAACGATTCAGTCGTGCAAACTACAAGGCGGTTGTCGCGAACCGATAAATTGTCGTCATGATCTAGTGGGAACAGTTAGACACGACAGTCGTTTAACGATAAAATAAACGTCCACGACACATAGTCGTGATATGGGAACAGGCTGAACGCGACAGTCGTCCAACGATAAATAAAAGGTTACGACATAATGGGAACGCACCCTAATGGAAAACATCGTCAAAATTGATGACAAATGATATTTGACAATAATACGACGTCACGATAGGAGCATTGGACATGTTATACCTCGTGCTCGTACCAGTAGGAGCATGAGGAAACAGGTGTCCGTGAAAAAACGAGATATACAAATCAAACTGTGCTCATTATTCACTACCTATTTTCTATTTTTTAACTGCCTCCGTGGCCGAACGGTTACCATGCCGGATTGCCACGCAGAGGTACCAGGTTCGATTCCCGGGCCGGGAGAAATAGTTGTATGGCCTACAATTATTTCTCTCGTGAGTTTGGGTGTAATTTGTGGTTGTCTATGTGTGTATCCATGGCACCCGCGACTCAGGGTTTCCCTAGTGCGGGGCTATGTTGAGTGTCTGCGTTATTTGAGTGTGTACTATTTAGTACCTTTATTGACATATTTTCTACCTCTGCGATAGCGGAAATATTAAAGAAATAAAGTGGCCAGCCATTCTGACGCCAGGCTGGCTGGACCATTTTACGTTTTTCATGGTTCTAGCAGTATATAATTTACTTTTTTATATAACTATTTATCACCCGATTTCTGCCTAAACATATTTTTTTTCACTATTTTAGGAAGCTTCTATAAACTTATTTAAAAAATAATAAAAATGTATTTTTAGAAGATACCTTTTGCAAAGGCGTTACCTGACGACGGCTGGCCAATTTTTGTGCCACTCAGAGCTTTAAATCGCAAAGATCTGAAGGGCACTGCCACTGCGCCCGTCACCCTGAAACGTAAGTTGACAAGTCCCATGTGCCTGTAATTTCACCAGCGAAACGCAGCAAAGCACACATTATTGTTTGGCGGCAGAAATAGGCAAGGAGCTCTACTGGTACCATAATGTTTTTTTTATGTGCGGTGGTATTTTTTTACTTGTACCTTGACAGAGGAGACTGCCTATCGATGCCGCCTCCAGTGTAGTATACTCAGAATTCTACTTTGCACCCATTGACTTACAATTATATGGACGTCGGGTCCGCGCTAAAAAGTGTC
>NW_020654229.1:2169419-2174017 GCF_003589595.1 Hyposmocoma kahamanoa | reverse complement strand
TTTCGAATAGGTTGACTTGGGACATTTTTTTCGTGGTTTTTGTATTAGACCCGTCGTCCATTTATTTGTAAGTCAATGGTTCTAGTCGTAAAAAACTAAATTTAATCGTTACGCCGTTTTGAAGTTTTTAAAATGTTTTACTGTCCTCGCTGGAATAAGCTTATTCCGACGGCACCATTTTTAAATCTCGAGAACCACAGCTCCTAGCTTACATCTATCTGATTACACTTAAAAAGTCGTGATTTAATCGATTCTAGTCGCGACATTTTAATTAGTGTAGTTTTTTGCGACTAGAACCGTCTAAATAACGACTGTTTTTCTGGCTAGTCACATTTCTAAAACTCAACCATGGTCACGCTGCAATAAAGCACGCTGAAACGAAGTATAATTTGATAAATAAACATTGACTTACAAATAAATGGACGACGGGTCTAATACAAAAACCACGAAAAAAATGTCCCAAGTCAACCTATTTAAACGTAGTGACATTTAAAGGAATATGAACAAGCTAAAACGTTGAATTTAAATTGTAATGTCATCGCAGTACTGTCTAATTTTGCTTGCTTCGCTGTCAGTCGAACAAACGAAGACTAAAGCGTGAATGACGCTCTGTATACGATTTTAACGCCCTATAAGTTCGGGCACTTTTTAGAGCAGACCCGACGTCCATATAATTGTAAGTCAATGTAAATAAATGTAAAAAACAAGAGCAACCGATACCTGAACGAATTAGCGAGTTGAAATGGCGTGGGTAGATCACATAAAGGTCAAATTACGGGTGTACAAGTGCACATGTATACTTCGGCCTTGATTCGAAAACTGCAGACAATCCGCGTAAAGCAAAAGACATTCATGTGGTATTTACAGTCTTTCCAGCTCAGTGTTGCCATTTAACAGTTTTTCTGTCAATTATCTGTCAAACTTTAGACAGTGTTGCCGTTTAAACCAACGATTCTACTACATCGGACTCCTTATTAGAAAAATAAATTGATGTTTAGTGAGTTGCCAGGTTCCCAACTTTTTGGCCGCCCACTTAGGCAAAATAAAAACATTTCAAAGCCAAATCTAAAACACGATTTTGTATATTAGTGACCACAAAAAATCATAAGGGAAAAATATTTGTAGTGTAGTTTATATAGATAATTCAGGTTTTTTTCCCCAATGCTTTAGCACCCCCGGACAAAGGCCCCTAATTGCTTCAGAGGCTCCTACCGCATCCCTGTGACTCTTCAGCGGGCGGTGGCTTTGATCAAAGAATTATGATCAAAAGGAAGTAACATAATTAAATAAATCGCACCCCACCTGGAAGAATGGTATAAGTGGAGTTATGTAAAGAAAGGTTCTTGCTCCATTAGATACAGATAAATATAACCCACATCCTCTTCAATTCTTGTAATTATATCGGCTAATACAGTAGATAGACTTACAACAATCGTAGAGGATGTGGGTTATATTTTTCTGTATCTAATGGAGCAATAAACATATTTGACGTACCTCCATTTACACCATTCTTCCATGAGGGGTGCGAAATAAGAACACAAACGGTGGTTTAAATGGCAACACTGAATTGGAAAGACAGCATATCCGTGCCACTGTGCTGCCTTTCGTTTTACGTAGTCGGACAATTAAAGTTTTTATTTAACCTTCAAGTTTCACTATTAAGTATCCTCATTTTGGTATGGTTTTGTGTGTTTGTTCCTATAGTCTGGCTAACGAAAGATGAAACTGAGATTTTTTTAAATCTAGCTGACAACCCTAATATTTATGTCTATGTTTGGAAGTTGGTATGCCAGTTGTATTGTGTTATATGCTATTTTGTGATTTCTTAATAATAATATGAAGTAGATCAGAGGTTCCCAGACTTTTTTCTCATAGACCACTTTCAAAATTTAGCTGGTTCCGGTGGACCCCCTGCAGCTACATTTCTGCCATATTCCATATCCACATTATTTTTTGTCACGCCAACGTAGACCCCCGGCGAGTCTTCCTGGACCACTTTGGGAACTAAGGACGTAGACTATGAAAACCGATGTGCGAAAGCATCTTTTTATTATCATTGGTAAATTTAAAGCGAAGCAAGTGGAGAGACGAGTCGTTTTCAAGCAAACTCAAGAATAATTGGGTGAATTTCCGATTTTATTGGTTAATACGACGTAATAATTTAGATCTTTTCCATGAAATTTTGCTAGTCTTTTCAACAGATAGTAATTTTATTCAATGCTAATATATTTAATATTTATTTACAGGGAATGTGGAGTAACTTATATTTGGATAGTTTTGATATTGATGTTGTCAGAGAAAGGGACAGATTTACTAAGGACATGGAAGAAATAATTATAAAAGTACAAGAAAATGAAAGCAGTTGTCCTGATACATCATTTGAAGTTAATTTTTTTAGTCTAATTTTGATTATGATGAGTAAATATAAAATTACAACAAATGTGCCTTTTTTGGTCATATTGCCTACATACAGGCTGATAAAGAACCACTGACCATTTTGAAGGTGCATACTGAAATAAATGTTCGGTTTTTTCAAACACTTACCAAATAAATAAGTTATGTTTTTCAGATTATGATTAGCAGACGCCGTTGCTATAGCAACAAAAACGGTGAAGGGGCAGTAGGCGGAGTCAGTGCGGAGTTCATGTATTCGACAGACAACAAAGTATTAAACAAACGCTGCGTTAGCGCAGATCTGTCGTCGCGCGGCGCGGCGTGCTGGCGCCTAGGCGTCAAGACAATTCGGCACCAACCGCTCAATTTTATTTACTATTTTGAGTTAACCACGCGTTAGAAATTATTGGGAAATATTAACATAAAAAAAGGTAGTTTTGATTTTATTATGCACAGGAAAGGAAATGGCCAGTGATTTTTTTATCACCCTGTATAACTCAATATGACCAAAATTGTCGCTTACCCCATTTTGCGTTTCAAGCGTCATATATACATATATACTAATCGGTGTAGTATGCAAATAAACATGCACAGAATTGGGCATTTAATATTTTAGGTACTTTTTATTCTTTTCTAAATTATGTCATTTTGCTATAGAGCCTTCGGGTATAGGCTTCCGCTAACAACTTCCCCCGGTTAGTTCTAACATGCCTAAATTATGAACACATACATGATTGATAGATCAAGTCGCATAATAATGTTATTCCCAGTGTACTTGTATCAAAATTATTTTTTCCTTCTACACCCGTGATACCACACGAAGTTTTTTCAATTTTCTCGCGTTTTTCCAGTCTCATCTTTCGCTAGCCAGACTTTAACAGTAAGCCGGCGATATACATATATAACACTAATGTTGGTGCGCGGAGCTGCTTGCGTGGTCCCTCTGTTCCCGCCAGTGTCGTTCTACGAATTTCCTTATGTAGTTATATGACTTTGATTCTGGGTCGCCAATGACGTTTTCCAGCTGAAAAATAAAATTCATAATTAATTTTGAGTAAGTATATTATGATGTCCTGGTAAATGTTTGACCTATTGTCTCACAAGCAGAAGGTTGTGGGTTTGAACTTGAGGTGGGTGTAACTGTCATGGGCGAAAAAATCAGTGATTAGTTGTCAAATAGTATCGTCGTGATTTTTTACGAAGGAACGACGTTCCAAAATCACATAAGTTGTTCCTCCATTCCACTAACGACTCTTTTATGAGGAACTGTATACGTTTTTACAATAAGATTCTGGAGCATATATTAATATTATCCTTTTCTAAGTTTAAGAGGGAGCAGAGGAAAAATTCCTAATCTTCGATTTGATTTTAGAGCGGCATATCCACTTTAAAGTTAAAAATAAAATATTGTATGAGTAACTACACGATATATTCAAGCATAGACATTAATCAGAAACATAAAACAATAAAGTTTCCCCGATAGATAATCACGAAATTATCTCTAATTTTCACATTTTTTCGACTTATCCTCGAAATGCTACAGGTTATTAGGACAAAAATTAGATAATTAATTATATTCGATCGACAACTGTCACTACGGATTTTTTTTTTAATCCCTTTAGGTTTATAGTTATTCCGCTAAAACGAATTTGGTACTTTTAATGCGCAAAATTCAACATCTCCTGTCGCATGTCACGCAAACTTCAGGCATATATTTGTTTCACAAATTCGGGCGGAGCCAACGTCAAAACTTTTTTGGCATGAGAGTTCTTAAAAACTGCATTAAAAACATTTTGACTGAAAAGTCATAACACAAAAAGACTACGTCTTAGATAAATGTGTATGGAAAGACGACATGGCTCCAGATTTCACACAAATTTGATTCAAAGTGTATTCCATAGCATTTAAGTTTAGTTGAAAAGAGCAAAGTTGGTCCTATTTATATTTGAAGAAAATATACCACCTATAAGGGTGGCAAACTAGGGGATGAATCCGGTTTTGCGCACTTTCCGGTAACCGATTTCAATAAAACTAGGCAAATAGATGTAATTCCACAAACTTTTGGGGTCGGCTCTACAGAGATTATTCTACTTTTATTGGTTCTGCCTACAGCAAGAACTCCCATCTGATGACGAAGACGATGTCGCCTGCTGGATATGCAGCAAAGCATTTGCGAGTGACGTTGCTCTACGCAATCACGAGAT
>NW_020654229.1:2118802-2139419 GCF_003589595.1 Hyposmocoma kahamanoa | reverse complement strand
TTTTTTTCGTGGTTTTTGTATTAGACCCGTCGTCCATTTATTTGTGAGTCAATGGTTTATACTGTAAAACTACTTTTAAAATCGTTGTTCAAGAACATCGAGTATGTAATCAGAAATAGAGACAAAATAAGGTCCATCCCTCCCATGGTAACTCATCAGGCAAATGAGCCTTATATCACTTCTAAATATTAACACTCGTTTGCGCTGAAATCACAAATTAGAAAGCTGAAATAGTACAGCGCCAACAACTGACATGTGTGTACGTCTCCGTATATTCCAAAAATATTCTGTATTTATTGTAACAAAGATAATTAATATCTCTAGCAATGGGGGGCTGTTCCATTTGGTGGCGTGGGAAAAACAGCAAAACATCTAGTTGCAGAACGAACGGAATCACATGTCATCGGTATTTAAATATTAAGTATGTAATTTTTAAATTTTCGTCCATTATAGCAAAGCTCAAGTTAAACTGGTCGATTTGAAGTCAATTGACGACACCCGTCAATTGTTTCGAATTCGGGCTGGCCAATCGGAGCGCAGTTGTCACAGTAATGATTTGGCAGAATAATTTTCAAACAAATTAAATGACATTTCGTCTCTATTTATATTAGTGATATACTCGATGTTCAAGAATCATCAACCCATTTATACGGCCCACGGTTGGGCAAGGGTCTCCTCTCAGGCGAGGGTTTTTTAGGGCATGGTCCACCACACACTTAGATGATTTAAAATTAGTAGGTTTGGTGCCACCTATTTTGAAATGATTCTAATATTTAAATTTGTTTTGAATTGATATTCAATATATTTTTTTTTGGGAAATTACTCCACTAGTTTGTTATAATTATTCGAACCGACGTCTTCTAGCAAACCGTGTCTGACGCTATGTTAACTAAGCCACGGAACGAACCACTGGACCTCACGAATTTTTCTGTGCTTGTTTCTTGGATCTTTGTATTTAGTTTGTCAACGGCTGTTTAGCCGTAGCGTCATCTATGAGAAATTTATGAAAGTATTTCGTCACCCAGATAGGTAACTTTACAGCTACCAGCCCTGGCTAGAGATGTCGCTAATAACTGTATTAAAATTTGTTTTGAATTGATATTAATTTTTTTTTGTGAATTTGCTCCACTAAACCATTAATAAATGAATAAATGGTTTAATTTATTTACCACACCCAGTAATACGTACAGAACATAATAATGATAACAATATTGTGGGAACAATAACAGTGCGTGGAAGGAACAGGCTCAGTATAATCCTTGTGGCTGTATGCCTCGCGGTACTGATTTTCAATTTTCAGCCTGACCTTGTTGACAATCGTTTTTCAACATAATCCAATTCAACGGTACCATCGCCACGATAAACATCTAATACTAATAATTATATAGGTTGAATTTATTAATAACATGTAATAGATTAATTAAAAAAAATGGTATGACTATGACTATGTACGACTAATTTACATGTAATGAACAACAATAATAATATTATTAAAAAATATATAGTATAAATCAGACAATATTCTCAGTTACACTTACGCTGACTCGCTGTCTGCTCTGTCTCTAAACTAATAAGTAGAAGGGAAAATTAAACAGTTAACTTCACATAAATTAAAATAACATTCTTCCAACTTCGTATGAGCAAAATCGGAACAACACTAGTTTGTTATAATTATTAATACAAAGATCGAACACTCAGAAAAAATTCCTTCGATCTGGCTGGATTCGAACCAACGTCTTCTAGCAAACCGTGCCAGACGCTTTGCCAACTAAGCTTAAGATGGTTCTAATACTTAAGAAATTTCTGCTGTTGTGGCTGAAAAATCAGTACACGAAAATTTTGTCACAATCGGATGAATAATATATAGAATGCATACCGAACAAACATTCGTAATATATTAGATAAGATATCACATTATCCTGTTGTATTTGTCACCAATTCTCATGATATTTTCCTTTAACGTAATTTGTTACCTAAAAAACAAGGTTTACGATGACTCCGACTTTGTTAAAAATTTGTCTAATATTATAAACAATCAGTAAAATATTGATTGCAATGAATATTATACTCAATTTATTTAACTTTTGACATATATATGCATGCCTCCGAAGTTCCGTAATTATTGACATATAACCATAAACCAAAAAAATGCAATACTTCCTGGACTCCTTTATTTTTTAATTTTAATGAAGCGATGTGCTTTTTAACTCCGATATTTATCGAGTCAACAGATTATATAACAGATTATTCAAGTTGATAAATTTAGGTACCTGTCTAATAAATTATAATGATTCTTCTCCATATGAACGGGAATCATCACTTATTAACATTAATTATTAATTCTTGAGTACACAAACTGTCAAACGCAACATCACGATCCCAATCAGACAATATCTTCTTTTTTGAACTCGCTCACATTCACGATTAAAACTTCTTTATAAATAAAATCGATTGGAATAAAAAAATTGAATCAGAAATGCATTAGGACATCACTAATTGATTAGAATTCGAGCTGTCAAAAGTGAAATAAATGGTTGGACGGAGTCACAGACATATATCTAGATAGACGCCGAAAAAAAAACTCACAGGACATTGGCGAAATCGCCATTTTTTTTGTATAATTTTTATAATAATACTAAACTACCGTACATAGTTATTTTTACTTGACATTAGCAAAATCATTGATTATTTCGATGGGGCCATAACATTTAAAAGAAGAAGAAGATAGACGCCGCAAGTGTACGTACTTCGCGTGCCCGAAGTAAGTGAAATTCACTTACTTGCCGCTGCTACACTTCAGAACGCGCTCGACCATTATCGTAGATCGAAAACGCGAAAAATGCACAATTGTGCCATTATAAAACCAAAAGCACAATAACTGTGAGTAAACGGGAAAACTGGGACGTTTCCTTACACATGCAAGTGATTTTGTAATCAGAAGATGCATAATTTATTTTAAAAGCAGTTATGTTGGTTTTGTATGAATTTCGAGAAAACAAACATTCAATAGAGTGTATGGCTTATGATTTGTAATACATTGCGGCTTTTACTTGTTGCGATATATTTGTGATCCTTTGTTATAATACGCCATGAATATCGAACGAACGCACTTTTGTATAATGCTTTCAGTTTCGTGGTACGGCCGCTTCTACATTTCTTTGGCCAAAGGAGATCCGCCAAAATGACCCCAGGCCCGGCGCCAAAATAATGTAACTCAGCTTTTAGAGTAAAAATAGCAATAATATTATATAGTTTCGGTATTGCTAAATTCACATGCTAACATAGTTTTTTTGCCTGTTGAATTTTCATAGGCGCTTTATGAAAAATTCTATTTATTAGAGAAGCGTCGTCCTTTTTAGTTCATTAACATTGTAATAAATAATTATGGCATATAAGCATGTATATCAATCATATTATATAAACATATTTCATTTGCAGTTATATTTTTATTTAGAAAAAAAAAATAGTATAAACTTCCCATAAATAAATAGAAGAATCAAGTCAAATGTTTTAGTTTTAGCTTTTTGTTTGTATTATATAATGATAAATATATCAACATTCGCATAAAGGTACAACAACAAATACGTTCAAACAAATAATTTAAATAAAGTATATTTGTATTGTTATATTATCGCTTTACGCGACTTTACTTAATGGCCGCATGACCTTCAAGTAATCGGCAAAGAAAGGATGAACACGCACGGATGAACGCACCTGTGACGTGAGGGCACAACTGGATACATCTTATTGTCTCGCTCACATATAATGGTTTAGAGGGAGAAACACGCAGACGCCCGCTTTGCTTTGGCGTGCTCTGCTCACGCGCAGTCCTACGCTAACGTTTGTTGTGTTGTGTACTGTGAACTGTGCGATACCTTACCTTGATCTTTATTTTACTTTGTTTAACCCTCCCGGACTTTTGATTTTCTTGTGAAATGGCAGACGTTTGTATTTTGTGTACACGATCATTACGGCAACGTCGTAGACATTTCATAGTTTACAGTACAGTACATACATGCTTATACGCCATAATGACTAATTACAAGATTAATGAACTAAAAATGATGACATTTCTCTAAAACATTTAATTTTACAAAGAGCCCCTATTAAAATTCAACGGGCAAAAAGACAATGTTAGCATGTGAATTTAGCAATACCGAAACTATATAATATTTTTGCTATTTTTACTCTAAAAATTGAGTTACATTATTTTGGCGCCGGGCCTGGGGTAATTTTGTATGGGATTTGGCGGATCTCCTTTAACATTTAGTGATGTATACGTTAGGCAACACTGTTCTCGATTCTGATCGATTTTGAAAATAAATGGACGAAAATTATTATGACCTTAGCAATATTATAAAAATATTCTATAACGTTTGGTTTTTATCATGTATCAGTAATTTCGATAATTTTTGTATCGAATGTCCGTATATAGTGAGCAAATAATTACATACATCACTGGATATGTAGTACGAGTAATACAAAAAATTATATAATGCAAAGAATTAATAGTGCGCTGTCTTTACAAAAACCTGAAGTTATATACGTGAGTTCGTTGCTTTCGAGAACGAAGGTGGTCTAGTTTATCCCACCTAAGATGCTATCCAAATATGCAGAGTAGTAGAGTTAGAAATCCGAGAAGTAATAAACAAATCACAAAAATTGCACACGAGGCCGTGACTAAGTAAACCTCCATAGATTAATAAGATTTTATCATATTTTGTCAGCAGTGACATTTTGATTTGCCTCGCCATTCATCAATTTCATCAATTACCAACAGAAAACCATCTAGTAAAACTAATTAAGGCAGTCGCAAGTTCATATATTGACGTGCGTTTTCATTATTTAAGTTAATCGATAAGATCTTCTATTACAAAAAGATTTTATATAATTAGCTTATTTTATTGAAAGGACAATAATTTTAATATTTGAAGTCGATTAAAAATTAAAGTGTTAATTTTTTTAAGTAATCAACATTTTTTAAAAACAAGTAAAACGAAGGATTTAACTATCTTAGGTACTCTAGTATTTTTCTACTATATTAATATTACGATTACTTGTAATCAACAAATACTTGAACAAAAATTATTCTTAGATTCCTTTCAAATCGATTTAGAGCGAGCGGAAGGAGGTTTCCATCACTAAATAGTTCTTGTGACGTCATGGTGGGTACAAAAAATGTGGCAAGCTTGGTTTTCATACGATCTAGATATATGTCTGTGGACGGAATATATCGTCTGGTTAAAGGTAAAACCACATAAGTGACATTTTCCTCAAAATATCTCTAAATTATGTACCTGTAGTAAGACTGCAGATAAAACTCTTATTAAGTTGGGTTTCACGTGCACATAGATAATGATTTCTTACCACAGCTACATAAACTAAAGATTTTTTGGTTAAAATGTCACTTACGTGTGTTTACCTTTAAGCAGACGGTATTATGTTTTACTACTTTGATATTAATTTTTTTTTAGGATAACAAGAGACTCGCCTGGTCAAAGCAGTTGCAGTGCACTCAGAGCTTTAAATAGCAAATATCTCCGGGACACTGCCACTGCGCCTGTCATCCCGAAACATAAGCTGACAAGTCCCATATGCCTGTAATTTACTATCACCCTTCAAAACCGAAACGCAGGAATGTTCATATTACTGCTTGGTGGCAGAAATAGATAAGGTGGTAGTAACATCGTGGACATAAACTCTCTCACAAAGATCTCTACTGTTACAAACTCAGCTGAATGCAGTAAATATTTGATATTAATGTTATAATATTAATAATTTGTCTTGTTTCAGAATTAAAATGTCACTCTGGGCACGTGCTCAGCAGCTGCCTACTGAGAGCTTCAACAAGGTGATTTTTTTTAACGCACTAACATTCATAGTCCCGCACTAGGGAAACTCTGTATCGCAGGTGCCATGGACACATAAGATAACCACAAATTAAACCCAAACTCACGAGAGAAGTAAATGTAGGCCATAAAAATGTTTCTCTCGGCCGGGGAATCGAACCTGGGACCTCTGCGTGGCAGACCAGTATAGCATCGACCACGGTAGCAGTTAAATTAAAGTTTATATGTCTTTATCATTATCCCAAATTGTTTACTAACGCTTAACAAAAATATTTGCGGTTTTGTTCAATTGTTATATTGCAGTAACAGTGTTAACTGTAAAATGAAATAGTAGAATATGGACAATACAGGGTATCCCGTTTCGATATATGGATCTTATAAAAACTACTACGGGCTTTACCGTGTGAATTCCCAGTGCTCTCTTTGTAGTTGCCGCCTACTGCTTCTACATGGAGAAGTATCAACAATGTACTGACAGAATGGAATGATTTATTTGAGATACATTTGTGGACGTTACACACACATATTTAAAATGTGCACACCAAGATAGTACGGTGAATACCGACGTGTTTGTATGGGGTGATGTAAGACCGTGCATGTCGTGCATCGCCAGTGACTCCCTTATGTTGTGTACTTTGTTTTCGCGCTGGAACTTTCTGACAGTAAAAAATCTCTCAATTTTTTTCTCTAAATGCGTAGTTTTTAGTAGTTCAATAAACCAATAATGTGTATTGCAGAAACTTTATTCTATAATAAATAATAATGAAACGGGTTTTCACACTTTAAACCAGGTTAGTCAGGTAGGTATTTTCTGGCATCTAGGTGAAATAAATTACTTAATTAACCGACTTCAAAAAAAGGAGAAGGTTCTCAATTCGTCTGTATGTTTTTTTTTGTATGTATGTATGTTACGGGATAACTCCGCCATTTGTGAACCGATATTGATGATTCTTTTATTGTTGGAAAGAGGGTACCTCAGAAGTGGTCCCATTTAAATTTGAAAAAAAAAATATTCCACCTTTAAGGGTGGTAAACTAGGGGATGAATGACTTTTACTTTCCAAACTGTGATTCAATTATTCAAATGGTAAATAAGTAACCTTCATCACTGCTTAAATATAATCTAATTGGTAATTGATTCTTTTAGAATTGTTAGTGCAGAACATACATACACACATACATATTACGGTGTACGCTATTTTAGTGTATATATAATTCATTCAGATCTCGTTAGAGACCCTTTTGGTTATCTTTTTTTGCAGACGGGTGTGTGGCGAGCTATATAATATATTGAATATGTGTAATGTTTATATACTACTAAATATATATGTGTGATATTTGTATTATGATAACTTTTGCTTATAAATATTTGTAGGTTTAGCACTAGTATTGATTAAGTTGTAATTTAGATATTCAATTGTGAAGGTTTGTAATAGGCTTTCCGTTGTTATTTTGTGTTATATATCATTGTTTAAGCTGTAAACCTTCCTAAAATAAATAAAATAAAATAAATAAAATAAAATAGATTTAGACTCTTTTTGCTGAAATTAAAAAAAATAAAATCACAGTACTACCGTTATGCACAAGAAACATTAGCAAGAACAGTTTGTAGTGCTGCTATGAAAGGGTTGTAACCCTAACTAGCCGTGACCAGGTTCACGGCAATGAAACGGGAAACTTCCGGTCCACAAAATTTATTAAAACAAGTAAAATAAAACTAAAGGGCTTTAACAATAAAGTAAATGTAAATAATCTCAGTACAGAGTACTAAAAAAACCGACCTCAAAAGTACGTGGAATTACGTCTATTTGCTAAGTTTCATTGAAATATCCCCTAGTTCGCCGCTATACAGGACTTGACACTGGAGATAATAAAATCGGTTCTCACTACTCAAAGTATATGGAAAGAAAAACGCCTTGAATTGGAGAAATAGCAAAATCAACCATTAAAATAATTGCGCCTTAGTAAAATTTAGGCGCTATTTATGAAAATGAATCTTCATGCGTGAGCAGCCACCCTTCGAGGTGGATCATTTTCTTCAAAATGAAATGGGACCACTATGGAAGTACCCCCTTTCCAACAAAAAAAGAATCGGTTCACAAATACCGGAGTTATCGCGTAACATACATACAAAAAAAAGAACATACAGACGAATTGAGAACCTCCTCCTTTTTTGAAGTAGGTTAAAAAACAGGTACAATAATATAAAATACTCCCTACACTTTATGAGTAAGGCACTTACCCCTAAATGGGTAACTGAATTACAGATATAGGTACATGAAGGCTGTAGACTGTTATAGATTATTACACATGATTTAGCTTATTTAATGACGATATTAAACGTAATAAAAAACCAAAATTAGCGATTATACGCGATGGAATTTGAAACAGCTCCGACTGTTGTGGCGGTCGAGCTGGGAGTGACCGTGGTACGAAAACAAAATGAGAAAGCGAAGGAAGATGGACCTATTCAAATTTAAAATTTAAATACAAGTATAAGAAAAAATGATAGGATACAAGCGGAGAGAGGTGATACTAAAAGGTGAGATGACGGTGTAAGGAGGCCACACCGTCACAGTACTGTCCATGAAAGGGTTTATAATAATAATAATGACCTCCACCATTGACTTACAAATAAATGGACGACGGGTCTAATACAAAAACCACGAAAAAAAATGTCCCAAGTCAACCTATTTAAACGTAGTGACATGTAAAGGAATATGAAAAAGCTAAAACGTTGAATTTAAATTGTAATGTCATCGCAGTACTGTCTAATTTTGTTTGCTTCGCTGTCAGTCGAACAAACGAAGACTAAAGCGTGAATGACGCTCTGTATACGATTTTAATGCCCTATAAGTTCGGACACTTTTTAGCGCGGACCCGACGTCCATATAATTGTAAGTCAATGGCCTCCACTGAAATAATCCCAATTGTTTTGTCCGCAAATGGGTTAATTCCAGTCAGCCTTTCTAACAGCTTGAGGCGGTTGGATTTCTGTGGCGTGTCGCTTCCAGCACAAATGCAGAAGGCGGTCCTGCTCGATACGGCACGTATTGTTCGCCGATTCTTGGACCTGAGTCCCTGACCCCGGCCGACTGTGCCATTGCCGGGAAATACCGCCTCTCCCATTTAAAAATTAAAAATTGATCTTTTGGACTTTGGGAGAGGCGAGAGTTTAAAATGAATATAATAATAATAATAAACCATTTATTTCAGGCCATAGCCCATAAGATAATAGTGTTAGTTACAAAAGAAAACCTTAGAACTATGTTAGTATGATTACATTGAATTTTGAGATATTGACAGAAAAAAATATTAAAATGTGGAATTTGCACAATTATTACTTAATTTGACCAAGTGTAATGTTTACTCAAAACTTTAAAATTGTACAGTCAAAACGATGGGCAAACATCCTCAGGATGCCATTGCCGCTGTCACGCACCCGCTTTAGCAGAGACGACACTTTTTTACGCATAATGGCATAAAAGTCGTCTGTTCTGATGCACTGCAGTGCCGAGGCAGTCCCAACAGCATCCTGAAGATGTTATTGTATTGTACTCACTAATAACAGACACTGTTACAAGTAATGAAAAAAAAAAGATACTTATTCTAACAGCATTGAAAGAGTACAGAAGAAATTTACTAGACTTTTAACCGACTTCAAAAAAGGAGGATACTATTTTTGTTGTATGTATGTTACGCGATAGCTCCGGCGGCATTTGTGAACCGATTTCGACGTTTATTTTTTGTTGGAAAGAGGTTACCTCAGTATTGGCTTCATTTAAATTGGAAGAAAATATTCCATCTGTAAGGGTGGCAAACTAGGGGATGAATCCGGTTTTGCGTACTTTCCAGTAACCGATTTCAATAAAACTTGGCAAAGACACGTAATTCCACAAACTTTTGAAGTCGGTTTTTTTTATTATGTTACAAATTTAAATTGCCCCATTTGTAATACATACATCGTTGTTAAAAATTTCTGCCTATTATTTGTTGAACATTGCGCGTAATAAGATTGATTGTCCAGAGCTCCTCAGTAATTTTATACTCAAAGTAACTGATCAAGCTATTGTCGTGTTAATTTGTTATTGTATATTTTCTTATGTTTACATGTGGAAGCTTTTGATTCGCATCTATTTAATCACATCTAAATTCATGTTGCAAAAGTAGCTCTAAGGTCCCCTATTAAAATAAGAATAATAGTCTCAGTACAGACAGAGTACAAAAACAATCGACCTCAAAAACTCATTCATAGTTTGCCACCCTTTAGAGGTGGAATATTGTCTTCAAATTTAAATGGGACCACTACTCATACCAGTTGAATTGAGAACCTCCTCCTTTTTTTGAAGTCGGTTAAAAATAAGAAATATTGCACAACGTTGGATAACATCGTTAGTCATTCGACTGTTTTTTTTGTGTATGTAGGTATGTTGTGTATTTGTGAATTTTCGATTTGACCTGTGTCGGCCCGGGTTCAGATCATGGTTACAGGTCAACAGATCGAGATTACCATTTATTTTATTTTTATTTTTATTTATTTATTTTGCATTTCACATGGATGGGGTGGTGTTACAGATTGATAACCTTAGAACTATTTTAGTAGGTACATGTGATACCCCTCTTAAAATTAAGATTAGAATTAAAATTAAAACACTTTTTTTGTTTTTCATTTACATTACAATCCTTGTACAACCCCAGTATTCGGTTCCGCACGACTGCATACCGCGAACAATGTAATTTTCACCTCTGAGCTCGTGCTTGGGTTCCTTTTTCCTCGTAGTGAACGCCAGGTCTCGTTACTCAGATGCAGTAGATAGAGAAGGTGTATTTGTATGTATGAAAGACGGCATCTGTTACGTAGTAACTTATGTAATCTGTGGTATTGTATAGTAGGCTAATCGAAGCACTTATACTCAGACGAAGTCACCGGCACCAGCTAATATTCAACAAAATTTGAAATTCTTAATTTTGTTACAGGTTCGTGCTATTTACGGGGACCATTTCCCGTTGGAAGTGCGACATTGCCTTGCACCATGGATCGAACAGCGCATTTGGTGAGAGGCTGATCATTATTTACTAATAACATATTAATTTTTGGTAGCAGCAGAGCATCGAGCATATAACCAAAAATAGAGACGAAATGTCATTTAATTTGTTTGATAACTATTCAAATAAATCAAATCATTATTGTGACAACTGCGCTCCGATTGGCCAGCCCGAATTCGAAACAATTGACGGGTGTCGTCAATTGTTTCACTTCAAATCAACCAGCTATAATGGACGAAAATTGAAAAATATGACTTTATTTTTCAACCATTACTGTCCCACTGCAGGGCAAACGCCTTCAATCCCTTTTTTAACCGATTTCAAAAAAGGAGTAAGTTCTCAATTCGAGAGTATGTTTCTTTTTTGTATTTTTTTGTTTTTGTATGTATGTTACGCGATAATTCCGGTATTTGTGAACCGATTTTCATGATTCTTTTTTTGTTGGAAAGAGGGTACTTCCATAGTGGTCCCATTTCATTTTGAAGAAAATCATCCACCTCTAAGGGCGGTTTTTCACACATGAAGATTCATTTTTATAAATAGCGCCTAAATTTTACTAAGGAGCAATTATTTTAATGGTTGATTTTGCTATGTCTCCAATTCAAGACCTTTTTCTCTCCATATACTTTGAGTAGTGAGAACCGATTTTTATTATCTCCAGTGTCAAGTCCTGTATAGTGGCGAATTTAAGGATATTTCAATTAAACTTAGCAAATAGACGTAATTCCACGTGCTTTTGAGGTCGGTTTTTTTAGCACTCTGTACTGAGATTATTCACTTACGTGATTTAACGCCGCTACAGGCCAAGACCTCGTCTATAATAAAATAAAATCGTATTTATTTGACATGCCAAATTACGTTACGAAATACAAACAATTATAAAATATCAAATAATTCGTTCATAAATAATAAAAAAACAATAGAAAAAATAGAAAAATGTAATAACAATAATAGAAAGAAAAAATTAAAACAAATAAGGAAACAAAAAAGGCATGTCATAAAGGTTTATGACTCAGCATTTGAGGACTATGCTAATTAAATAGCCCTCGCTGATATTCTACCATTGCTTACCATATAAAGAGAACACCACAATTAAAAAAATAAATCCAATATACGCGTCGTGTTCGTCACGCCATCTTGTTCTGGGTCTTCCAGGATTCAACAGCTCGTTCGACATGCGGCAGACGTGTCCGGCCCAGTTCCATTTTAAACTCGCGGCTTTATGACCAACCTCGACGATTTGTGTTTTGGAGCGAAGTATGTTGTTTCGCACGCGGTCTGACAGTTTTATTTACAAGATCCATGCCACGCTGACACACTCCTAATGCGAACTTCAGTCAAGTTTGCCACCATGCAATGATACCATTTACGAGCAAGCATGATGAAATCTATGTTTCCGGATATAAATCATGTACATTTGTTTGAACCAATGTTTTGGGTCCTTTACAGGTCTCATGTTCACAATCACGAAAACCTAAAACGCGATAAGTTTCTCAAAACAAAGTTTTCAATAACACATTTGAAGTTGATGAGTAATGTATGTATGCGTTTATTGAATAATATATGTTAACATGCATATTAACACGCCTAATCTCCCACTGCAGCAGGCCGAGACAACTTGCTTTGAATGTTTACTTAATATTTAAAAAGTAATTACAATAAACAATGGTCCCATTGTCCATCAGGGCTCCGGAACCAGAGGAGCCGCAAAGGTTCTTCCTCGAAGAGCTTGTCCAGGAGATCCAGACCAGCGCCGAACTTATGATCGCCCCCGACAACTTCTTGACCAAAGTGAAGCTGCTGGAGGCTGCTAACAACTTCCACAGACATTACAGGTTAGTATAGACAGATAAAAGGGAAATGATTCGTTCTGGACATTTTTAAGTTAAAAAAATTGGGTGTTAGTATAAGTAGTCTTGGGTCATGTAAATCCTCATGTTATTCAGAATAATAAATATTTTTCCTCTAATTTTCCACATTTGACGTTGACATCTGTCAAAAGTTTAAGTTGCTGAACGAAAACGATGGAGCCATTATAAGGTTCTTTTTCGCTGTTGTGATATCATTTTAAATCTCGTTTTTCTATAAGTGGCTTTTAGGTATACAAGTTTATTTTATAATTCATGCTAAATAAAATTTCAAAAGATATTTCTACATGTGTATGAGCTTCCTACGCGCATCGTGTACGGACCATGTTGCTGATGCAAAACCTGATGTGCATGCTGATGCAGCTGCTGATGATTTTATATTAAAACAAAAACGTGAAAAATGTACATCCTTACTGAATCTATCTACATAAAAAAGCTTTCTTTTTTTAACCGACATCGAAAGAAGGAGGAGGTTCTCAATTCGACTTCATTTTTTTTATGTATTCTACGTGATATTTTTTTAATTTGTGAACCTATTTTGATGATTCTTTTTTTATTGGAAAGAGGTTGCCTCAGTATTGGTCCCATTTAAATTTGAAGAAAATATTCCACCTCTAAGGGAGGCAAACTAGATGAATCCGGTTTCGCGCAATTATGAGGACTGAGCAGTTGGCTGTACGAGTTTTTCTTTTGCCTGTTTACATAGTTCATTATTATAGTCCATTTGTTTAGGTACTTAACTAAATGTAAACAATCTTGATACATCTTTTTATTGAAACACATGCTTTACAAATCAATAGGTATAAAAATAGGCATGCAATTTCATATGAAGCTAAGTATTTGTATTTTGTATTTGAAAGTAAGGGAAAATCATTTTATAAATGTATATTTCATTAAATAGACATCTCAAGATTGTTTACATTTATTTAAGTACCTAAACAGATGGACTATAGTAGGGAAATTTAAAAGTTTTCATAAGAGGACAGTAATGGATTTTCGTACTTTGCAGGCATTGAGTATATAACCAGAAATAGAGACGAAATAATATATATATATATATAATTATAAATATCAAAATTCTCGTTTGCACTGAAATATATACAGGCCAACTACTGACCTGTGTGTACGTCTCCGTATATTTCAAAAAAAATCTGTATTTATTGTAATAAAGATAATATCTCTAACAATGCCGTGCTATTCTATTCGACAGCGTGGGAAAAACAGCAAAACATCTAATTACAAAACAAACGGAATCACATTTCATCGGTAATTAAATATTAAATATGTAATTTTGCAATTTTCATCCATTATAGCAAAGCTCAAGTTAACTGGTCGATTTGAAGTGAAACAGTTGACGACACCCGTCAATTGTTTCGAACTCGGGCTAGCCAATCGGAGCGCAGAGAGACATTTCGTCTCTATATACTCTATGTTTGCAGGCTTTGGCCGCGAAGATGGTACATAAATAATAAACTTTTCGTGTTCGTTTTTTGAAAGTAATGCAAACATTTCCGAGCAGTTTGAGAAATATTTTATTACAATACTAAAGAAAATAGAAAGGTTTTTCATATAGTAAGAGTGTACATTTTTCGCGTGAACCAGCGTGTCATGTGAGACGGCTGTATGCTTCTGTAAATAACTGGTGTCTCTACAAAGATATCTTATGGTAATTGTAAATTTCAGCCACGCCCCCCATGAGCTATACCTGTACATGCGTCGCTGCCTCGCTATGGAGATGGAAGTGATCCAGGGCACTGGTGCCCAGCTGATGGCGCAGCCGCAGACAGAAAGAAAATACAGCGAGGTAAGTTAGTGAGATGATTTAGGTTAGTTGAAAGACGAAGATTGCGAAGAGACCTTAAAAAAATTGTTGTATAATTATTACTACAAAAATCGAACATATAGAAAAATACTTTTTCGACCCAATGGGCCTTGAACCCACGACCACACTGCACCGTAGTATTGCTCTTACCAACTGAGCTACCGGTCAAGTTATCGAGTTGTCGAAATTCGCCTATGCGTTTTTGTTAACGATCTTTGTACTGTAACAAACCTATTTTATACTTTACTAATGAACTTTGTTTATCGGATAGTTCTCTAATAATCCGCTGGATGACCCTTTTTACTTCATTTCTCCTTCGCGGTGTTAAGATTTTCTTCGTTTTGGAAGATTTTCTAAGTTCGGTTCTATGTGTGCAACGAACTTTGGTGAATAAAACTGAGAAATGTCACGTGTTATTACGTTACGTTATTATTACTTATTTCAGTGAATTCGGAATTTTGAAACGCTTCCCTGTAAACTTGGCAATTTCGACATACGATAGTATTCGTTGGAGGGGTCGATATGTTGAACACCTTTTTCCGATCATTGAAATGAGACAAAAAAGCTATGCAAAATTATCACATTATATTTATATTAATGTCGAAACATTTTTTTAGCTTCTAACCGGCCTTCAAACAGTGCGGCAAAAAGTGAACGTGGTGTCAGAAGACATCCGCACCCTCCAGGGCAGCATTGAGTCCTTCTCACTGCAGTACCACGAGTGTCTCAAAAACAAGGGTGAGTCATAATTTCATTACTAATAAGCATTATTTTATGTATACTTTAAATTTTATATACTTTAAATCGCAAAGATCTAAGGGGCACTACCACTGCGCCCGCCACCCTGAGACATAAGTTGACAACTCCCATGTCCCTGTAATTTTACCAGCACCCTTACCCTTCAAAACCGAAACGCAGCACTTTTTAACCGACTTCAAAAAAAAATGGAGGCGGTATGTATGTTTTCCGATTTCTCCGTCAATTGTGGACCGTTTTTTATATTTTTTTTTTGTTTGGAAGTGTGCTCTCTCGTGGTGGTCCCATTGTCACCAAGTCGGAATCGGATGAGGGAATACCATGGAAATCTAGGAAAATCCTCAAATTTTATAGGCATGTCATTGTATTCACCAATTTCTCCATCAATCGTGGACCGATTTTGAAATTTCTTTTTTGATCCAATAGAAATCGAAAAAAGGCGATAAGCAACTTTTGAGGTCGGTTTTTTAATTGAAAAAGTTACAATTATTGATAATGAACTCATTTGTCCCGTTCCAGGCCATATTAACTATCTGCAGCAATCTGGACCTATGACCAACGAACGACGCGAGCTGGAGGCCTGTCTCAGAGTGCAGATTGAGGAGATGGAAAGAAAACTTAATGTACTGGTAAGGAATCGAATAATCTGAAATAGTTTTATGTCCACATAATAAGAGCGAAAAAGACATGCGTTTCGCACCGCTCGCTTCCTGATAATCTCTGATCGCATTCGTACGCAATCGACGACGTCTGATCGGCGGCTTAATAGCCAAGGTGTCACCCGCATAGCTGCGTAGACGTCCGAATAGCCGCGTAGACAACCAAATAGACGCGTAGATACCCGAATAACCGAGAAAACACCCGCAGGCTTATTACCGATCTTTAGCGATAATATCGTATTACGGAACGAACAATTGCGACCAGTCGACTACAGCGCCGCTAGCGAGCAACTAATAAACTAAAACTGCATGAAAATGCGTTGACAGAAAGCGACCGGTTGCTTTTTCGTATTACCGAACGACATTTACAGCGACGCAAGAGCAATTAGAGACGGAGTTTTAACAACTAGTGCCACAGTGGTTGTTTGTGATTGTTGATTGATTATTATTTCGAATATAATGTTATTTCATCTCTTTAATCGTAAGTAACAACTGATTTTACTGAAAAATAGTTATTTATTGATTGTTCAGTGAAATGTTGTTAATATTCAGTCATCTTCTGGTTGTAGCGTGTGTAACTGCGATGGTGCGAGTTCTCATTTCACGTGTTATGTTAATTTCAGTGAATTCAGAACTTTAAAACGCTCCCATGTAAACTTGGCAATTTCGACATACGATACTTTACATAGGAGGGGTCGTTTTGTAAACAGAAAATAATTTTAGCTCAAGGTCAATATTTGAATAATATTACAAGGAATGAAAACTGACTTATATTTCATATTAATTGTATATCAATCCACACATCCCTAATTTATTAGGCCCTTTCCGAATTTGAATATAACCTAAAACTTTCCGTTCTAAAAGAGTTAAAAAAGCCACACCAATTAATACCCCCAAAATTAAAATTAAAATCCCTAATAAAACTATATAAAAATCAATCATCTACTAATTATATAATTAAATTATACATTTATGATTTCTAAAATCATTACATTTATCTGCCAAAATAGTTTAAAATTTAAACTTAATTTATTAATATTCTTCTCTTAAATATAAATTATTATAAATATTTGATCCTAACAGACAAGAAACAGCCGTTTACATAATATAAAATACTTCCTCACTCTCGGTCAGCGCCATCTAGGTTTAACACGGGAGTTTGACATTTTTCAAGAATTACGATCTGTGGTATGGAGATTAGCAGTCATCTCGAGTTATTGATCCATGATTTTACCTATGGAATAATTGAACACACTAAACTGTTTGCAGGTGGCCCAGATCAACCAGTCCCAGATGACTCTAGTGGACCATATGAAGGAGAACATCGGTATGCTTGGACAGCTGCAGGCGCAAGTGCTGGACGAGGAACTTATTAAGTGAGCACATATTATTATGAATATATAGGACAACATAGTTTCCCAAAGTGGTCTCTACCCCCCCATTGGGCGCTCAAGAGTTCTAGGGGATCGGTAGAGGCCTCGGAAGCAATTGGGTGTGTTGATGCTGTCCAGGGAGCTATCGCATTTGAAAAAAAAAAAACTATATTGTCTTTATAAACTACACTAAATATATATCATTTGTTTCCTGGTGATTTTTTGTGTTAAGTTAATATAAAAAAAATACATGTTTCCAATTATTTTATGTGATGGTGGGCGTTAACATTTTTTATCTTGCCTAAGTGGGCGGTAAGCCATAAAGTTTAGGAACCTATGATATAGGAAAAGATCAACAACATGTGTAAATAATTATGATAGCACGACATACGTCCTTACTTAAGGTCAGGCTCAAGTTCAAGTAAGGAGGTAACTTAAGTTCAAAATTAAAACGTTCGCTTCAAATGTTACCTAAACAGAAATTTAATTGCAATTAAGCCACATACTTCTTAAATACTTATTAATAAGAATTTATTTTATTTGATTTTTGAATTTTTTTTACAATCCATAACGGCTGTATGCTTGCTGCTGTATCTTTGCTTTTTACAACATTTTAGTTCGAGATGCATTATCTAAGGAATGAATAACTAGCTGGTCATAAAAAAAATCCGCCATTTGCTTTTGCAAATCTCTCTCATATTTGTTGTGTTGTATATATTTATATTGTATTTATCACGGGCGGCAAAGAATACAAAACTCGAGTTATTAGAGCCCTCAGCCTTCGGCTTCGGGCTTTTAATAGTCCTTCGTTATTGAGTTCTGATTTACCGTCCTTATACACAATATACTGTTACTTATATACTTTTGATCGTATAACAATTTGGTTCTTCCTTTGTTTTGGAGATGGAAGCGCGAGCAGCAATTAAGCGGCAATGGCGTGCCGATGCAGTCGAACCTGAACAACATTCAGGAGTGGTGCGAGCTGCTGGCCGAGATGATCTGGACCTCGAGACAGCAGGTTAAGAAGCAGAATGACTTTTTTTAACCAACTTCAAAAATATGATGAGATTCCGGATTCCTCCCCTAATTTGTCACCCTTTGAGGTGGAATATTTTCTTCAAATTTAAATAATTTAAAATCAATATTGAGGGGTACCTCCCAATAAAAAAAGAATTATCAAAATCACTTTACAATGCTAGAGTTATCGTGTGAATTGAGAACTGCCTCCTTTTTATGAAGTCGGTTAAAAAAATTAACGGTGGATGTGACTCTAACCACAAATAGCCGAGAAAAAAACAGAAAGAATTAAATATGAAACGTGTCGTTGCATGTAATTCTAATCTCGAATAGCCGAGAAAATAAAGAAAGAAAAAGTTTTTTTTTGTAGTTACAGTTTTTTCATAAATTAATTTTTAGTTTAAATAGCATTATGTTTTGATTTTAAACTGATGGCTCCACAGCCAACGCTCAACAAATAAATAAAAATAATGTAAAAAAAAAGCAATTTCCAATGTATTGTTATTTGTCATTCAGGTGAACAACGTGGCCCGGATTAACAGCAAAACTATAGTCGAGCTGAGGCAGCCGCATCTCATTGAGATGCTCGAGGACCTTGGGAAGCAGGTCAGTTACCAAATTACCCTTATTCCTCATAAAATTACGTAATTAAGTAAGTAACAGGGTGCTGTTGAAATTACAGGCACATGGGACTCGTCAACTTATGTATCAGGGTGACGGGCGCAGTGGCAGTGGTCCTCAGATTTTTGCTATTTAAAGCTCTTGAGTACTGCAACTGTTATCGACAGACGTGTCGCTTATTACCAGCCGCACGACTTGTTCGTCCCGTCACTCAATATTATATAAAAAAAAAAGAGTTCTGTAGTAGGCATCGGGTATATAACCAAAAGTAGAGACGAAATAAGGGCCATACATTCTTGGTAACTTATCAGTGATACATACATCACTTATAAACATCAACGTGTGTACGTCTCCGTATATTCCAAAAATATTCTGTATTTATTGTAATAAAGACAATATTTTTAACATTTCGGTGGTGAGGGGAAAAACAGCAAAACATCTAATTTGTAAATATACATTTGAATACATTTATCATTACAAAATTTTTAATTTAAACATCTTAGATCGAGACTACCTGCAAGAGTTAAACAGGTCAGTAACGCGGATTTTTGTCATCCAAGTACGCAGAGTGTAAAGTTTTTGTTTCACAATAGTTTTAAACCTCGTAACTAGCAAATTTTCAATATCAATTAGAACCTTACATCGAGTATATAACCAGAAATAGAGACGAAATAAGGGCCATCCATCCCTGGCAACTCGTCAGGCAAATGGGCCTTATATAACATTTAAATATCAACTCTCGTTTGCGCTGAAATCACAAATTAGTAAGCTGAAATAGTACAGCGCCAACAACTGACCTGTGTGTACGTCTCCGTATATTCCAAAAATATTCTGTATTTATTGTTATAAATATAATATCTCTAACAATGGCAGGCTGTTCCATTCGGTGGTGTGGCAACAGCAAAACTTCTAGTTACAAAACAAACGATATCAAATTTCATCGGTAATTACATATTAATATTAAATATGTAATTTTGCAATTTTCGTCCATTATAGCAAAGCTCAAGTTAACTGGTTGATTTGAAGTGAAACAATTGACGACACCTGTCAATTGTTTCGAATTTGAGCTGGCCAATCGGAGCGCAGTTGTCATCGTGGCAGAATAGTTTTCAAACAAATTAAATGATATTTAGTTTCTATTTCTGGCTATATACTCGAAGATAATAGGAGAGGTTGGTAGAGATTTGCTCGGCTAGCTGATGCCCCCTTGAAGTGAAGAAGACTTGGTTTATTGTTATACAGCAGCTTACAATGCAAGCGTGTCCAATAAAAGGGATTCGTCCCGATGGATGCGAGTGCGGCGCCAGAGTTCGCAACGAAGAATAGATCAGATCACTGATTACATTTAGGAAAATCTTAACACCGCGATTCAGAATTGCGTTTTCTATGCCAATGCCATCTAGTGGCACATTGGAACTATTGTTACAAACACTAGTAAGAGAAAAGGTGATTAGCTTAGGGAAAATCTTAACACTGCGATTCAGAAATTGCGTTTTCTATACCAATGCCATCTAGTGGTACATTGGAACTATTGTTACAAACACTAGTAAGAGAAAAGGTGATTAGCTTAGGGAAAATCTTAACACTGCGATTCAGAAATTGCGTTT
>NW_020654229.1:2110012-2118792 GCF_003589595.1 Hyposmocoma kahamanoa | reverse complement strand
GCTTAGGGAAAATCTTAACACTGCGATTCAGAAATTGCGTTTTCTATGCCAACGCTAAAGTTCGGAACTATTGTTACAAATGTTGCTAAAGTTACAGTTCAAGAAATCGTTGAACGAAATTTAACCCACTTATAGGGTTTTGACATTTGGTGATGACGTAAACTAAGCATGTTGATGGTTGTTTCTATTGTTCAACAAGGTAACGAGTCTGCTCTCGACCCTCGTGACTTCGACCTTCGTGATTGAGAAGCAACCTCCGCAGGTCATGAAGACCAACACTCGGTAAGTGGATAGATAGAGAGATAAAACGTCTGTAATGTCAGTCCCAAGCAAACACAAAAACATGAAAACATTTTTTGTGTGTCTGTTACGCATTTACCCCATTTGTGAACCAATTTCGATGATTCTTTCTTTCTTGGAAAGAGAGTACCTCAGTATTGATCCCATTTAAATTTGAAGAAAATATTCCACCTCTAAGGGTGACAAATAAGGGGATGAATCATCCCACTTTCGGTTAACTGACTTCAATAAAACTTGGCAAATAAAACTCAGCAGAAACGGATTAACATACTTTTAGGGGTCGGTTTTTTTTATAATTACATCGAATTATTGCACAATTTTAAATAAATAAATAACGCACACATTCAACATAGCCCCGCACTAGGGAAACCCTGTGTCGCGGGTGCCATGGACATACACATACACAACCACAAATTACACCCAAACTCACGAGAGAAATAATTGTAGGCCATACAACTATTTCTCTCGGCCCGGGAATCGAACCTGGGACCTCTGCGTGGCAGTCCGGCATGGTAACCGTTCGGCCACAGAGGCAGTTATTTTTTTTATTTTTTTATTTCTGGCCACATGACCAGATAATATATACCTTAAGGACTAAGTATAATAATAGGAGTAATTATGGTAACCTATTACAAACTCGAATTTTTTTTTCCGAAATAACGTTCGTTCGAATTTTCATTACACCGAATTATAAGGAAACCGTTGCTCTCTTAGGATATGTTGGATGTTTGTTACAAAGACACGATTGGGTTCGGTTAGGTTAGGTTTAAAAGAAAAAACATTTACCTCTCAAAATTACATCAAGTGACGGGACGAACAAGTCGTGTACCTGGTGGTAAGCGACACGCCTGTCCATAACAGTTGCAGTGCCACTCAGATCTTTAAATCACAAGGATCTGAGGGGCACTAACACGGCGCACATCATAAGGCAGCAATCTAAGACATAAGTTGACAAGTACCATGTATCCGTAATTTCACTTTCAACGATACAATCCCTTCTAATGTTCACTTTGTGACGACTTTTCTGTAATGTACTACTAATCTCAACAAGAATTTTGTTTTTGTTGTTCGTCAGTGACTGACTCATTAAACTTTTTTATCAGAGCAATTTCTCTATATCTCTCAAGCTCTTTCTGTCGTACTATTGACCAGAGGCTTTTCAGAGATTCACGCAAATATTCCGTCACGTCGAGGAACCCTAACAATTCAAACAGTCGTTTGTTTTCTTGTTGGCTCAAAGTTGTTCCTTCCAAATCGAACTTTTTACCCTCTGATCTTTTAATTTTCTTTTTATTTGTACATCTGGTTTATAAATGTTTAACTATATTTTCCTGTCCAAAACAACCAATCTTACGTTTGTTTCTGTCAGAAGTGGCTCCTAGTAATTTTTGAAGTGCTCAGAAGTTGTATGTTTATACAAAACATTCTTTGGAGCCTACCGACTTACAATAGTCTCGTGCCAAAATTGAACGTGTATGAGGCTGACAAAATGTGCAATTTATTGCATTCTTTTCAATTCACGTTGAGGTACATATATTCAACTGATTCGTGAAGAGGACAATTTTAAATACATATTATTATTGCCTTTGCTATCCATATTGCTTGATATCCAGACTCCCTGTAATTTTTAAACTGAAGTCGTTTCTAGACCAACTTCCTGGGTACACGAGTACGAGTTGTAATAACTCTTTGTAATCTTCTCTTGGATGGTTACCGACGTTCAGAATGCTTTGGATTGACGATCTCCGTGGTCAAGTGGCTTGTACATCGGTTTTCATGGTGTCGCCATATCTGAGGTACCGGGTATGATCCGCGGCCGGATAATGTAGAAAAACCGACTTGACCTAACTAACAAACTGAAGAAATTGACAATATAGAATGTCTCGGATCTGGGTGTTTGTGACAGCGTCATTATTTCCAATTTTCATAACATATGTGCTTTAGTTACTTACTTTGGGATCAGTGCGACGTATGTAATGTTGTCTGATGTTGTCCAATCCTATTCCTTTGGGGACTCCGAGATCCTAAAAACTTACTACAAGGTAGGTAGGTCGGTATTCTAGTAGCTAAGCTTCCTATTATGGTTCCCACTTCAAAGTGCAATTAACTACAAAAAATTAAATTTCGAAATTTCAGAAGGGACCAAAGTGTGCAACTTCTAAATATTATCCAATCTTCTTGAAATTCAGTATATACATCTTATACAACAATGAGACTCGGGGAGTAAGCAAAGTCACATGAAAACCACAACTTTGGAAAAATGAAACACCCTAATCCTTTCAATAATGTCAATGTTTATTCCAGCTTCACGGCCACGGTACGTCTCCTGGTTGGTGGGCAGCTCAACGTCTACATGACCCCTCCTCGAGTCAGCGTAAGTGTTTTAAACAATTTTAAAAAACGGTAACTTTAATAAATTTTTATTGAATCATCAAATGAACATCAGGATATGTTTTTACAACCATGTATATTTTTTGTGAAAATAGTATCTAACATGACTGTACCACTTCAGTCAACCGTGACCATGGGATCTGTAACGGGCCCAAAACGTTGGTTTGTTTGAAAAAAACAAATATACGCGATTTAAATCCGTAAAAATAGTTTCATTTCCTAAGTATCTAACGAATTAAATAATAATAATAACGCACACACTCAACGCGGGTGCTATGAGTCTTAAAAATATTTCTTCCGGCCCTGGAATCGAACCTGGGACCTCTGCGTGGCAATCGGCATGGTAACCGTTCGGTTATGGAGGCAGTTTGTTATAATTTTATACAAAGATATATAGATAAACACTTTATTCACTAGTATGACGCAAATACAGATTGAATACGAGAGGAAAGTAGCAGTAGAGCTCCTTGTGAAAGAGTTCGCCCAGGAAAGTACTGCCACCTTACTTATTTCTGCCGCCAAGCAGTAATGTGAGCATTACGGCCTTCCAGTTTATAAGGGTAAGGGTGTTGGTGAAATTACAGGCACATGGGACTTGTCAATGTCTCATGGCGACGGGCGCAGTGGCAGCGCCCATAAGATCTTTATTTGTATGATAAGATATAAATAAGTAATATTGTACACAGACGTTGGTAAACCTAATAAATAAATAAAAAACAACCGTGACCATGGGACCTGTAAAGGCCCCGAAACGTCGGTTTGTTTGAAAAAACAAATATGTATACGCGATTTAAATCCGTGAAAATAGTTTCATTTCTTAAATAAAAAAAATAAAATCTTAATGGACTCGAACCAGCATGTGTAGCCTCAACGTGGCTACCGCTCTGCCGACTCGGCCACGAATCGTTGTTTCTGAGTTTTTTGTGATACCAAGGACGAACGATTTGTTCCGTTAAATGTTTCCGGGAGTGTATTAATGTGCGCCGTGTTTTAAGTAAAATATGTTTTGTCGTCAGGTAATCATAATATCGGAGCAGCAAGCACAGCAGCTGTTGAAAAGCGAGTGCACGGCCACTACCAGTCGCGGCAAGCCGCCGCAGGAGTGCGGAGACATTCTGAACAACACTGGCACCATGGAGTATCAGCCGGCCAGCAGACAGCTCAGCGTGAGCTTCAGGTAGGTTCAAACCTCGTGGTTACATTTCTACGGCGAAGTGATAAGATCTTCTAAATATGTTTGGAGTTTTTATAAAAAATAATCCACTTTTATTCTATTCTTATTCCAACTTACAACTTACGCCAACAGTATATAATCAGAAATAGAGACGAAATGTCATTTGTTTTGAAAACTATTCTGCCAAATCATTACGGTGACAACTGCGCTCCGATTGGCCAGCCCGTATTCGAAACAATTGACGGGTGTCGTCAATTGTTTCACTTCAAATCGGCCAGTTTAACTTGAGCTTTCCTATAATGGACGAAAATTGAAAAATTACACGTATTTAATTCTTAATTACCGATGAAATGTGATTCCGTCTGTTTTGTAATTAGATGTTTTGCTGTTTTTCCCACACCACCGAATGGAACAGCACGCCATTGTTAGAGATATTATCTTTATTACAATAAATACAGAATATTTTGGGAACATACGGAGACGTACACACAGGTCAGTTGTTGGCGTTGTACTATTTCAGCTTTCTAATTTGTGACTTCAGCGCAAACAGGAGTTGATATTTAAAAGTGATATATGACCCATTTACCTGATGAGTTGCCAGGTATGGATGGCCCTTATATAGTCTCTATTTCTGGTTATATACTCGATGTTTATGTATGGCATTAAACGCTTGCAGTTAAACTTTCAACTGCGTGCATTTGATCACGACTGCATGCGTTAACTGCACGCAGACCATCTGTTATCAGCCTTAGTGGGTTGCGAGTTTTAAATAAAAATAGTATTATCTTTTCCTTGAATGACTATTTAATTTTTAAAGTGCAATAAATAATATTTTATTCATTCATTCATTCAATTCATTCGTTCAATCAATATTTATGTATTTCCGTTCAGGAACATGCAATTACGCAAAATTAAACGCGCTGAAAAGAAAGGAACAGAGAGCGTGATGGATGAGAAGCTGACACTGCTTTTCCAGTCAGAGTTCAACGTCGGTGGGGGCGAGCTCGTCTTCCAGGTAGGTACAGTCCACTGGTTGACATTGAGACCTTAGAATAATAACGCATAGAAACCGAGTCCGCACACGCTAAGTGAGGCAAATTGAAGCGCTCCCAATGGGCCTACACGAGCGGGCGGGCCTTCAGTGCTCAAGGTCAACTTGCACCGCGAACAGATCAAGAATTTTAGCTAAAAATGACGAAATGTGCGGTAAATGAGTGTAAAAATACGTCAGACAAACAAAATAGGTACTAACATCACATTCCACAAGGAAGTAACGCTTTTCAACTTGTATTTTTATATGAATATTCACTAAAACCGAAAATTAACCTACTACTAAAACTAGCCTACATGAATTTGATTTTTGCCTCACTTGTGACTGTTCGTTTGATATGAAACTATCATTCTATGCGTTACTATTCTAAGATTGAGACCTTATTTTCCAGCTGCACACAGTCCATGATGACTATGTATCTCTTATGAAATTAGGTGATAAATTGATGCTGTCCTTCCAACTCAGTTCAACATTAAAATAATTAAATAACGCACACACTCAACATAGCCCCGCTTTAGGGAAACTGTGTCGCGGATGCCATGGACACACACATAGACAACCACAAATTACCCCCAAACTCACGAGAGAAATAAATGTAAGCCATGCAAATATTTCTCCCGGCCCGGGAATCGAACATGGTAACCGTTCGGCCATGGAGCCAGCGAATGAACATTGGGAGGCACTTACTCTATTTTAAGACCAGATAATTCTCAATAATGTTTTTTTTAATGATCATCATCGTCCGGTTTTGAAGTGTAAACGAACGGGAATGGTCACTCCCCGCCTCTTCCTAGCTTTGGATACCGCACCGCGCCCCGCATATTGAAGGTCACAAGAACGGAACGGCAACAAGGCTGTCAGTTATCTACTGATTTTTTTTACGTGGCACCATTAGAATTACTTTAAAATGCAACTTCGTTAAACCAGTTAAACAGTTAAACCATTTTCAGTATTCTGGAATTCAATGATAGCTATATTTATACATAAATAAACTGCCTCTGTGGCCGAACAGTTACCATGCCAGACTACCACGCAGAGGTCTCATGTTCGATCCCCGGCCGAGAATATTTGTATAGCCTACATTATTTCTCTCGTGAGTTTGGGTGTAATTTGTGTGTGTCCAAGACACGCGCGACACTAGTGCGGGCCTATGTTGAATGCGTAAAAAAAATTCGATTTCTTGCTGTATTTATATATTAGTTTGAATCCATTACATGTACATTGCACATTTTTATATGTATATTAGATTTTGTTCGTCCCATTGTTTGGGTCATAAAAAAAATATGGCATTGTTATTTTCAGGTGTGGACCCTGTCCTTGCCGGTGGTGGTAATCGTGCATGGCAACCAAGAGCCCCACGGCTGGGCCACGGTGACATGGGACAACGCCTTCAGCCCGCCCGGCAGGGTGCCATTCGCGGTACCTGACAAGGTAAACTTACAACGCGACAAAGTGACACCGTATTGTTGCTTATCTGTATTCTACAAGATTATCAAATGTGGAATGGTTCGGCGAAATACCCAATGGCCACTTTGGATTCAGTTGTAAAGCGTGCCAAGAGGATTATATATATAATTTAATGTCCTGGATCTATTCGGGATTGGAGAAATCACAATCAAGTACATGAAAAATTAACATTACTTGAGATAGGCTAGATTTATGTAGACTACGACCACTAATTTTTCGGAATATTTAGAAAAATCCTTAAAAAAACAAATCTCTTTTTAAATATTTTTTTTTCAAAAAGTATTATACATTTTACAAAAGACTCCCACCGAAGTGGAAATAGTTACTTAACACATGTAATTAGAATTAAGAACGCAAATACTCAACATAGCCTGTAAAATTATAAAATAAATTGTGGTTGTTCATCTAAACTTGGCAATTTCGACATACGATACTTTACGTAGTAGGGGTCGACATACCCGACTTTGCTTTCTTGTATCGCGACTGGCATTCCTTTTGAGTCATTGGTCCATTATTAAACTATTGTGATACTCACACAGGTGACCTGGGGCCAGCTGGCAGAGACCCTACGCATCAAGTTTTTGTCAGCTACAGGTGGAGACCTGTCTGAGGATAACCTTAGATTTCTTGCAGAAAAGATCTTTAGGTATGTTATATATGTGTAACTGTTTTAGTCAAACCATCAATTATTATTTACATAGTTAAATAAAAATTTTCGTGTTCTATGTTGTAATCAATTAGTGAACATTATAAACCGTACCTTTGGTGTTATAAAGCCACGGAATTAATTTATATTACTATCAGAATGGCTGTCGCTAAAAATCACACATTCAGAATTTGAAACACTATGGAATCTTGATAATGATTGGTCGTAGTTTCAAATTTCAAAAAGACATTCTGGAGTATTAATATAATTTACACTTTAACTTGTTGGCATATCGTTGAAACTTCAATACTATCAATATCTATCATTGCAAGTTACGACGTTTAAATTTTATTTTCAAATTTCAAACAATGTGCTGCCATCTAGCGGTTAATAGCTAAACGACGCCGAATTCGAGGTGTTTTTTAGTTCTCCCTAAAAGAAGCGATCATATTGCAGCGGTATAAGAAAATTGAAATTTATTAAAATTAACTTAATATGGATTTGAAACATCACCATAGATAATATTACAAGAGTGACTATAATTTTTTGCAAATAAGGATATTTGTTACAATTTTCGAGGTTTTGCGCGAGATAATTGACACGTACACAGCGAAAATGGAGCACTGAGCTCAAGTTTGCGGAACTCCGCGGACTCTTGGCACACGTGACACGCAAACTAAGCACCTCTACTGTATTTATCGTTCTGTGGATAAAGCAACATGTAATCATATGTCAAACGAAAGTAAAATCAAAGACAATTATTAAATAATTCATCGGGTTGTCGGCTTAGAGATAAAGGCTGTGATCCACGCACTAGATCTTACTTGGTGCAACATATTTTGTTGGCCATTCAGCGCGGTAATACTTCCAGTGTTATGGGGACTTTTAAACCAGCTAAGATTCAGAGCGGTCCTTTTTCATTGTAATAGTTGGATAAGAATTATTAATTTTTATATTACGAAGTCTGTTGCTGATTTATAATTGTGCCTTCTTGGCGAAGCCTACGTTGTGGATTGACGTAATTGTGTAATTAATTTATTTTTTAAATGAATTGTATTATAGTGATTTTGTTGTTTTTTTCAATTTTTATACTTAAAATACATTTTTTTTTTAGATTTTGTGACAAAGCAGAAACAGCTGAAAATGTAAAAATTGTAACAGTGTAACAATGATTAAATCATACTGTAACGAAAGTCATAAAAATACGACCTACATGGAACAAAAAATGTAAATTATGTCAGATTTCATAGCGCTCATATTTAAATACAAAAAACTTATCGACTAACGTATTCGTTCGTAGAATAATTCAACCTCTTTACTGAAAGTTTGTGTTTTTCCAGATGTGGCCTTATTACGTCAAGGGTGCAAAATTACTTCCATTATTATTGAAAGGGATGAATTAACCGCTTTTTACTTACAGTTAACGATACTGGACTAAATAATTTTGTTTTGTATGTACTACATATGGTGGGTTCGATTCCCGATGCAACCAATTTATGGAATATTATTGTCTGATAAAATTTCAAGGCAGAAACTAAGTTATAAAAATGTGACCTTCCCAGATCAAACGTACCGTTAAGCGCTTTGGAACTGAACGGCATGACAGTGTCGTGGACACAGTTCTGCAAGGACGCGTTGCCCGACAGGAACTTCACGTTCTGGGAGTGGTTCTATATGCTGTTGAAAATGACCAGGGACTGTTCGCAACTGAGAGACATGTGGCGTGATCGGTTAGTGGATTTTCCGGGGAT